>NW_009970725.1:1157479-1186827 GCF_000747805.2 Chaetura pelagica
GGAAAAACAACCTCAGAAATGCTTGAAAACAATCTAGGGATTTGTTCTGTGAAAAAAACCACAATGGACAGGCAAACAGGAATACAAAAGGCTAGAAGCAAAGATGACTACGAGGATAAATTATCGCATGAAATCTAAGTTTTGTGGGGTGGGAAAGGGATAAGGTAGACCTTGGAAGGGACATCAGCTAAAAAGGCTTTTGAAGAGTGATACAAACAAAGAAGAAGCAGCTATAACTTCTACAAACATAAAATGGGAGCATAAGCAAACAAGTGAACCATGTCTTTTATATGTATATAGGGGGACTTATATAAATAGATAAACCCTATTTCATCCTTAGCTTACTGTTTAGATGCTGGCTACTGAAAGATTTCTGCATGTTAGCTGGAATACAAATGCTTACTGGCAGTTCACACAGAAAACTAAAGCCCTTTCTTCTGAACAGCTTGCTATTAATTTTGAGTGTTGTACAAAGCAAATAACAAGTAAAGTACTTGGTGCTTCATGGTTTGTTTCTATATGTGTTGTTTCTAAGCTTTTTTTCCCAATATACTTTCAGAAGTTTTGGAGAACTATTACCTATCCTGTGACTGAACATTTTTCATTGCTTCCTGAGCCCAGTTGTTTCTGTTGTTTGTCTGTGGCTCCAACCAGGCAGCTGTAAGTTTGATTACTGTAGTAAGTGACTCATACATTTGTGGCCGTGGGCCATTCTGTAGCTAGGTCCAGGCTAGTTTTCAACTTTTTGATCAGTTCTATGCCAAAGCTAGAATTTTACTGTTCCTCTTCAGTTTGCCATATATTCAAGAACACTTGCATCCTCAGCAGCTGGAGGCTATACCAATGCAGCCTTGTGTGTGTAGCACTGTCTTTAGGCAATACATGATTCCAACATGCCATTGTTTCCACCATATAAAAACAAAGAGCAATATGCTTGCTGATGGACTAATAAGCCTATATGTCAATCTCCTGTGTTGTGTGACATAACCTATCCTTTCATTTTTCCTTGTTTCCAAAGGAAACAAATGATGTTGTTTGTTTCAATGCTTAAATGAATCTTAACAGTTCTCAAGGTACAAAGGAGGCTTGCAATTAATTGTGAAAACAAAAATACTATTGGAAAGCCAGCAGAGTAGATTTGGATTGTTAGAGCTGTCTCATAGACAGGTTATTCAAGAGGACCTGCCTCAGTGCCTCAGGAAAAAATCAGTCAACCTGGGTGATGCAGAGACAGGAGTCTGACAACCTGTATACTGCCCTATTTTGCTAATAGTGCTCTTTATAGGATGAGGAAAGAGACAGTACAAGCAATTTCAGCTCTAACCACAATGGCACGAATGCAGATGGAGCTTCCCAAAAGAGGGGTTTTTGTTTTATTAAGTTTTGTTTGTTTGTTTGTTTTGTTTAATTTGTGTGTGTGTGGTGTTTTGGTTGTTTTTTTTTTGTTGTTTTTGTTGTTTTTTTTTCCCTCAGAAAAAACCTGAGAAACTCATAGTATCTTCAGTTGAACCTGGATAGCACCAGGCAGCCAGAAATTCTCCTGAAAAGAATAGCTCACTGCTAGCAAGTAAATAATTTATTTAAATCTGTTCCTGGGATTTCCAGGAACACATCCATGTTGCCAGGCAGTCTAAAGAGGCAAAGCTGTCAGGTTTCCGGCCAAGATTTTGAACAGTGGGTGTGTATTTAGCTGTTCTGACTCATAGCAGAACCAAACATCCAGCCTTTTCTGCCTCATTGTGAATTCTCGCGTATGCTGTGCTGGTTTTTCTTTTTCTTTATTTAAAGTTTTTATTTTGGTTTTTTCTACTCCTTGATATCTTCAGGGTAACTCATCTTTCACCTAAAACCACCTGCTGGTTGCTCTGACCTATTGCTTTTCAGTGGACTGTTTCATATCAGCAGGTCTCACTCACAGAATGAAAGGACCCAAGCCTCAGATCTTGTCAATAAATAAATGTTTGAAACAATATTGTGTTTTGCTGGTTTTACCCACACGTATGTACCTTAAGTGAACTTTATCTTGACCTTGATGTAGAGCTATACAAAAGGTTTTTCACCCTGTAAGGAGAAAAAAAAAAAGTACAGCAAATGGTGGGTTAATAAAACTAATTTGGGATTGGCAGTGTCTAATTTCTGTGTCTGCATGAACAAAAGGAAGTGTTATCTGGATTTCTTTGTTCCTTTTCAGACACTGCAGCCAGTAGACATTAACAGTCTGCATCCCTAGTGCTAAATCCTGCCTCCAAATCATGCTGGCTTGAGGAGTGCTGCCCACCAGGAATGGTCCCTGGCCTCTCCTGAGTAGGACCAGAGATTTCCTTGGGAAAAGTGGACATCACATCAGGGGAAGTTCACTATGAGACATCACATCAGGGAACCTACAGTGTGAGAACAAAATAAATGTTATTGGTGGAACTATTTCATCTTCTGAAAGGGATAATTAATTTTCGTTCAATAACTCTTTTCTTGAGCACCGTTTGCCTTTCATGTGTACATGTGCATGGAGCCATAGTGTCTGGAGTCAATTCCTGACAGCAATGAACCCAAGGAAGAAATTGAACACTGACAATCCTGGCTCTTTGCCAGCAGAACGATTGAGTTTTCCTTTCGAATACTGCTCTGTCATTTATTTCAGCCACAGGAAGTGGGATTCTTGTATGCTTGGAATATATCTATGCCACATTTTAACACTGTAACATATATGGCATTCACTTTTCCTTCCTCAATGGACAGCATGAAAATTATACTAATCTAATGGTCATTAAAGGTGCATTGTTTAGACAACTGCAATAGCAAAAGTTGTGTTGAGGTTACTTGATGAGCATGCTGGGGTGAGCAGCTTGAAAATGATACAGTGTGTAGTTAATAAGAGCAGCTTGAGTACTGAAGAACCAGGTTGATCACCATGTAGGAAGGAGCTGGGACTGTGAAAGAGGTTGTCCAGAAGCATTCTCATGCCAAAAGCATTTGTTAGCACTTTTTTTGCTGTGAGTGAAACAAGTTGTTTACCAGAAGGCAGGATAACTGCCAGAGACTGCAGGGAGGATCATGGCTGGCCAGACAACAGTATTCATTCCAGGTCATCCTCTTCAACATGTGCATAGCTGTTCTTGGTGTTGCCTTCTTAACTTTCTTCAAGAAACTTAGATCAAAAGTCCATGGAAACAGTAAGCTGCATTTGTCTGTGAAGCTGAGGCTCATTGGAAGTATTTCTTTCACTCTGTCAGTGCTGGGCACCTGCTTATCTTCCTTTCCTGCTTTTCATTTTAGCGCTTCTGTTTCCAAGTCTCAAGTTTTTACATAAATTCTAGATTTCGCTCCAGCCGCCTCCAAGTGATCCTAGGGAGGATATTCCCTACTCCACTCCATTTATGCATTTGCATAAGAATCTCACTTTTTCTGGCTGATATTTCCAACCAGCAAAGTACACTTCTGCTCTTTGAAACTTCACTGGGAGCATAAGAGAACCTGGGCAGGCCTCCAAGATCTGTCTTGCCATTGGTGAAGAGATATGGCATAACATTATAGTTATTTAAGAATTTGTTACTTCATTTCTGCCACTTTTCAGCAATGCTTGCAATGAGCCAGAGCTTCCCAGGCGTGCTCAGATTTCTATTCTGCTGGAATCTGAATCGAAGTTTCATAGAGAGGCCCCCCCTTCATTTTGGAGCTTTTGAGAGATGGAAAAAATACACTATGTAAAAGCTCTTGTATGTTGGCTGGTGTCCTACACAGAGAGTATCAGTGCTCTGATTCCACAGAATGTGGTTTTATGCAATGCATTATTGCACACATTACTTGTGGCTTTGCACAGGTATTGATTGTGGACAGGACAGGATAGGGCAGTTCAGCTGGAAGGGACCTCCATCTAGTTCAATTGCCTGAGCAATTAATGGCGTACCAAAAGTGAAAGCATGTTATGAAGGGCATTGTCCAAAAGCTGCTTAAACACTCACACGTGTGGGTCATCGACCACCTCTCTAGGAAGCCTCTTACAGTGTTTGACCACCCTCTCAGGAAATAAATTCTTACTTTCAGTCAGCTGCCTGGTAAATCTGAATAAACTCAAAAAGTGTAGTTCTCACTGCAAACTGCTTTATTCCTTATCATTTTGCCTATAAGTATGATGGATGTCCAAAGGCTCAACAACTCACTTTGTAGTTTAACTTAGTGATTTTGCTTTTGTGTTTTCTGACAAAAACTTAATTATTTTTATGAAAAAAACAAATCCCACATTGATTATATTTCTTTTGCTTGTAGCCTAATAAGAGATGCTTACACAAAAGTTGTTGACTCAAGAATGAAAAAAGAATCAAATAAGTTGGGAGAGGTACTACAGTCCCATTCTCTTGCAATGTCATGCGTTCAAATAGGACTGCTCTGTGTGAGTATGAGTTAAGGTAAGTCTTCATAACACATATGTCATGCCTTTATTTTATATTACTCTTCTCCCTTGTTCTTTACCCTAATTTTTGCCAGTGCTGAGTTGGTTGGTGAATTGATATCGACATTTTGTGAAACAATGATTTGTCATCTCATATTTCTAATCATGTTCAAGAAGAATTAAGCTTAATGGTATATGAACACTTTATTGATTTTGAGCTTCTAACTGTAAAACTGATGTTCTGCATCTCTGATAAGAGACAGAACAGGTAAAATATGGGCCCTCTCCAGAAGGAACAGGAGACCTCGTTACACAAATTGTGAAGAAGGCTGAGGAACTCAACGACTTTTTTTGCCTCACGAGCAAGGGTTCTGACCACACCAACCCAAGTTGCAGAAGACAAAGGCAGAGATGGGGAAAAGGAAAATTCACCCACTTCAGAAGAAGAGTGGGACTTCTTCTTTAGGTGAGACCACCTAAAGAACTTAAAAATGCACAAGTCCATGGGACCTGACAAGACTGATGGGAAAAGCAGAAACATAACTCCCATTTTCAAAGAGGGAAGAAAAGAAGACCCAGAGAACTACAGGCCAGTCAGTCTCACCTCTGTGCCAGGCAAGATCATGGAGCAGATTCTCCTGAAGACTTTGCTAAGGTACATGGAAAATATGCAGGAACTTGGTGGATTTTTACACAGGTATGTAGTGATAGGACAAGTAATGGTTTTAATGGAAGAGGGCAATATGTAGTGATAGAAGGACAAGTAATGGTTTTAATGGAAGAGGGCATAATTAGGTTAGATATCAGGAAGAAATTTTTGACTATGAGGGTGGTGATGCACTGGAAAGGTTGCCCAGGGAGGTTGTAGATGCCCCCTTCGCACTGGAAAGTTTGCCCAGGGAGGTTGTAGATGCCCCCTTGAAGATAAGTATTTTTTTAAAATTTCCTTTATTTCCTAAGAATTAGGCTATGTGATAAAAATGTACTATCAGAAACAGAGGTATGTGCTGAATCCCACAGTTCCTCAGAGTACAAATAACACATTGGAAGACTTTATTTATTTATTTATTTATTTATTTTTTTCCTGAGTGGGATTTTTGTTGTTGTTTGGAGTTTTTTGTTTACTTGCTTTGCTTTCTAGGTAGTAGCAGAAAATGTATTATATGAATAATGTTTAACAATAATTGTCTAGGAGGTAAGAAGAATTCAGTCTGTTTATTATTTAGCCTAAAAGAAATCAAATCCATGATACCTGAACTGTAGTGCTATATGTTCAGGTTTGAAAAGGAAAACTTAGTTTATTAGTTATTAAACTAATTTATACCAATGGGGAAAAAGTTGAATAAGTGTCCAGGCTTTCAGACTCACTTTTTCTGATGACAGGAACACAGTGTTCTGGTAACTGCCCAACATTTGCAGTAAGCTGTTACATGACATATGTAGGTCATCTTATTATGGAACCAGAAACAAAGGACCTAGCATTGTCAGGGATATATATTATTAAAAGATATAGCCTCTCAGTGTACTAGACACAGCAACTCCTCTGCACTGTTTTATGAGGAAATAATTGTTACCCCTTTATTGTATGGGCTTATTTATCCCTTGGTCTTACAGTTTATCCATTCTGGAACAAAATTCCAATCTCCTAATGCAATGGTATGGTGTTCTAACTGCATAATTAGAATTCAATGTGAATTACTGTGGACTGTTACCAAGAAGTGATTTATTAAAAAGATTACTGATAATAAAATAATATTAAACATACCAACAAAACTTTTATAGGCAAAACATTGTAAAGATACGTGCAAATAATAGGTATTGTATAACTATTAAACATACATATGAGTTTCTTTAACTTCATGAATCTTGCTAAACATTTGGTAATATTTTTCTGACAATATTATAGACTATTCTTGCAACATTAATATAATTGTTTCTGTAAATGCTTGAGGTAATTTTACTCTTTGTCCTCCTTGAAAATTATTGTGCTGCATTCTTTACACTAGACTATGCTCTTGCACACTGTAAACAGTTCTTTGTGAAATAAATCCAGGTTTAATCAATGTCATGCTCACACTACTGCACTGTATCGATTGTACTGTTGACAGCTATTTGGGTGATGTAGTTTGTGTTTCAGATTTTACCTGCACTAAGTTGATGTAAGCATCACCCCTCTCCTGTTTTTATCCACCCACTGATACCATTCTGTGCAACCCCAATCCTGCCTGGCTTTCTGGCAGTGCCTCTGCCACGTCTTCACAACTCTATATGTCTCTGGAAGGATGTCAGACTTCACCACTGTTTGTGTAATGGGACTGAAATGTACTTCTTGCCAAGTAGTGTCTCCCTGTGTTTGCTTATGTACCTTCTTAATTTCAGTTAGGAACTTGTTTTCTTTCAATTCTTTAGAGATACATTGATTAATCACTTGATAATTACTGGGGCATCAAATGCATCACCAAGAAGCAGAAGAAAAAAAATCCTTTTTTTCCCGCCCCCCCTGAGATTCACTATGAAAAAACCTGTTCTATAAGCATTATCAGCTACTACACATACGTTCAAATGTGCCAGCTGCAGGATAAGAACACCAGTGAGTAATCACTTGGTTGCCTGAGTGCATCCACCGCATCTGTAAAGTATCACTCCTTTGAGAGTGTGTGAAAGTAGGAAGAAAAAATTAATTTTGATTTAATTTAGTTCCATGCACAAAACTGACTAATATCTGTGGCTTCAGTGGGGCATAGATTAACAAGTTAAAATATTCTCAGTGAGTATCAGCGTCTGGGCAAGTACATGACTTTTTTCATCTTTCAGCTAAAGAAGAGTCTCCAGCATAGGCTGGTAGTGACTTTAAGGCTAACACAGATTTTTTTATACTAAGTTAGCATTTATGTGAGAAGTAAAAAGCCATTAACAATTAAAAAATATTAATGACCACTGGACAGTATGTCTGTGCAAAAAAATGAGTAATAATATGCCTTTTGAAGCTTATTCCTAATAAACTGCAGTAATTCAAAGCTCTTTAACAAGTGTAACATTTACCCTTTCTCTTTCTCAAGAAATCATCCTTAGGCTGACAGTCTTTAGAAATAAATACTAGAATGGATTTGCACAGTCCTTAGGCAAGGGAAAGAAGGAAGCACTCTTTAATGCTTACTGGATTATTGCCAAGTGGTTCAACCTAAATGCTTTCTAGTCTCATGACTTTGATGAAATAATGCTATAAAATGAAGCAAGTCTGAGAAGTAAATCTACAAAGATATATCCATCTTTTGATTATAACAAAATATTGTGCCAATTGAGATGGAACTATTAATGCTGTGATTTCTCTGGAGATGTATGACTTCTGTTAAGTTTCTGGGATCTTGGAGCAGTGCTTGATAAGCAGCTGCCATGGAATTGATACAATCAACATTACTCCTTGGAAAAGTTTTTCAACCTGCTTCTGATGTGATTTGCACACTAATCTGATTTAAATCACATTACTGTGTTTATCAAATAGGCTTTAAATGTCCAAGGCTTCTGAAGATATTTTACTCTTTCATACTTGACATGTAATTGCACATTTGGAAGTGAAAAAAAATAAATTGTGTAATTTTCCTGCTCTGGCAGGGGGGTTGGACTAGATGATCTTTCGAGGTCCCTTCCAACCCCTAAGATTCTGTGATTCTGTCATTTCTTCTGTAAATTATTCTGAAATATGGAAGAATGTAACTTTAATGTTATGAATATTGTCTTAGAGTAGACCCAGGGGCACTGTTAACTAATGCAATATGGGAGCCTTTCAATTAAAGTGTGATTTGTTAGATAATCTGGAGGTGTTTAATCTAATGTGTGCCCATGTGTAAAATTAGATCTTACTCAGCCTGACTGAGGGTTCAGGCAACAGACCTACATTTTAAAAATTCACTTTACAAGGTCTTGTACCCCCCCTTATCTTTCACATATCTCTTTTTTGCCTTTTTGTGAATAAAATAAGAAAGGATTCATGGCATTACTCATGCCCAAACACAATGCTGTTTACTCATTGCTAACCAATTCTACTTGTTTTTCAGTTGGATAATTTATACTAGAAATAAATAATCCTCTTGTACTGAAAATATTACCAGTGAAATTGTCAGTTGCTAAGACCCACATTTTTATTAAACAGGAAGCAAATCTGTATAAGTACTTACTGTTCATTGGGACATGGTTGAGTTTTTTATTTTTGCTTTTTGGAAATATTTTCCTGTTGAAAAATTTGTCATCTCTCATGTCCCACAATTTTCCATAAAACAATTTGTTTAACATAAAATCTTACTGCTTAAGAAACTCTAGATCTCTCATCTATTCACATATTTCCAAGTAATTCTGACTTCAAGTGAAGTGTTTCTGTTTCCAGAACATTCAGATTGACTCTTCACAAAAGGAGAAACATTCAATTCTGTTAGAGTGATAGTTGGTCAGAGCTAGCAATGAGTACAGAGATTTAAAAATTGATTCAACTAGGTTAAGGTTACATTTTGCCAAGTACAGAATGACCTTAACAGAGGGAACAGTTTGTGAATGTATGGAGTGTTTATTAAAAAAAGCAATCAAAATGTAATATTAAAATATTTGCTCAAAGTCTAATTCCTTCTGAAATATACCTGCTCCATCCCAGGGAATGTCATTCTAACAATCTAGATTCTTAGGTTGAGAGGCTCCTGGCACTGAAGTTTACAAAAAATGGACCTGGCGTCAGAAAGCAAAAATTTTTTTTCTCATCAGTGCAAAGACGTCAAACGTCAAGTTATTCAGATATCAGAAAAAGGTAAACATGGTTGGTACAGAATCTAAAGTTCTGCTGACCTGAATGTTTCAGAATTGATTTATCACTGGATAAGTAGTTCAGAGCTTGTATTAAAGCCATATAACTGCATTGACCTCCAAGAACTGAACATTGGGCTCAGAGAATCCAGTCCTTAAGGTGTTGAATTGATGGGCCTGACCCAGTGAACCAGTCACCTGAGAAAGAAGAAAAGTTTGCATTTCTCCATTGACATGCATTTGCAAAACCAGGTTGGTTGGTGAGAGAAAGCCATCTGCCTAAACTGTACTCAAGTGTGAATCAGACTGAATAGACAGCCTGCCAAAACAGACTTCGGGTCAAAGATGAATAATGTGCTGGACTATGAGATTTCACATTACTTCCATAAACTGCACTGTGAGTTGAGAAGTGCTCCACTGGGGAAGATGATGACATAGTGATATTCTGAGACCACCCCAAATTCAAGCCACAGATCTGCTACCCCTGTGTGAAGTGTTCTCCTGCCTCTCTTGCTTTGGAACCTGCTCTTCTAAGCAAGTGCTGTGATAAACATGACCCTGGATTTGTGTAATGTAGAGGGATTGATCTGGAGCAGGTGTCAAGACAGCTTCTTTTGCATCCAGATGGGAGATCTGGCCACCATGAAGAACATCTGCTATTCTATAGTGAAGCCCTCAATTTGTTATTTGTTGTTTTGTTTTGCTTTAAATGTGTTGAACACCTCTCCTCTAGAAAAGTTCAGCAGCTGGAAATCCTCAGCCTGGGGAGAAATGTTCTGGTTAGGTCAGTTGCACAGTCATAGACACTGAACCATTTCTGTCTCCTGATCCTGGCTAACTTGGCTTAGTTCACTTTATCTTTCAATATCCATGGGCACACATGCTTGTGAATTGTGATCAGCTCTTGAATAATGCTAAAGTACCTTTGACATTTGGTTTGCTTTGCCAAGTGCAGTTATATCAAAATACTCTAGAAGGTCTATATCCTCCCATTTTAGAGCCTTGTTAGTGACAAACAGAAATAATACTCCCTTTTTCCATCTCTCATCTGTGAGGAGAATGGGACAGAAACTCAGTCCACTTACGTGTAGGCACAGCAGCTTGAAAAACGGGGCTGCACTATCTGCTGGAGGAGAGCACGAATCACTGGGATGTCATCAGATTCCCTATTAATGTTACAGTTTTTCACTAGGAATTAGCCTGGTTTATGTTGAGATTTTGCAAATCCAATTGCAACATTTGAGTAACTGTTTGCAAACTATTACTAATGATGATTTTGTTAAACAGGAATTTTTAAAGTCAAAGACAATTTCCAGGTGACTGCAAAAACTTGAAATTCTACACACCTGCCTCATACACCTGAGAGTTTTGCCATTGACCACATGGTGAAAGATAATTTATTCTTGGTTTCTAGAGGCTAAGGGAGAGGTAAAGAGTTTTTTCCTCAAACAACAATATCTTACCAGGTAATTTACACTTTTGCTTCAAAGTAAGCCTTGTAAAAATACTTATATGATGAAAGGATCAGGTGTCCATGGTGACAGCTTATAATTTGAGCAGAAAAAAGTATTTTATACAGAAACTTTGAAGAATTCTGAAAAAAATAAAATGTAGAATAGGTAATTTTACTATTACTCTTCTTCTCCTCCCCTAAAACAAAACAAAACAAGCAAACAACCCACAAGAACAAAAACAAGAGACCAGCTTTGTTAAGATTTGATGAGAATTTGTCACTTTTGAATCAGTGGATGTTAAGAAAATAAAGATATGGGCTATACCTTTTGCTGTTCTATTCTTCCAACATTACAGAAGATGCTATAATGGAATAGAACAGCTGTCAATAGTAATTAAAATGTCCTTATGTATTTATTTATCTATCTGGAATTTAAAGAATCTTTTCTGTAAACTTAAAATGAAAAAAAGTGAGGAACAAACACTGCTGCCCTTGACAGAGCCTAGAAAAGGACTGTGTATTGGAGTGCTATTAGTCTTGCCATCTTGCAGTCTGATCACTTCAATTTAATCAGTCTTCAAAATACAAAAGGTAAGTCCCTGGCAAGCAAAGATTAAGCCTGTGATGTCCAGGTAGTGACTCTGAATTCAGTGTCAGCCTTTAGATAAATGGGTATATTAGAACTTGACAAATCTGTCACTACATGTAGACAGAGGTTTATGAAAATCTATACTGGTAAATATAGCCCTTTTAAATTCCTTTTCAAATAGAATGAATGCTTTTCAAGTCTCCAAAAGCAGGATGAAAAGATATGGTGTGGGTCTGCAGAAATCCATATGCCAGTCTTTTAGCACAGGATCTCCATGTCTACAGATCACTTTTTTACAGCCTTTGGTTATGGGGCATTTCAGTCTGGTTTTGATTACAAACAGTTTACTTCCCTGCTTATTCCATCTATGCAGCAAATGAATGCTCCTCTTGAGCTTTTCATTTGCTCTACAGAAAATTGTTTTGCAGATATTCTCATTTTTTTTCCCAATGACTCTTAGGTAAGTTTTAATGGAAAAGATGTGATGCTAGAGATGCCCAGACAGGCAGCCTGGTAATGATGTTTCTCCAGACTTTTAACTTTTTCCTCTCAAAGCAATGCTCTCTAGTATCATTACAAGCTATTTTCTAAAAAAAAAATCATTTGGCACAGGTATGTTTGCTGGGCTTTACTTGTATCTGGATTTTACTCTAAGTAGGTGAAGTGCAAGGAAAACAATGTTTTGCTTGAATGTTCTTTGTACTGTCCATAGCTGTTTCACAGGCTGTAAATTATCAATACCATCATGGAGCCACATGGGAAACTAAACCTTCCTTACCTACCACATGCCCTCAGAGAACAAACATTCCGCAAAGAACAGTGGATAGGAAATAGTTAAAATGGAAACCTGGAGAAGAAAAACTGTTCTGTGTATAAAAATGAAGGCTGTCTTCTTCTAGGCTATTGTGCTGTGATGGGGACTAAAGCCAAGAGACCTTTGTACAAGTTGTCAGGACTTCAGTTTGGTTTGCTCTTTTCCAGCCATGCCATATGGTCAGAGTCCAAACAGCAGCCAGGGGTGAGGTTGCTGGAGGAAATTTATCTTCCACACCCTTACCTGATGCATCGTCTTCACATTCAAGCTATGTTAGTGCTGACTCCAGGCTGCTTCAGTTGTCGCTTTAAACAGTGTAATCATCCTTCCTTTCCTTATGGTCTCAGAAGAAATAAAAAAAACCCAACAAACCTGGAACATTGTTGTAGTTTAACCCAGCAAGCAGCTAAACACCACACAACCTTTCCTTCACTCTCCCCAGTGGGATAGAGGAGACAGTCAGGGAAAAAAAAGGTGAACCTTGTGGGTTGAGGTAAAGACAGTTTAATAGGACAGAATAAGAAGTGACAAAAATAATAATGCTAAAAGACTATACAAAACAAGTACAATGAAATTGTTCACCACCCGCTGACAGGGGAGCTGAACTTGACACTGAAGAATGGCTCTGAGCCCTGTGTGGAAGCCAGTAGCAGGTATATGCTAGCAGGAAGATGCTGAATATTTCCTTCAGCTTCAATATATTAATTGCCTGAGTTTTTTGTCTGAAGACCAGCATATCTGTAGGTAGGTGAGAGTAGTACCCCTGATACTTGTATGGGAGTAGAAAAGACAAGGTCTTGATTTTCTACAGTTGTCTTAACTCATAGACTCCTAGACTCAAAGAAAGGGAGGGGTTGGAAGGCACCTCTGGAGATCATAGAGTCCAACCCCCCTGCCAGAGCAGGACCACAAAGGACAGGTCACTCAGAAAGGCATCCAGACCGGTCTTGAAAGTCACCAGAGGAGGAGAATCTACAACCTCTCTGGACAGCCTTTTCCACTGCTCTTTAACCCTCACAGTAAAGATTTTCATCGTGTTGAGGTGGAATTTCTTGTGTTCCAGTTTGTGTCCATTGCCCCATGTCTTGTCACAGGGCATGACTGAAAGGTCATGGTCTGTGGGACTGGTCCCATAGAGTGTTATCTTCCTACAACAAAAGGTACAATGATTAAATGAGAGTAATGTAGCCATAACTTAGATAAGGAACTACCAAATGCCACTTTTCTACACCCCTCTCCTGACTACATTCCCTGGTTGTTAAATGCTCATGAAAAAAAAAAACAACAAACCTACTTCATAGTGCACATCTATCAAAAAACCAAACAACAGTTTATTCTTTCAATACAGGAAATAAATATTGATTTAATTTACTATAAATATGGAATAATTCAATCAAAATTTAAACAGAACAGAATAATATTCAGAACAATTAACTTCATTTAATAGAAGAGTTACTAAAATTATGTTAAATGTTATGTCCTGATAAAAACACTTTTTGGATCTGACCCAATCTTATAAAGTGTCAGTAACTAAAGAAGATATATTTATTTTTAACACACAAAAACCAAACCAAAACAAAAAATTGCTTCTAAGAATTAGTCTGTCTTGCTAGAGAGACCATAAAGGCAGAGTAAATGATAGATGGTTGTGGATAAAGGTGCGTTGTGTCCTCTGGAATAATTCACTTTTCACATGTGAATTATATAAATCTGGTTGGCTTGGCAGGATTTGCAGCCAACTTGGTGTTGGGAAGCCTCGTAGATTAGAACCAGTCAATATCCTTTACAGAGGCTGTTTTTAAGCTATAATATTTCATTGGCATCTTCCTGGAGGTCCTGAATTCTCAGCTATCTCACTGAGAAGCCATCACCAGAGCAGGCTTTCCTCAATGTTGATAGTCCTGTTCTCAAGGGATCATCTGGTTTTCTGTATCTAAGCTTTTCAGGATAAAGTAGCTGCAATTTTTACCCATGGCATGAACAATAACATAATTATGTACTATCGTTAGTCTAACACTAAATTTATGTGTCTTTATTTGTTATTTACCTTTCAGCTACCAACCTTTATAATGACACTTTTTCCTTTGTATCAAAACCTATGTTTAAAGGGGCTTCCTGTCAAATAAAATACCTCAGTGTAGCTGGGGCTTACACAGATTTTCTCAAACATTGGCTTTTGTGTGGAACAACTAGTATGAACAGATTTTTTCACTACTACTTACAGGAACAGGATGCACTATGTGATTTAAGGGAAAAAAAAAAAAAAGAAATCTCTAAATTGAAGCCAAAGTAGCTCATAGGCTGAAATTAAAGCTTCTGGTGAAAATAATTCCTGAGTGCAGTGCTGAGATCTATTCCACTCTCCTCAGCGGCAGTGACCGCGAAGCTCTCATCGGGGCACTCAGAGTGCAGGCACTAAAACATCGCCCTCATTAACTCCACCAGAGTACCTACCCATCCACCCCAGCCTTCTGCAATGAAGCGTGGGACGCTGCCACACCATCTCATGCTCCACAGGTCAAAAGGTTACTGGCTGCAGGTGATGATTTGCTATATCATCATTAGTAATTCAGAAAATCCTGACATGTTTTCACAAGCAATTAAGTCTGTTGCAACTGTTGGATATTTTTCCAATCCCTACGCTGGTGTGAACCAGAAACTCAGCTCAGAGTTTAGAAGTTTACCCTTTCTCCCTCTTCCATTTGCCTTTGACTTAAGGTCAGATTTATTTAATACAGTGCCCAGCTTCTGGGACTTGTTTATCACACGGGGGAGCCTTGCACAGTTTTGGTATGGCAATGTGATACTGATGGCTGGAAAGAAGTGTTTGTAAATAATGTAGAATATTTTTTACAGTTTTTGGAAAGTTCTGAAGAGTTTCTTATTGCGAAACAAGAAATAAAAGTAGATGCATAATTGTCAGGAGCCTTAATTACCTTAGGGGTTTTGCTACAGGTACAGGGATATTAGATAACACCCAAAGGTGAATATGCAAGCAATACCTGACTCCATAAAGATGGAACTGGGCAATGCTCTACCAGGAAAACCAAACTTCGTTGATTATATGTCAATATCAATTAGAATACACTGCCAAGAATTACAAGATATATGATATAACAACTGTTGGAATAACTGCCATTACTTCATTTAAACCTTTAAAGTTTTTGCCAATTTAGTATAAATTAAAATACAATAGATCTGCAAAAAAAATGCTAATATAATTTTCACTTTGTTGCAGGATTGTGTCCAGGATGTAGCACAGGATATTATATGGTTGCAAGTGGACACTGCTGGCTCATGCTGAGCTTCTCATCAACCAATACACCCAAGTCCTTCTCCTCTGGCCTGATCTCAATCCATTCTCCACCCAACCTGTAATTGTGCTTGGGATTGCACCAATTCAGGTGCATGACCTTGCACTTGGCCTTTTTTCATCTTTTTTAAATTCCAGGCAACCACTTCAATAATTTCCTATTCTCTGAACTTTCTTACTCCTCATAATGGAAAAAAAATCCACCTAATGGGACTACTCATTTCCCGTATGTCTTGCATGCCTCAGAAACTATGTTACAAGAGCAGATGCTGAGTAAGCTCAGCATTTGTAAAGCCCTCATTCCCAAGATGATAAAGGAAATCCCAAAAAGAACTCTGCAGCTTCGCAAGGTCTGTTTCATTAGCTCTGTGGCCTTTACCTCTGCTTTAATTGCATCCACGCTGGAATCAAACCAGGCCTGAAGCAAACTGCAGTTTGGACCTCCAGGCTAAGTGGAGCTTTGAAGAATAGCAAAGGGGTCTTCTTCCTAAGAAGATTCAAGACTCATTTCTTCAGAAATTATTGAGAATGAATGAGAAGGTTGTGTCAGATGGCACAAGTGGGTGTATGGTACTGTACCAACTTAAAGGTTTTCAGGGACCACATACAAGTTCTTTATTAGCTTCACAGAGCTATGGCTGGAGAAAGAATGTGATTAGGGTGAAAGAATATGAAAGAAGGGTGATTAGGTACTATGGTTTGTATGTGCCGAAGAGAACATGAAGCTATTTGAGTAATTTGAATTATTTCCATAAATTAACTAACGCATTTCACTCCAGAAGTACCCTCTATGCAGTCAAATTCCAACTGGGCATCCAATGCACTACAGCTAGAATGATGAAAGACATCACACATAGTTTGTACAGAAGCTTTGGGCACAGATGCACTCCTCCTGGGCCACTCTACTTGCTGAATAGTGGCCCATGTTTATCAAGGATAAGTTTTAATTCAATCTGGTTAGTTGGGTTGGAATAAGAACAGTGGTTTGGGGAGTGATTTAGGGGAGACTCGCTTTGTATCTGACATTTCAGAATTTGCTTTGGAATTATTTTAGACAGGTCTGTTTGCTAAATTTGCAGTGGGCTTCATGCAAGTTTCTTTATCAAGTGTTTTTGTGCTCGAGAGAACTCTCTCTGGGGAGTTGTTTGGATCAGACCACATTCCTTTTCCATTTCTCCTTATTTAGGAACATACAAGTAGGGAGGAACAATATATACCTCCTGCCATCACCATCTCTCTGTACATATGACTGCCTCTGCCCTGTGAGGGGACAAACAGAAAGGCAACCTTAGAGACTTAAGTCTGAGGCTTAGTCTAACTGGCTGAGTTGAGCTAACACCAGGATTTTATCCTGAGTTTTTACAAAGGCTTTGGCCCATAATGCTACTTTTGAAATAGCTGGTCTTGTAATTCAACTTCTTAAGCTGCAGATGGCCCAGCAACAATCCCATTATGCCAATAATTTTATACAAATGGCAACAAATTAATTGAGGCAGAATAATGAGGCCGAACTTTACTGTGCTGATTAGAAGATGGTTTCTGAGTTCTGCTTTTGGTGCTGGAGAGAACTTCCCTACATCAGAACAAATTACAAAACTATTCAGTAATGATTTTGCCTCTCTCTTCCAGTCCCACCCCCCATACAGAGAAGGCACACAGTTCAGAAGAAAAATCAAGCTTTCAATTTTCCTGTTGTGTAAGAAGTTAGGGCAATTAGTCATGGGTCTGAACCTTGGACAACAAGTGATAAAGATTATTTCTGGGAAAAGCAAGGGTAATGACATTTTTGAAGGTTAGATCAAGCACATTTGAAAGGAGGGCATTTGGAACAGTCTATTCAGATGAGGGAGAAATAGAAAAAAAGGTCTAGAGTACTTAAAAGACTGTGCCTAATCTTTGTGAAAGGAGGTTTTGAGAGCTTTTCCTTGAAGTGTGAGCAGAAGAAATGGTTTCAAAAGGGACTCAGCAGAAAAAAAGCCATTGCATTCTGTATTTCTGTGACAGATGAGGAACCAGATATGGACATATAGATATTAGAAATAGAAATGCAGAAGGATTTAGAGATACACACCATTTTTCACCACTTCAAAAAATGCTCTCCACTTCTCTGTCACTGACATTTAAGGTATTTCATTACAGAAAAGAAAAAAGGCATATGCTACAGCTTGATCCATCTATATAATCTGCAGAGATTTTTTTACAGAGATTTTTTTACAGAGATTTTTTACATTTGTTACCATAATGCTCCGTCACTTAAGTAAAACAATGTAAAACAATGAAGCTCTCATTCTGTCTGTATTATGTCAGGAAGTAGAGATGGTTACAGCCCCAGAAAATAACAAAGTTAAGCATATTTTTTTTTGTCCAAACATTTACTAGGAAAAAAAATACATATTTTGAAGATATCTTTATAGTTGTTTTCCTAAGCTTGTCTACTCCCACTGATGTCTTTATTGCACATACTAATTGAAAACAGTCCTATCTTACAGTATAGTAGTTAGATAATTCAATAGATTTTCTCAAATCCCAGTGCCTTTGATTTGTGTACTCTAATTAAATACCATTAAACCACCATTGAGAGCATGACTGGAAGTGGATGAGTGTGTTAATCACTCACAAGGTGGCTTCACCAAATTAAGTTTGAGGTTTAACACCAAAATGTATGCAATAGAGGTAGTATTAATATAACTTTCATATTGTCACCTCTACTAAGAAGAAAAGAAGGTTTTGCCTTCAGAATGAAAGGATGACAAATACACTAACCATGAACAGCCAAGATTTCCATCCTCCACTGAAATGCAGCAGGTCACTTAATACTTCAAAATAACGTTCAAGTCACTTCTCTGATCTTCAGGTTCTGTAATGCCTGAACCACATGCCATTTGTTATGATGCTTTTCACAAGTGGAGTGGCTTAATATCTTTTTGTCATAATTCTTGGATTTGGTTACAACGCTTCTCAAAACTCTTCTTGCCATTTCAGACATGAGCATGCTCCATGGGGTCAACCGCCTATTGCAGCAAACAAGATATTGCTCTTAATTTTTTTGATTAGATCAGTGACGGGTCTGTGTCCACTTTCTTGAAATGTTGCATATTTTCACCATTGCAGTTTTAATGAAGATAACAAATACTTAGGAGAAAGCAGGAGCACAGATAGTGGGAATGGACTGGAAGCAAATAATGACAAAGATACCTATAGTAATAGCTTACATGCATTGTTTTTATTGCTCTATTCTTTAGTTATCATTTAGAAAACAAGCTTTGTGCCCAAAACAGCATTGTTTGTGAGATAGCTCTTGAGATCACAGAACAGCTGCAAATAACACAAACACGAGATTCATTTGCAGGAATCACAAAATCATTCTGGTAGAAAAAGACCTTTGAGATCATCAAATCAAACCATTAAGCCAACCCTACCGAGTCCAGTCCTAAACCAAGTCCCTAAGCAACACATCTGCACATCTTTTAAACACCTTTTAGGGATGGTGATTCAACCACCTCCCTGGAAAGCCTGTTCCAGTGTTTCATAACCCTTTCAGTGAAGAAGTTTCTTATAGCATACAATCTAAACCTCCCCTGGTGCCACTTGAGGCCATTTCCTCTTGTCCTTATAGGGGAGGATGTAGCATAAAGAAAAGAAAAGGGTTTTAATTTGTCTTATTTGCAACTTTGGTAAGACTGGCTTATTCAATCATAAAATCATAGAATGGTTACAGTTGGAAGGGACCTTAAATAAAGATCATCAGGATCCAAACTCCCTGCTACGAACAGGGACATCTCACACTAGACCAGGCTGCACAAGGACTCTTCCAACCTGGCCTTGAAATGCAAGACTGGGACATGAACATGGAGTTGTCCTATTTGTGTAACAGCCACTTGTAAGATGGCCAGAAGTTTAATTTTGTTTTACTTCAGCCTGGAAAATGCAAGTCTAAAATGGTTGCTTACTGAAATAACTGAATCTTCAGTTCAAGGCCCTTGGTCTACAGCAGTGGGTGGCTCATTCCCCTCAGTGGGACCCAGATCCACAAGACAGCCCCACAAAGTCCATCTATGGTTAGTTGCTCACCAGTGTCCTTCCCGTGACTGTGGAACCAGCCACAAGGATCATCTACTGCAGCTGAAGGCTGTCCGATGAAAGGTATTCCCTTCCCACACAGACTGAGTGTAGTCAAGATCAGTCTAAAAACAGCAGGAGAGTCCCTGGAGATGGATCTTTTACCCCTCTTTCTCTCTTGTGGTCATCAGCAAATCCCATGCCCATTTGAAGAGATAGCTGGGACATGACAAGGGTAATCCCAAGGAGATTGTCCTAGCTTCTTCCTGGGAGGGACTAGCAGAGCTGGGTCATCTCTCTGAGTACCTTCATCAGAAGAGCTCAGACTGCTTTTCAGAGAAGCAGACTAAAACCTAGGAGAAATGTTAGCCACCTAATTTGAGTTAAAACTTATCCAAAGGTACTGGCCCAAACAAAACCGGAATGTGCTTTTAAATCCTCACTACCCTCTTATTTTATTACTAAGGATTTTCTTTGGGTTGCACATGCCTGCATGGTTGCATTCTGTCCAGATGACAGACATTACCCTGCCTGCCCTTAGTGATGTACGGTGGCAGTTGAGGACAGATTTCACTCAAAAAAACAGGAATTTGAGGGCTGCATTTTCCTTTCCCAAAAGGATACAAAAGCTACCAAGCATTTCTGCTCCTTTGGACCTTGCAGACAAGCTCACAAAAACAACAACAACAACAAAAAACAACCCACAAAACTCTCATGACTTGGGACATATTTGACCTCTTGCAAAGGGTGAAATAGGCCAAGTGCAGAGATAGTTAAACCAAACCCAGCCACTCCTGCAAAGTAACTCACGCCTAAAGCATTACCAGAGATCTTCCACTGTGAGGAGCTGTAGACCACAGTGCCCTCGATTCACCCAGAGAGAAACAGCATTTAAGGGCTTTAATACAGCCTCTAGGAACTGGATGTTAGGGTTATCTCCTGGAGAATGGTAACAAAAGCTGCGGTGTACAGAGTCGAAGACGGGTACCCACATGCCAGAACGAAGCTGGTTCCTTGAGCAAAGGGCTGGCAGGTGGCATGTTGCATGTTCCTTGCCAAGCTGCAGGTAGTGGATCCCCTGGAGGAATGCGAGCTTTTCCTTCCTTCTTAAATGCTCCTGGCTTTATGTGTGCTGCTCCTGATAAAGGAATTCCCTTCCCAACCCCCAGCAAGAAATGGTTTTAGGCATGTGCACATACAGACAGCCTGCTACGCCAGCCTAAACAGGCTTTCTTAAATCCTTGATGTTAACATCAGGTTGTGAGCTGATGCCTTAGAAAAAAATCTGTTTGTTTTAAATTACTGCCTTATCAGTAAAGCTCATAGCTGTAAACATGTGACTCTTTCACTTAGCAGATAGCAATGGGAAAAATTCAGGAACTGTCAGGTGATCACCTGAATGACGCACATAAAGGTCACACAAGAATTTCAACATGAGCTGAATGTGTAATACAGAGCTGAAGTCAGACATGAGTTTTTGGGTCCCAACAAAAAGCCTTCACAGAAATAAGTGGCAATGCACACAGAGGAGTAGCAGCAAGTCAGCCATAAGGAGACGAGAAGATGCTGCTCCTTAAGTTACCTCCAGGGCTCATTTGTATTTGAAGATTGAGCTCAAATACCCTCTTGCCTACAAGACTCTAGGGTGCATGAAGACATTGTTCTCTCAAAAAATCAAATTCTTAATAAGCAGCAGAGTGAAGAAAGTACGAGAAACGGCCTGTTTCTCAAATTCCAGGAATGACAAACCCACTCCATCAGCAGTGGAGCTGTGTCAGATTGTGCCAAATTCAGCCCTGCTTGGGGTTGGACTTCTGCTGCTGGACTGAGTCTGATCCAAACAGTTCAATGATAGTTGCTTTGGTTTTTGCCCCCCACACCCCAAACTACTACTGCTTTTCCACCTTTCAGTCTATTCATAAAAAATAAAGACGTGGCAGAAAGAACAAAGGCCAGACAAATGAAAGTTGCTCCATCTGAAATTGCTATTGAGAGGCCTCCCATTCTGGCAGGGGGGTTGAATTGAGTACACTGACAGGATATCTAAGTTTAAGTTTGTTTAGATTCAGGGTAGAGATCAGGCAGTATACAAAAAACATTCACAGATACAGCAGTGGAGACATCATGATCCCCATAGCTTTCCAGGTTGAATAAAAAAGTGCTTTTCTGTAGCAGGTTACATAAGCGTAAAATCCCTCTTTCTTGTATTTTCAGTGTCTGCTTGATTTTCACACACATAACTAGTAGGTAATTTGTTAAAAACACAAGACCTGATGATTCAGCAGAAACATTGGTGATATGTAACACACATGAGGCTAAATTTATATCAATTCCTCCCTTTCACCTGCCCTATGGCCTCTGTGTCCATTGCCTACTCCCTGTATTTCAAAATGTCTCTCCTCTCTCTGATTTTTTTAGATTATCTGGACACACTGACTTTTTGTACTATTAAAACGTTTGGCTTTTACAAGTGAGAAAAATGGCCAAACAACAAAGCTACATTTAAATGTTTGCTCATTACTTCAGAGAGGATGAACACCTTTGAGACAACAACTTTCTTTAAAATATCTGCAGAGTTTGGTGGACCACAGCACAACATCAGCTCAAAGCCTCTCTCACTGACTGTGGGAATGGCTCAGAGTTTTGTTGAGTACATATAGCCTAAAACAGGATAACTGCATTCCTGACAATAGCTGATGAGCTCTTAAGTAAACAGTCTTAAGGAAAAGTTGATGAAATTAGACAACAAACACCAATTTTAAATGTCTGGGGAGATGTTTATGACATGTTGCAGCAATTCCTTTTTTGTTCTTTTCCTATTGCTTATTCCACAGCTTCCCTGGCTGTACTCACAGATGGCGAGTTAGAAAACTCTTGTGTAGAAGCATACATTAACTTCAACAGAACTGAAATAATGCTGACATGAGGCCACAGTTTATGTCTGCCCCTAGTTCTAACTAGTGCAACTAGTTTTTCTTCCGTAATTGCATAAAGGCACATGCATAGATGCTGAAGTGGATGTAGGTAGGAAATACATTAACTGTGAAACTCTTGACTAATGCTTGTGAAATGCTTGCCTAATAGTAATATTTCTCTCAATGGCAATAGACATTTAAGCAAGATACATACCTAGGCTTTAAATGAAAACAAGAATTAGAAGGCCTTAGAGATATGCTATCTTTAGATCTTTTGTTGGTAGAGGAATAACTTTTGTCCTATATATTAAAAAACTCCTGTATTTTCATATCAAATGTGAATGGCCAGAGTGGATGAAAAGCAAATTTATAACAAATCACGGGAAATATATAGTAGTGGCAGTAGAATGACACTGTCAATCTCCTAGATTTTAAGGTCCTTGCAGGTACTGCCTCTCTGGAAATTCTGAGTGCAACTCTAATATAAATGTAACATTCGTGGTGCCTGTTGAGCATCTGTGTTTCTATCTTCAAAAGGAAAGAAACTGTGGAATCTGCATATGCCTTAAAGAGACCACACTCAGATGCAAAAAAAAACAATATATGGATGGTCTAATAGCAAAATCCTCCAACAAAGACAAAGGGAGGGTGCACAGGTGGGGGAGTAATTTAGGACAGAACTCCATGCCAAATCTGTAATTTACATTACTATACTGTGTATGGAGTATTAAATGCTTGTAGCAAGCTCCATATGCAAATCCAATGAGATCTGTGCACTTAAACTTCCTGGGTCTTCTGAAGACTGTTGTGGCATTCAGGATGTACAGTGCTTGTCTCGAACGATCCAAGAGATAAGCTTGGACTTTGGCACTCAGGATATCTTTTGTCTGTCCCGAGGCATCTGAGAGTTGAACGACCCCTGCTGATGCGATTTTGCAGGACAAGACAAGGAGTGCCAGTCTCAAGGTACTTCCTAGGGCCGAAACTCCACAGCAAGGAACTAATCCTGTGGTGGCAATTGACTCAGCCTCCTCCTTTGTAATGGCTGATCTCATCAATTAGCCAAACAAAGACTACATAGCCCCTGGCATCATACCTGCCCCTGCTATCACAGAGAAGATCCGAAGGGTTTTTTCCTATACAGGGAGAGAAGTGGGGGTGCAGTGGGCAAGGTGTGTATAAAATTGTGGGACTCTGTGGGTGCAGAAGAAACACTTCTCCACCTGGAACTACTTCCCCACCGACGACATCGACGACATCACTGAACCGTGGGTGGTAACTATGCTCTTGCTTTCTGTCCTCTATCTCTCTGCTTTCTCCTCTCTTTCCTGTCTCTGTTTTCCTGCCTCTCCTATCCGCTCTAGGGACTTTTTTTGTTGTGTTATTGCAATAAAAGTTTGTTGTGTGCGTGACATCTGACCTCGTTTGTGTCTTAATTTCACCATTTGGGATCACCTTTATTTATTAAAATTGCCACGTACCCTTAATACCGGATCGTGACAACTGTAAATGGGGAAAAATCAGTTTAAAGCCAGAAAAGAAATGGTGACTGAGAAGCACAGGGTAGTGTAAGTTACTGATGGTCAGAAAAGCAGAGGGAAGTCCAGTCTGGAAGTTGCATAGGGTATCAGAACCTAGATGCAAAGGAAGGAAAAGATAGACATTTTCCACATACATTTAATGCAAGTTCTAATGCACAATTCCTATTGAAATTCCCAAAATAAGGAGGACAGAAAAAGGAAGAAACATTGTGTCATTTACAGAAGGCCAAATCTCACCCTGAGTGGCCGCTGGGTATCACAAAGAGAGACAGCACTTTGGCACACCAGTCTCAGGTGGCTTAAAGAGAATCCAAATGCAGTGAGCCAAGATATTACCACTGAAAAGGAAGGATACTTGCTAAATAGTTACTAGAAGTACATTTTCTTATGATTTTCTTTTGTAGATGTTCAAGGTAGTACAATCATAACATTATTATTTTTATTCTATGAAGATAGTAGCTGAAGTTAACTCTTGCCTTTAAATTTTGTTTGGTAATAAAGCAATTTCCCTGTGACCTGATAGTTGCAGTTAATTAAACAGAATGAAGCGATAAATACTCTCAGATGCTTGTTCTCTAAAGTTACAGATACACTTTACACCTTCCTGAAGGTAGCTGTTTAAGGGACTGGTGAGAGCAGACAAACTTCAGGAGGTTTTAGTGAGTAAGAAACCATTGCCTGAAGGCAAAAAGCAGAAGAATGAAATCAGCTACTGACCCTGAATACACTGTCTCATTCCATCATTCAGAAATTAATATGGTTAAACTAAATGTCCTGGGAAGATAAAAGTTATTTGAAGGACATAGTACAAAAAGGGTAGTCTGGACATAAGCAATATCCTTGTTACCTACAGCTTCAGAAATGCTGTATGGATGTGCAGGGTTTTTTAATTTTGAAAGCTCTCTGCTAAGTAATAGGTGAGAACAAATGATCTCCTCGGCATAGATTTAAAAAAAAATAAAATAAAAAAAAATTGCTTTCTGCCAAATTGTTGTGGTTTATTTTTGGTTTCACTTGAAAAATAAACATTACAGAACATTAAAATCCAACATTTTATATCCCTTAAGCAGCAACAAAGTATCAATTACTGTAAAGCTAAATAAAAACAACTCCCTTTTTCTAATAGCTAGAAACTAATAGCTAGAAATGAGAGTCTTCAACCCCTTAAGCTCCTGTCTTCAACTACAAAGACAGAGCTGTTCTTCTAGCTGTTCAGAGCAGCAGTGGAGGCAAAAATCATAATGCAACTCACTGTAGCAGAAAGTCCCTCAGTTACAAGAATATGTAAAAAAGGAATGCCAGACTTTCTCATGCTGCTGAAGTTCTACACTGACACCCACTGACTGAGGGTCTGCATCTTTGTTCAACTGCCTGAGGAACCAAAGACAAGTTCCTCTTGCTGCTTAATTGCTTCCTCTCCCACACCGTGCTTCTCTCATGTGGCAGAGGACAGCAGAATGGTGTGTCTCAGTATTTGAATGAACCATAATTAGCACAAGAACACCCAAGGACACATATGTTGTATATCTCTAGAAAACATAAATACAAGAATACATTTATTTTAAGAATTAATTCATAAATAAGTGATTAGAAAAAAAAAAAAAAGGGCATCTAAAAATCTTCCCTGATATTAAGCAAATAAGTGCCACCTAATAATGTAATAGTCTGGTTATCAAATTTATATTTTTAATTTCTTTTTATATATTGTTTTTGAAAATGAGATAATTACCTTATAGATGACTGTGGAAATGTGATCAGAGCAAAACATGAGAATCTACTTACAAATGAATGTCAGTAAGAATTCATTAAGATAAATCAAGTAAATAAAATGACCAGGCTTTAAATTAGTATCACACAAGAGATTAATAGAGCAGAAAGAAAAAATAATTATAGCTATTTAAGTGGCTGGGTATGACTAAACAGGGAACCAACCTAAGAAAATATGTATTTATTTGTACAATTTTGCAAACTACTGTGATCCTCATGAAGCTGAGATGCTGTGTCATATGAAAAAAAAAATCAACCTAATGGGAATACTGGGCTGCAAGAGTGGATGGACAAAGTATCTTCATTTTAACTAATTATTTTCTTACAGACAAGGATAGATGGAGAGGAGAGGAGAGGAGAGGAGAGGAGAGGAGAGGAGAGGATAGACCGGTTCAATTGGCGGGGACCTCCAACCCTCTTCATTTTAACTAATTATTTTCTTACAGACAAAGAGAGATGGAGAGGAGAGGAGAGGAGAGGAGAGGAGAGGAGAGGATAGACTGTTTCAATTGGAGGGGACCTGCAACCATCATGTAGTCCAACTGCCTGACCAGTTCAGGGTTGACCAAAAGTTAAAGCCTGTTGTTAAGGGCCTTGTCCAAACGCCCCTTAAACACTGATGGGCGTGGGGCATCAACCACCTCTCTAAGAAGCCTCTTACAGTGTTTGACCACCCTCTTGACAAATAATTGTATCCTGATGTCTAGTCCAAAACTCCTCTGGTGCAGCTTTGTAGCAGCCCAACAAGTTCTATGACTGGATATCAAAGAAGAGCTCAGCACTTCCCTCTCCACTTCCACTCCTCAGGAAGTTCTAAAGAGTGTAGTGATAATTGAGCAAGTGATACTTTAGTATCACTTTGTGCAATATCAGGTGAAAGGATAAGAGGCAAAACTAAAATCACTTGCAATTCTATTTAACCCTGATCAAGAAAAATATCTTGGGGCTCAAACATGGTTTATTTTTTTTCAAATACAATTTGAGTGAAAGAAGTGTCTGCACGGGCTCACTAGTTCTGCTGAATTACATTCATAACTCACAGGTTTAATGTGTTTTTACAGTTATACTCTTATTTACATGTCCCACTTTTACTGAAGAACAGACTATAGTAGTTAGAAAACAAGTGCCTATACCCGGGTATGCTGTTGCATCCTCCTAGTGGGAGTTGTGTTCCTACCTAATGGAGGTATTGAGACAAAATTATTAAACAGTTGAAGTCTTGTATGAAATATATGAAAAGCGTTGCAGTCCTGCTTCACTTTGATACCAAAGTCAGTCACCAAGACTGAGGCCTACGTGTTGACAGTGCCTATGCACATGCACATTGTAAAAAGGCAGCCCTTGACACAGAAGTTTGTGACACAAATGCATGAAACCAACTGAAAATTAGCATAGAAAGGAAGGCAGTGATTTTGCAAATGTAAAGATCTAAAAACTAGGTCATGCTTAAAATTTCCTAACCTGGTGTCCCAATGACAGTATTATTACTTAATATTTTTATGATTTGCTGGAAAAAAAGTTTTCTAAAACTCAGCTAATCTGCAAAGCTCAAGACTTTCACTAACACCCTCTCACATATGGAGGACTATGGACCTTAACATATACCTTGAGGCTGCACAAGGTCTTCCATAAACTGCTGAAGGATCAAGGGTGGCACAGGTTCTGGCACTGCCTGCCTAAATATGTCATTGGTTCAGGCTCATACCAGTATAGGAATGCAGTGATGGAGCTGCAAAGCAACTTCTGACAGTTTCTGATAAACTTCTATATATTGCAATGGCAAGGAGGGTAATGTATCCCTGATATAAATCAGTGAGATGAGTTTAGAAATATCCCTCCAAAGAGTGGAAAGGCATCCTATGATGGAAGTCACAGCAACACAGTGATTGTTGCAGCAGGTCTTATTTGGCTATTATATCCCTGGATGCATTCAAGGCCAGCTTGGATAGAGCCCTGAGCAACTTGATCTAGTGGGAGGTGTCCCTGCCCATGCAGGGAGGTGGAAACTAGATGATCTTTAAGGTCCCTTCCAACTCAAGCCATTCTATGATTTTATGATTACCAGCCAGGTCCTACTTGTGTGCAGTGACTGTTTATCAGGGACTTCCAAACATTAAGGTGTTAACTTAGGAATTGATAAATGGGGCACTGCAGCTCTCCCTTCTGCAGGTCTCCACCTTCTCCTCTTCTTCCTTGCTTGGTAGATCTGCATTCAACTACAACAAGATAAAATTCCTGCAGACTTGCTCTCAAAATGGGCTGTTCTAAGTTAATTCCCATGATATAAATGCAGTTCCTTTATTTTTGTCATTAAGAATTAATTTAATGGTGGAAGATTTGGTTCAGTAATTACAGCATGTTGAAGTCAGTGGTATTTCTGGTAGAGCAAAGAGTTACTGAGCATTATGTAAATGACCCAGAATCCGTATACAATTATTAAATGACTCTGTGCACCAGTAACAGCTATGGCCCCACCATCAACTAAAAAGGACACTCAAACCTTTTTAGGGACTGTTGGTTTCTGGAGAATGCATATTCCATGTTACAGTGAAATTGTGAAACCTCTCTATGAGGTGACCAGAAAGAAGAATGATTTCAAATGGGGTCCTGTCAGTAGAGCATGAGACTCTTAATCCCAGGGTCGTGGGTTCGAGCCCTACGTTGGGCACCAATAAATTGTTGTCACAGTTTGACTCAGGTCCGACAACAACGCTCTCGATCCCCCCTCCCCCCAACCCAGGTAGGGAAGGAGAGAGAGAAGAAGAGAGAGACTTGGCTGGATTGAAAACTAAACAACACAGCTTTAATTAAAACACTAATGAATGATACAAGAAAACATATACAATTATATACAAATATATTCAGGAATGGGAAAAAAACCTCTCACCTCCCCCCACCCCAGCAACTCCCGCAGCACTTCCCTGAACTGGGAAGAGTCCCGAGGAATCCCGGAGCTGCTGCTGGAGAAAGCAGAGAGTTATGGGGGTCACGAGAGATCAAGGCTGAGGATCGACGGTGATGGATGAGCAGAGTCCTCCCCGGACACTGGCCATGGACGGAAGAGAAGGGGAGAAGAAGAAGGAAGGAAGTTGTCTTCTGTGATCTCTGACCTTCCTTTGAGCTTACGTAGATATATGGAATGGAATATCTTTGGCCAATTTTGCTGTCCATCTAACTCAGCCTCCTACGGGGGGGTCACAGATCTCCCCATAGTGTCTGAGCCGGCAGAGTGCAGGTGCAGCCTTGAAGCCTCAGTAGTTAGAAAAACATTCCACTGTCTTATCAGCCTAGCAGAACACACTGTTGCTAGTTACAAGAAAGCTTACTGAAGGAAAAAAAACCTCAGTAAAAAGAAAAATTGGCTTCATCCTGGCTCAAACCAGGACAAAGAAAAACCGTGGGTGGCTATAAAGGCTTGTAATTAACACTGATGGAAATAAATGGAGCAAAAGGCAATCTAGGCTGAATGCTAGAAAAAATGCTTAATGGTAAGATCTCTAATAGCTCATTGACTAATGGCAGCAACTTTCAGTTATTACACTGAACTGGACAAACCACTGAAATATGTTTTAGGAACTTATTCAGAAATAGTGAGCTAGATAGTGACTTTCCAGAATATGTGAATAATATTTTTTTTTTTTCTTTTTAGATTCTTATTTACCACAGCTGTGCAATAATTTCCTTTCTGCCTGAAGGTTTTGCATTCTGAGTTGCAGGTGTAG
>NW_009970725.1:1187064-1215230 GCF_000747805.2 Chaetura pelagica
TAGGGAAACATGCAACTTGAAAAATATGATCCCTGGTATGTGATGGATAAAAATTTTCCAGTTCTTTTCAGAGAACTCTCTTTAAATACAAACAGGGGAGTTTAGAAATTTCAGAAGAAATCTAAACTAAAACTTTTCATGTAGAGATGAGAATTATGTGATTTCATATGCAGCAAGAAAAATGTTAGAGTGGGAAAATGGGAAGAGACTAGACAAAGTTAGACTTAATTCCCTAACAATTCAAAGAATCACAGAATGGCTGATGTTGGAAGGAACTTCTGAAGGGCTTCTGATCCAATCCGTGACTCAATCAGCATCAACTAAAGCCAGTTGCCCAGGACAATGTCCAGTTGGCTTTTGATTCTACCTGGGGATGGAGACTTCACAACCTCCCTGGGCAAAGAGTGCCCATGCTTGTTCATTGTCACAGTCAGAAAGTGTTTCCTGATGTTCAGATGGAACATCCTGTGTTTCAGTTTATGTTCATTGCCTCTGGTCCTGCCACTGGCTACCACTGAAAAGAGTCTGGCTCCATCCTCTATGAACTTTCCTTACAGGAGTTTCTATACATTAACAAGTTCCCCTCTGGGCCTTCTCATCTCCAGACTAAATAGTCCTAACTATCAATCTTTCCTCATAGGTTCCCATAGGTTTTAGGTTCACATCTAAGAAATATTTATGCTTCCTCAGCCCAAGAGCAGTAGAATGCTGAAATAACTCCCTAATTTCTTTGTCTTATTTTGATTCTCATTTTCAGAGATACAGAGATATTATGGTAACTTTGCAGCTATGTTGTTCAACTCTAATAATTTGATTAGTGAGAAGGTGAGACTATGTAGATGGCATATGGATTTAATATTTCACCTCTGTGAGATGCTGGAGTGAAGCTTGAGAAGGATGACTGAAAAGCTGCATGTAGACCTGAAGTCTGAGTCACGTAATCATGTGCAACTCAGACTCCTAAGAAGTTGCAAAATACAATTTAGCCCACCTTAAAAAAACAGATTGGTAATGTCTGTACCTTCTGCTTTTGTCATTATTGCTTAAACTGAGAGCTTTCACCATTCCTTTCAAAGATGGTGGTAAAAAGAATAGCAAGGAGCTGGGCTAAAGAATCTGGTACTAGCCTAAGCAGAAGGGTGCTAGAAGAAACTTTCACATGACGCTATTATTACTATAGACTTGACAATGGTTTGCCTTGGGTTTTTATGAGTGCATTTGCAGAAGTTTCAGAAGTAGCTGTTCAGTTCAATCTCTACACAGACATGTTTGTGTTCATGCGTGGTGGGAGAGACCTTACCATAATTAACAACAGAAAAATTAAGTGTCAGAGGAATATCTTGAGGAATTCAGTAAGCAATATTACAGTAGTTTTATATAAAATGTATACATAAGTACTTAACTGAGAACAAATGTGCATAAACAGTGTGACATATAAGTTCTGATTTATCATTTATAACAACTAAGAGAACTTGACAATATCTCAAATACAGAACAATACAGAATTTCAATATCAGTGACAGATTATTTTTAGCTCATATTGACATAAAGTATTGAAACATCATTTTGATCTCTTGTATCTAACATATAGTTGCAAAGATTTAATGTTTCTGAACAGCTTGCTTGAATGCCCTTCCAATGATTTGCAAAGCCTTAAGGATTTCACAGGGATTAACTCTACCATACGCTTTTTTGAAAGGCTAGTTTTGTCCAGCTATCAGTTTATATGCAAATTAAACTGGCAAGTGTGAGCAGACTTTCAGAATCAAGAAAAGTCAATGTTAATTGCTTGTTACTACTTTTAGTTGTCTTCTTGTAATATGAAATTTACAAAATAAGGAGGATAGATGGGTAATAAATGGAATTCCCATTTGGAATGACAGCTGGAGCAGCAGAAAATTCTCCTGTTGTCAGGCGTTGTTGCTACCATTTATTTTACATATTAATTGCTTCACTCATCTCTGGTTGGCAAGTTTTCTTGGCACCACCAATATTTACAGAGCTAATTCTCTAAGCGAATGCCAAGAACTATTTTCCTCTCTAGCTGCTTATGAATGACTTACATTTGGCACTAGAAAAAAGGCAGATTTCTAAATACACATTAGAGGTTTTGGGCCCTGAAAATGGACAGAAGCTGGCAGTAGTGAATTTATACACCCATACTTAGCTAGTAAGGAAGACTGTTAGAGAAACCCTCCTTCTGCAGCAGCTGATTATTCAACAAGATGATAATGGAAGTCTTGCTGGTATGACCATAGACAACAGAGCAAAGCAGAATAGATACTGGTTTGTAGGAAAGTAGAAGATGTCTCTCATAGATTACTTCAAACTAGGGTCAGGAACTCATTAATACAAAAAAAAAAAGTGCTTTATTACAATTTTGTCTAGCTCACATAATCTCACGGATGTATTTTTATGTAGTGTAAATTTACAATTAATAAACAGGTTGGTGCATAATCTTCTGCCTTTGCCTTGACATCTCAGCCTCTCTCTGCCTTCTGCTCTCAGAAAGTTGAAAAACTGCCACTATATCGGGTTATAGATGACTTCACTTTGCCAATAACTTCTGCTAAATTTATGGGCATGAGAGGAAGTTTCCTCCAGGAAAAAGCTAAGTTCAAAGTTCTGACTGATTTCTGTTCTCAGAAACCCCAAAGTAGATGCTGGGAAAAGGAAGAGATCTGAAAACAAACAAAACAAAAACCAGAAACAAAACAAGTCAAAACCAAACAACACCAACCCCAAACAAACAAACCAACCCCAAAAACAAACCAGAGAGACTCAGGCTTATAATTTACCCTTGCAGCACTTTTCTTGAGTACCAGACCCAAGTTTTACATAAAACCAGACACACAGCTGAACATGTAGGTAAATGACAAGAATGAAGAGAGCTCTTACACTGTGATTGATGAAAACCTGCAGGTTTTTTATTTCTGCAAACCTATTCATAAAGCCTTTCTAACTCTATTGTCTACTTCCTGACTCTGAAAATATATTACTGATACTTCCTTATTCTGGATTCCCAGCAAACACTAAAGCATGGGGGTAACTCTACTCAATACAATTTCTAAGGTACTTCTGGGAAAAAGTGGTGATACTCTTGCTTAGAGAAGCTGAAGCAGATCTTGTACTTATAATACAGCTTCTCTGTGATGAGATTCAACAGTGTGATGAATGAATGATGATGATGACGAATCAAGGAATCACAGAATGTATTGGGTTGGGAGGGATCCCTAAAGGTCATCTAGTCCAACACCCCTACAATAAGCAGAGATATCTTCAACTAGACCAGATTGCTCAGAGCCCCATGAAGCCTGATTTTTAATGTCTCCAGGGATGGGGCCCCCACCACCTCTATAGGCAACCTGTTCCAGTGATCCACCACCCTCGTATTAAATAACTTTTTCCTAATGTCCAACATAAATCTCCCCTTCTCTAGCTTGAAACCATTACCTCTTGTCCTAAACCATCACCCCTTCTCTTAAACAATTATCCCTTTGTCATCAGCAAACTTGCTGAGGGTGCTCTCAATGCCACGGTCAATATAATTAATGAAGATATTAAACAGCACTTGTCCCAGTACGGACCCTGGAGGGACACCATTTGTCACCGTTTTCCATCTGGACATGGAGCTATTGACCACTACCCTCTGGATGCAACCATGCAGCCAGTTCCTTACCCACTGAGCAGTCTACCCATATCTCTCCAACTTAGAGAGAAGGATGTTGTGGGGGACTGTGTCACCGTGTCAAAGGCCTTGCAGAAGTCCAGATGGGTGACATCTGTAGGCCTTTCCTTATCTACTGATGCAATTACTCCATTGTAGAAAGCCACTAGGTTGGCCAGGCAGGATTTTTCCCTAGTAAAGCCATGCTGACTGACCTGTATCACCTCCCTGTCTTCCATGTGCCTTAACATGTTTTCTAGGAGGACCTGTTCCATGATCTTCACAAAATCAGAGGTGAGGCAGGATGGGAGATAAATGAAGAATGAGAGACTGGGAGACACTGCCTGAAATTCAAGGTTTTACAGCTGGGTTGTGCTAGGTTTCCTGCAGTTTCAGAACTGAAGAGATCTAGGACAGCTACTGAAATCTAAAATCAGCCCTAATTTACATTAGTAGATCCTGGCATTAATTATTTCAGGAAAAAAATTGTGTTCTGAACTGGTAATGCAAGCTCAGAAATTAGGGAGATAAGACTTCTATTCCACTTAAGTGAAACTTTCTTAACTATATTAGTAGCCACAATGGTGAAAGAAGAACAACAGATAGTCAGTAGGATGGATTTCTGTCTGGAGGGGAGAGGTGGGAAGTTTGGATAATAAAATATAATTGCTTAGAGGGGACAAAAATTTAAATTAGGAGAGAAAATTAACACAGAACAAGAAAGTGGAAAAGAAGATAATGAAATATAAATGACTCAATAAGCACAAAGACAGTGAATAAACGCTGAGAATGTAAAAGAACAGATGAGTTATAGCTCATTTAAGAGCAGGTGTAGGAGTACTTGGAAGCGTTGTGAACATGCTCATATTTGACCATCTGAGGCAGTACACACTTCCTATGATATGGGTAAACCAAATTTGTTAGCACTGAAAAGTCATTGAACATAGGGAAAGCAGCAAATGACCAAGTTTTTTTTTTTTATTATGGACAGAGCACTGAAACAGGCTGCCCAGAGAGGTTGTGGAGTCTCCTTCACTAGAGATATTCAAAACCCACCTGGATGCGTTCCTGTGTGATGTGCTCTGGGTGACCCTGCTCTGGCAGGGGGGTTGGACTAGATGATCTTTCAAGGTCCCTTCCAACCCCTAGGATTCTGTGATTCTGTGACTCTGTGATAGGTATTTACAAAATTTCTTTCATGTGTATTTGCTCACCAAAAGGAAAAAGTGTGGCTGTGGCAGCTTTTCATTCTCTTACATTTCTGTTACTTTTGTTTCATCATTACATGTGAAATACAGTAAAATTACTGGCAGATGGTGTACATTTTTGAATGACCTTGAAGCAGAAGTTTGGCTCAGCTTGAGAAGCAAGGACTTTGCTGAGACATTTAAAGAGAAGAAAATGAAACATTTTAATGGAATGTGAAGGTGACCGAGCATGGGTCAAGTGGAACGACAGAAGATGAGTTAGAGCTGAAAAAGACAAGGACTCTAAAGAGGAGTATCAGTGATGCAGATGGAAAACAGGCTTCTGTAAAACAAACCCCTTGACTTGCAGCTATGGAGTGGGCTCGAAGTAAGAAGTGCTACCCAGCATGTCCTGCATAATTTGATTAAAGGTAGGGCAGCTAGATATACCGGGGACCTGGGTTTAGTCTTCATGTGGGGACTGATATTTTGAAAAACAAACAAAAAAGGAACCTTTTATAGAAACAGCCAGATCACTGACAAAATGTTTTTTGGAAACTGTACATCCCAGCTGATATAACTGAATTGTTGGATTTCTTTTTTCCCCAAGTGACTAAGCTGGCATGAGCAAAACAAGACCTGCAGAAAAAAAAAGAAAAAAAAAAAAGAAAAATCTCTTTTCTCTGGAGTTGATGATCTCTGAAAGAGGTGTTACATAAAACACTTTCAAAAGTTTTTGAAGATAGTTAGATCTCTGGTGTTTGTGGGAGTTCTTTGCGCATTCAGCTGTTTGGAGGCTGATCTTCCAGTGACTAACACAGAAAAGTGGAGGTGGGACACTGTGCTGTGTGCAATACCACAGCTAATGAAGTGTGAAGAAATCAACACCACCAAATCTTATTTCAGGGCTTTTTTTTGGGGGAAAAAAAGCAATTGTTCAAACTAAGTAATGTGATTTCTGCAATATTTGTTTCCCTCTCATTTCCTTAGATTGAATTCTTTAGTGTCACAGGGGTTTTGTGCATTTAGGTCACTGTTAATAGCAACTTAAGGGATTATTTGAGATAAGCACATTTAAATCAGGCTTTGAAAGGTTGCATTTGCAATAATTTCCAATACTGTGCATCATAAGGTAATAAGCCTTGAGAGATATGTTAGGCAGTGCTGGGCACAGCATAATGGGATTGGTTTATACAACCACCCAAAATGCTTGGCTTACCAGAAGATAAGTCAGAACTTTAGGGTTTTTTTTGCTTTACTGTACACTAAAGAAGGGTTAGTTTAGAGATATTTAATGCATCTTTGTGTACTGACTGTTATTTTAAAATTAAAATGAATTCCGTAATGTCTCAAGTCTGTAAACATGTATTTAAGGAGTGGCATTGACTTTATCATTGGTGGGGGACACACACAGTGTTGTGTCTGAACACTTTCTGTAAATTAACAGCCGTCTTGCCTAAAGTTGGCATCTGAGTGAAGCAGATGAGTAATAAATGTCCCTTGTAGGCTTTGCAAGGTTCAGAACTAAAACTGTTAAGGGAACTGTTGGACAATTCTCAACATTTTCATAGGAACAGCAGAATATCATAAAACTAGTTCTGTAGTACAAATTCAGACCCAGAGAGGCCATTTTTTGTGCCAAACTGTAAGACCCTGACCCTTGTGCACAGAAGCAGGTGCTCCTCAAACACCTTTGGTATCTTTCTCTTCAGTCCCTTCTTTTGTAACTGTAGATATTTTTTAGCATCTCCTATCCTATTTTGAAATGTCCTGAAGTTTTCATTGCTGTTTGTGACAGTGAAGTCCAGCACACAGGACATTCGCTTACTTTGGAAGAATTACTATTCCAGCTGTGAAATACAAGTTTACTGCTTTCAGTTTTATGCACTGTGACTCTCACCTTGAATTTTTAGGGTCATTTGGCTTTCCTTGGGTATGTTCAAAAGCTCTGTGCATATGGTACCATAACTACCCCAAACACAGACTGAGATTTCATTGTTTCAGATGCATATCTATACTACCTTTGATAAATAACTTAATGTGCATCTTTAATTTCCTTCCTCTTGAGTGGTTTATTTTAGCCTTTGAAAGAAAGAGGCAAGTTTCAGTCCTGAAACACTGCATGTGCTTAAATGCATTGACTCTATGCCTAAATTAAATAATGAGCTTGCATAAAAGGCTTGAGCATTGGCTTGGAAAATGCTAATGCCCAAGTATCATGAAACAAGGCAGCAGTCATACAAAGGTAATTGTCACTATATTTTTATATTGCATCTCCATGCCTACATAAAGGTAATTCCAGAATAATTTGAGTTACACTGAAATGTAATTTAATTCTGAAATTAAATTTTCTTTTCATTTCAATTAATGCAAATTCAAATCCAGTTCCATTCAGTCTCCTTTTATCTCTCTTGTGTAGATCAGAAAAGCAGACTCAGCATTTCCTATTTCTTGATGTTAACTCTGTCTTTATGTTCATGGTGATATCACTACATCTACTCACAGATTTAATAGCACTTTGCCAGATGGATTAAAGCAGATGGGATAGTTTTTTCCTATTCCTTCCTTCCTTCCTTCCTTCCTTCCTTCCTTCCTTCCTTCCTTCCTTCCTTCCTTCCTTCCTTCCTTCCTTCCTTCCTTCCTTCCTTCCTTCCTTCCTTCTTCCTTTCTCCTTTCCTTTCCTTTCCTTTCCTTTCCTTTCCTTTCCTTTCCTTTCCTTTCCTTTCCTTTCCTTTCCTTTCCTTTCCTTTCCTTTCCTTTCCTTTCCTTTCCTTTCTCAAATTTGTCTTAATGATGGAATTTGGTAGGATCATGCTATGCATGAGACTAAGTTATAAATAAACACTCTTATGAAATGCATACCTACCCACTAAAAATGGATTCAGCACCGGTTTTTGTCCTTCCATTTGCCATTGGTGTATTTGAAGTCCATTTTAAAAGTGTGAAGTTTTTTGGCATGGACAACAAGCACAATCTGTTGCTGTTCTTTGAGCTTTCCAGTGTGGGATGGGCTTTGAAAGATGAATTAACACTATCATGAATTCAGCTTTCACTGAGCCTTGTGAAACATGCCCATGCAAAAACTGTCCAAATCTCATCATAGATCTCCTAAAAAGACGTGGTGCCACCAGCAAGTGTAGTGATATGATTTTATAAGTAATGGTAAATAAGAGGGAAAAAAATGTTATGTTTTTCCAGTTTTAGGTGGAAAGCAGCATGAACTGTAGGAAGGCTTCTCTAATAAAAGCATATTCTATGACATAAAATTGTGCATAGGCATAAGGAAAGATTAAGAGGCAGTAAATACAGGAATTTAATTTTAAGGCAAAAAAAGAAATTGAAACCTCAGAGCAGCTTGGTCTTTAGCAAAACCTTTACAGGACACGTCAGCACTGGGTTAAGCTGCAGAAGATGAAGAGCCTGCTTTACAAATGAATGAGATTATAAGGGTGCTAAGCAAAATCTTTCCAGCTAAATGGAATTTTAATAGTGTTGGTTTTTTTCCTACAATTTTATTGTACTATTGCAAGCCTGTGTTTTCAAAAATACTTGTTTTTATCTTTCAAAAAGATCTCTGGGGATAAAATTGATCCCAATTGCTCTAACATATCAAGCTATTCTCCTTCCAATATAAAAATCCCTAAAACCATGCCGTGGGAAAAGCTGTTACAACCAAGGGCATTACAGAAAAAGTTCATTAAAAAAGTACACAAACATGCAGTTGTGCCTTCAACTGTTTTCTCAAGGAGCTTTAGGAACTACTACAACAGCCCTGTGTAAAGCTCCTGCTCGAAACGTAGTTACGATGCTGGCAACTGCATTGAACCTGTGCTACAGTTGGACTCTGTTTCTAGTATATTAAAAAACTGCCTCATCCTTAGTCTTCCTGGACATAATTTTAACGTATTCCTCTTTACAGCTGTCAAGTTTAGTTGCATTTTACTGTTGTCATTTTGAGTTTCTTTCCTATATTTCCCATATGGTATGTATCAGAGAGATGGGGAGTTTTGTTTTCTCACAGTTTTCACTTCAGCTCAACAAATACAGAGTTTAAATTAAACAGGCTTTCTTTCTCTTGCACATGGTAAAATACTTTAAAACAGTTTCCATTTATCATTTGTACTACATATTTGTATTCGTATTTCCCTTCTATTCAATTTGGAGTTGGATTTGTATATTATGAAACATCCAATGTTTACTTTATTATAGTGTTTAGGAATAGGTTACCTCAATAAAACATCTAATTTTAATGTTCACTTGTTCGGTGGCAGTGTTCTTGTGAGACCTAGTATATTTCCCAGTATTGTTATTCATTGAAGATGAAGTAGGAAAATATAACAGCATTTATTACTGAAAATAAAATTTACTTCAGTGAGCTTAGGATATGATTCTAACTCATTAACCAGATAGTACTATATATATCTAACAGCATGGGAGTCTGTTTTGGCCTTCTGGAAATGTAATAATTACTATTTGTTACATATTCCTCATGTTCTTCAAATATAGCACAGCCAGTTGGAAATGTGATTGCATTAATTGCATAAAATTGGAATATTTTTAGACTAACAACAGACAGAAAACAGTATTTTGCTTTCATTCATAATACCTAAGACACCAAATGAAGAAGACAGAGATGGGCTCTTAATAGTGGAGCACTAATGGAGAATGGAGTATGAGAGACCATGGGCACAACTTGAAAGAAGAGAGGTGCTGACTAGGTATGGGGTAATCCCTTTTCCCCGTGATGACACTGTCAGTCAGTTATGTGGATCTGGTAATGCATATCCTGGTCAGCTCTATTGCAGGGAGTAAGAATACATATTCTTGGCCTTACATATATTTCTAGAAATAAAATGGGGAGAGATAAAAATTGCTGTGGTTCTTTGGAGGATCTCAGATCTTCCTCAAGAACTCTTTCAAAATGTTTCTTATTGCATTTCTTTTCTAATCAAGAGTAAGTCTGAAAGTTTTATTTATTTATTTATTTATTTAGTATTCATATTAGTCCTCAAAAACTTTTTTTCTCTGCTAAATATTGTTTTTCTTGTGTTTCAAGGAACCTTCAGTGGAGATTTTCAGTAATTAAAACAAGTAGAAGTATTTTTCAAGTAAAATGAAATCCTGTATTCTGTACTGCACACTTTCATTTAAATTACCTGTCTTACAGTTGAAAAATAATGATGCAGATGAAAATAAAACACTAGCATAAAAATGTCTTTATTTTGAACTGTTGTCTGAAAAATTTCGTTGTTGCTACCAAACACATTTCATACTCACCTCTGTCTTTGTTCACTGTAAAAGGGATTGCTCAGATATTTGCAATAATACCTTCTTCGTAAGAAAGCATTTCTATTGGATGAGATCAGGTGCTCTGAGCAAATAGGCAGCAAACTGTATTCTGCCAAGAAAATACAAATAGTGTGTTGCTCTCTCCTTGACCAGTCTCTTGATTTCTGCATAAACAGCAAGTATCAAAGACCAGCTATTTGTTCCTTGTGTGGGATTGGGTGCTCAGCACAGATCTGATCCGTGATAGAGGCTACTTCTTGCTACAGGCAGCAAATGTTCCTTAAAAAATATTAATAAATTGTGCTCATCTTGCAGAAGGATCTGATGCCATATGAGCAGAAGTCCCTTCTGACCTTGAAGTAGGCGTATATGTTGCAGAGCTAATGACAGCAAATTTCACTGTGCAGGTGCAATGGAATAGGGTGTACAGTCTTTAGCTTCCAAAGAGTAGGGCTCTTCAGCATGAAGCCCTGTAAGAGCTGAATTTTCTCTTCGTCAGCACTGTCAGAGAGGGATGGTCAAAGGCTGTCATCCTTACACACACTGAAATGTGCTCATACCGATCATTCATAGAATCATAGAATGGTTCGAGTTGGAAAGGACCTTAAAGATTATCTAGTTCCAACCCAGAGCCTTCTCTTCTCCAGGCTGAACAACCCCAACGCTCTCAGCCTGTCTTCATAGGAGAGGTGATCCAGCCCTCAGATCATTTTTGTGGCCCTTCCCTGGACTTTCCACAGGAGATCCATGTCCTTCTTGTGTTGGGGGCTCCAGAACTGGACACAGTACTCCAGGTGGGGTCCCATGAGAGCTGAGTAAAGGGGGAGAATCTCATCCCTTGACTTGCTGGCCATACTTCTTTTGATGCAGCCCAGGACACAGCTGGCTTTCTGGGCTGCAAGTGCACATTGCCGGCTCATGGTGAGCTTCTTGTCCAAGTCTCACTGTCTTCTGGACAATGACTTAACCTCATCTTCTTCATAGGAGCACATACAGTGTTGCATTGTGGGTTTGTGGCTAGAACAGCATTCAAAACACACTATTTTGGCTGATGCTGAGCAGTGCTTGCACAATATCAAGGTTCTCTATTTTCCTGCTCTGCCATCCCAGTGATCAAGCTTGGGGCAAAGAAAAACCTTGAAGCGGACACATCCAGGATAGCTGACCACAACTGGCCAATAGAACAGTCCAATAGCACATAATGTGATGCTCAGCAATACAAACTGGGGTAGAGAAAGCGGAGGGTTGTGATTTGGGACCATTGCTCAAATACTTACTGGGCCTCCATCTGCTTGAGAGAGCGACTGCATCTGCATTTCTTTTTCATTTCTCTTTCATTTACTAATTAAGCTGTCTTTATCTCAACCCAGGAGTTTTCTCAGTTTTTCTGTCCCTGTTCTCTCCCCTGTCCTGCTGGGTGAGAGGGGAATGAGTAAGCAGCTGTAAGGGTACTTGGCTGCTTTCCAAGATCAAACCACAACAATGTCTTTTTCATTTTTTTAATATTGTCAGAATAGATATCAGACAGTAGACATTGCTAGACTCCAGAATAGATATCTTTATCAGGGTTCTTCACACCTGATACCCACAGTATCTAAGGACAGGATGAGGGAACAATCAACAACTGATATAAGCTAACCACAGGGTGATTGTGAGGCAGCATCCTAAATTATCCTATAGTGAGACTGTTCTGTGAGATAGACTCTTTGCTATCTTTGGTACTGCTATAGTACTTGTACTCAGATCTGCAGTGCAAAAGGGATACTGAAAATTGGATATTCTGTGAGCTAATGAATGGGAGGAGAAGGTGAGTAATAACTTTAGTCCTTCCTTTACTACTGTACTCTTCTGTAAGAGGAACTGAGCCTTAACTTGATGCTTACCAGAAATGTTCAGAGAACTTATGCAAAACAAAATATTCATCACAAGTATCTGCCATATGATATCACACAGTTTCTACTAGCATGGATAGCTATTAAAAAACCCTAATGTATAGTGATTAATCTTTCATTTTCTAACATCATTCTCCAAACACTAGTTTTGGCACCTAAAGCAAGTCATAACAGCTGTTAGCCTGTCTGGGAACACACTTGGCTTTGAGAGGACTGTTGGATGCCAAAGTAGAGAGCATGTTTTGTCCCCAGTGATATCTGGGTCTTTGCTTTGTTCTTTGCCAGACACTAAAATGCTTAAAAAGTTGAATGATTTTTGGATCAAATGTAACATGATGTTCCTTTCTTCCAGAATTTATAGGCAAAGTAGTTCAAAACAAAAAACATCTTAGTGATACTTTAGATAACTAAAACAGACGGAAGAGACTATGTGTGAACATTTTATTTATACAATTTGGAAGACATTAAAAAAACCCCAAGGTACTTCTCTGTATTGGTCTTCTAACAAGAAGAGACAGAATTTCACTTCTCTACCACAGGATCTCTGATAATTTCTTTTCTCAATAGTCTCTTCCTTAATACTAGCAATGAAGTTTCATCTGAAAAAAAATGCATGGTAAAAGAAGTATGTCAAGGAAATTTCACAGAAGAAATTACATTAATGTTGTACTGACTCAAAATGTGGTCTGAAGTTCATATTTTGCCATTACTAATCAATATATCCAGGTGAACCACTGTTGCATTTCATTAAAATTGTTGTTCACTCACACTGTCAGTCTCCCAAGGGATCATCTTATCTCAGAGGCTAAGAAGATCCTCAGTGTACCATGGCCTTTCTCTCTGGTTCAGCTAGGTGCCAATCTGATGTGGAATGAAACTAGAGGTAATTCATTTTGGAATTTTCTGCAGAATGGGTTTTCTTTTTCCAGTCACTTAAAAGCACAGTCACTCTCTCCTTTGCATTTCTCTCTGGTCACATTCTGAGGGTAAGTAATTTGATCAAGTTGCCAGATGTTGAGTAGTGAAAATATTAGTGGATAAAACTAGCTGATTCCCAAGTACAAGAATTGGAGCTGTGTTGGAATCCAGGAATTCCCATGCCTTGCATATTCTGGTTGCCAAATTGTGCCTAACCTTCAAGTACAGTTACCAGTATGCTTCTTTCACTAATAAAATGAGCTGCTTCCAGCTCTGATCTGTGCTCCTGTTGTTTGTGAATTTGCAGAAAGAATGAAGACAGACAATTCTCCTCGAATTGGTCATATATCATGATCAACTAGAATGCAAAAATCATGGTTGAAAATTAAGCCAGCAGTGAAAAAAGGCTATTTTTAACCCATCCCTGTTCCTAGTCTATCACACAATGCCACAAATAATCGTAGTGGTGCGAGTGAAGCAATGACACTGGAACAGTAACTGTAATGGCTTTTCAAATAAATGCAAGTATAAGTTTCTGGTTTTCCTTTGTCATGATGAACCGATTTACAAGTATTTGTTTGTCTGTTTTTCCTTTCTGAAATGATCCTTCTGAGATCTGTGAATTGTCAATTAATTTTGATGAAACATCAACTCTGAAATCTAAAGATGTTGGTATTGATAGTGCACATTGCTTTATCACTTACCATCCCTGCAGAAGCAGCCAGCTAAGAGGATCTTCTCACAGTTCTTCATTTCTGTTTCAAGTATTTGAAAACCAAATACACATAAAACATTAAAAAAAAATAAATACAAAAAACTTCTCAAGTCCCTGTTCCTTCACTCTATTTCTTTCCGCACTTCATGTATGTATCTGTTACTGGACAACTGAAAATATGAAAGTTTCCTAAATATACATATATGGTGAAATTGATATTAATATTGGTTCATGCTGTCTTCTCTCCTGAACATATTTTTGTGCCAAGATTATGGTTTAGTAAAAATTGTCCCATCTTGACTTTCCAGAAATATGTACTAATCCTCTGAGTAATTAATAATACCATGATTTTCTCTTACTTAGGACTGCAGTTTTCCTTTGGTTTAGTTTCCTCAGCTTTACTGCAAGTTTCATTTTTCCTGCTGTTCGATATGACTATCATTGCTGAGTTAACAAAGTTCCAGCTATAGGTAAGATTACATAAATTAGCAAGAAAAAATGAAACAGTTTAAGTCAATTTCTTCAAAATAGCTCTCAGTTTCAGTAAAGAGAATTTTATTTCAGCTGTAACAATTGTGGCACATCACATGTCTAATAGAAAAATATATGCAGCTAAATAAAAATAACATGAATAGATGAAAACAAGAACAAAATATTTTTGATTTTGCACATTTTTTTTTTTTTTTTTTTTTTTTTTTTTTTTTTTTTTTTTTTTTTTTTTTTTTTTTTATATATATTCCATATGGATTAGAAAGTTTCAGTTCTCTTTCCATGCAAAGGATGGTGGAAGAAGAGTCTGGAAAGAAACACCCACAATTATTTCCAACACTCAAACAGAATGAACAAATGATGTTTCCCCCAGTTCTTTGTTCAATAGTAATGGCTGCAGCAGTTTTATAAATCAGATGAAAATCTCTCTGAAAAGGCATGTCTGAGAAAACAATGTCACTGGAGACAGTCTTTCTATACTGCATGTCAGAGGTCAGAAAGTTCTTGCTGTTTAATGAGAAAACTGTAGAAATTATGTATGTCTGTGCAGTGATAAGTTTCCTGTTCTGTCATTAGGAGACTAAAATGCTTTAGCAAGAGTGGATAACAACTAGTTTTGAGCTTAGCATTATTTTATACATTATCCACAAAACATTTATTGTTCTGTATCTAACTTGCCCCTACACCTCCAACAGCATTATGTCAAGAATGTCTTCACTTGAAGCTATACCAAAAGATGACAGAAACCAACTGGACTGTATTTTCGTTTCCCAGAGGAATTTTCCTGGCCCACAGCATAACTCTATTGAACAGCTTTAGGTTTTTCTCCTTAACTTTATGATATAAACCTGATGTTGAGAAGCAACATTTTGAGAAAAAGACATTTAAACCCAATCAATAATCCCTGACATAAACTATTTGCTATCCGATCAGTGGTTGTGCCCGTGTGTAGCCTTGGAGTAACAGTTTCAGCTTCTGTTACTCTTGCTGCTGTGAGAGCAGGCTCAGATGCTGCACTGTTAAAATGCACCAGTGACACGTTCATTCTCCAGGCTGAGCACTTTCACCTGAAACTGAGTCCTACACTGAAAAGAGTTGTTTTCTTCTTCAGTCTTAGGAAGATAATTGGGGAACGAGGATTTGACAAACAGCTTCAAAAAATATGTGTTTATTGTGGACATGAAATAGCAGTTCCATTTCTAAAGCAATGTGGAGGAGGTGCACATCTTAATGCCATTATTTAGTGAGTGATCTTTTCTCAGGCTACCTACATACTGCTTGCAGGTCCAGCTGATGGTGCTGTAGGGACAAACCTGCTCTCATACAGGTGCAAATCCTCTGCATAGGAAAGCTTCTGTAAGGACTCCTCACAAACTTGCAAAACAGTGTGTCACTTGGAAAGACATCTCTGTGTTCATTTAGTTTCACTCCCTTTCCAGGGAGAGAAATGTGGGGAAATGCTTGTTTGGTTTAACGGATTTTATTCTTCCTTAAACTTTATTTGGCTGAAAATCAGCCCTCTCCAAAATTTTCTTTTAGTTGCATTTATAAGTCAGCATTTTATCAGTTTAATATTAACCATACCTGAGTGTGACAATAATGAATCACTTTGGGATTATTTGTTGTGTTACAGCAGGAACTTGTTGTCAGATATAAAGAGCTCTTTGTACTAACAAGACAACTCATACTGTTCTTTTGTACTCAATATACTGCTCTACTGTCTTGAAACCTATTAAATGATGTGGTAAGTTTAAAAAAAAAAAAAAGTATGCTTTCATCCATATGTTTTTGATTTAGACTCAATGAAGAAATCTAAGGTAATTCTGCTCTTGGTCATCGGCTCTGAACCAAGTTTCATGAAAGCCTCAGTATTGTTAGGCTATATCTTGGGTGTACATCTATCACTTTTTAATAGGACAGAAGAGAGTATTTCTAATTTCTCCTCTATGGGCTAAATCCATCATCTGCCTCTTAGAGAAAGAGTTTTATTGGACCTGGAAAAGTCTTTCTGATCAAACCTCTGGAGTGGATTCTCATTTTTAGTGTTAATCATATATTTGCAAAAAAAAAAAAATTGTTAACAGAGGCTGTGCTCTCCAAAATATATTGTCTCCAGTAGCCAGATGGATTTTTCAATTGAAGTTGTGGAAGGCTATCTCATCCATCTAAAATACAGTGTCCTGGGACCCACTCCTGTAGTTTTATACAACTTTTCATTTTTTCCTGTGAATAGCCTATTTCTTTTATATCTGCCCTGTTACTCTTTTTCTTTGTCTTTGAAACATAAATATGTTGCCAGTTTGTTGGCTCTGCTGTATTTTTAACTACTGATGGTCTTTATTTTGCTCCTTCCAGAGATGCTCATTAAAAAGTGTACATTTACTTATCTATTTTCACACTGGATTTATGGTTTATAAGAGGAATAGCCATGGCTTAAGGCAAGAATAATTCAGATGAATGATTTTTCAGACATCAGAGCTTTGTTCCATGTGGGCCCATAGATAAAATACCTGTTTAAATCCAATTTTCAAAGTCCTTACTGATCAGACTGTCACTGATGTGAATTTTTTTCTTTACTTACATAAACAATGGAACATTCTTTTTACACATGGAGATCTACAGACAAATCATTCAAAAGCAGATCTTTTACCAAAGTATACATTTATCTGACTGTGAGTTGGATGTAAGAAAAGAGAAATTGAAAATGTCTGAATAGTACCTTTCCAGGAACTGAAGTAGACCTTCAACATCTAAGATTCCAGACACTGGATCATTCACAAAGATAAACATCTAGTTTTAAAACAACCATGAGACAAAGCACAGGCTCACTTTACTCAGAAGCTGCAATTTTCAGAAATATTCATAAGTAAAAATCTGGTCTTATGAAGATACAGTAATGAGGAATAAAACAATGTTACTTCAATATTCAAAGAGTTGGGGTTTTTTTTGTTATTAACCTCTTCTCTCAAGTCTACTACGAAATCAAAGTGGAGTATGGGCCCTGCCTTTCTAGTGTAGTGATCCCATTATCATTATTTTGTGTAAGTTTAGCTTATGATTATGTCAAACAACCAGAAATCCCTTCAATCTTTGAATTAAACACCACATAACTTTCTAGAAAAGAAAGAAAAATTGGCTATTAACATTCTAACAAACTAGAAGAAAATTAAGCCAGACTGATAAGATCAATAATTTTGCCTTGTACATGCAAATATCTAACTCCAGAAATAACATTAGCAGTGTATCAATGATCATAACATGTAACCTTAGCTAAATGTGTGTTTTTAATTACATTCTGCTTCAAAATCCTGGTTGCATTTGCTATCTTCCACTGTCATCTAGTGTTCAAAAAACTTTCTGCAAGTGTTTGGAGGTGACATAGAAAAATGGAATACTATTTTTCTCAACTTCTTTTAAAAAAGTTTTAATCAGAAACTATATCCTAAAGCTTGTGTATTCAAGGTTTTCATCTGTCTACATAATTACTCAGCCTTGAAAAAGTTTATGCAGCTGAACAGGCATGTCCAGCAAGGAAATCTGAAATGAAGAGGAAATACAGAGCTTTAAAAAACAAAACCATTACAGAATATTGTGGAAGGAACAGGGACTGCAGATCACAGTCATGTCAGGACTTTAAAGGAATTGTGGGCTAGAAGAAAGCACAGTCAAAATATCTCAGCACAACCAAACAGAAGAAATAAGTAAATATATCCAGTGAAGAAAAACTTTAGGACATGTCGCTAAAGCCCCACCCAAATAAACAAAACCCACCAAAGCTCTAAATTTCTAAAACAAGAACATGCATTAAATATATTTCACACTTTTCCATGAATTGTCCCTGTTTCCTGAATAAAGTAACAAGAAAGCAAACATAGGTTTGAGTCATGCTTTCAGGACACTGATACGGGAACTCAGTGATCACACTGTTGCAGATCGCATAATGAAGAACAGAGTCATATTCATAGCTATTCTATTTAAGCCTTAGTCTTTATAAACACCTGTGGTTATAATTTTGATTAGTAATATTGCACTGAGAATATTTGATCACCTATTATTAAAGTCATTCCTGGCATTAAACTCTTCGAGTTCCAACTTGCTCCAACACCTCAATTCAAAACGTCAAGACTAGCAATGACCTCTAGTGTTACGGTTTAAGTACTGCAATACAGTCATGCTGGCAATAAACGATAGCATCCATGAAAACAGCCAGGTACTTCCACACTGTATTATTCAGTTATGTGGGATAACATAGAAGCTCTTTTAAAGGAGAAAAAAAACCCACTTTGTCTATTAACTAAAGCTAACAGTAGCAGAAATACTCTGCCATTTTCCTTAAAAATAGTGAAAACTAGTGGAATAGTTCAGACTGATACTACTGCTGGATATGAATCCTTTGGACCATTTGTGGAAAAAGGACAGAGCAGGGTTGATTTTGAAGGCAGCTTCATGAAAAGATAATGCTATTGCTGTCCTCTACAGAAGCAAATGTCCATGTTGCATATCGGCTTTATCAACCATGAGTCTGAACAGAACAAGCCTAGATGCACAGATGTGCTTTGAAACAGACAGTACTGTGACCTAAATCAATTGCCCATTTAGGTTTGAGAGGAAGCCAAATACTTCCCTTTGGTCACACTAAAGAGCTCATGGCCTAACTCTTTCAACTCAGATCTTGCCTTTAGATTTCCTGCACAATTATTTAAGAAGTAGGATCAATTTATTTCTATTTTTTTTTTTTAATTTTTTTTAAGTCTACAGCTTCAGCAAAATATGAAAAAAACCTGTCTTTAGAGACAAACTGCCACAGCAGGGTGGATAAAAGATATCACATTAAATCTTCTGTGAAACACTTCTCATTACAGGTGTGACTTTGTTAATCCTAAATTGGCTGCAGCACTGCTGGTGCCATCATTGCAGCAACATTGAGCTCAGGCTGGGTTAGCCAATTTTGAATTTCCCCTTCACTGGCTCTGCAGCCTTGGCTGAGTAATATGATGTTTCAGCTGTGTTGTCACTGATAAAAGAAATAGTTCTGTTAAGCAAGTTCTACTCCACTTCTGTGATCTGCAATCCCATATAGAGCATTAGCACAATGTGTTGATTCTAAGGTGAACTTTCTGCAATAGAGTAACACAACATCCTGATTTATGCTGGAATGCACCTTGCAAAATATTAAGCAGCACAATGATCCTAGGGGTGTGTGGAAAACAAAGGCTGTTTGAGATGGCAGTCTGGGGTATTTCTGAATTAAAGATAACTGCAGGAAATGTTTGAATTTCTAGATACCTCTGGAGAGCATAACAAAAGCAAGTTTAAGCAGGCTCAGATTTTAAGAAGCACTTGGGACAGCCCTTTTGGGTTTCTCTTCTGCATCCAAAGCAAACTCCAAAGTTTAGTTAGTGCTTAGAGAAATATTAAACAAAATTCTTTATGGCTCTCCCTTTCAAAAATAATTTCTAACAAGTAAGTTGGAAAAAACAATTCCTTCTGTAGATAAATCTAGATTAACAAAATCTTCAGTTGGGAATTGTGGCTGTTTAGTAACCATCAAAACTTTCTGTCTCACATTCAGAACAGGTATATTTTGCTCAGTTTAGGACATATATGTAAACTTGGTAATTCCTTTTGCTTAATGTTCCAGACGTAAAGGTAATGAGCAAAATTCATCTGAAAAGAAACGTAGAAAGATAAACATGGATGAAGATTGAGTATTATTTCAAAGGATTTTATAAGTAGACTAAAAGCCCCAACTCTGCAATCTAGAGAGAGCTACTGTGAAGAGCCTACCCAGATTCACGAGTTACATAAAAGACAAGGGTTGAATTTAAACAACAGCAGCAACAACATAACTAATCATTACTACATAAAATATGAGAGGAAAAGAGAAATAGATAGGAGCAATGTGCACTGGAAGCTGTGGAACATGAAACATTGAAAAGCTAAAGTCAGTCAAGGCAGGGGTCAGTCGCTCTTTTATTCCCAAAATCCTAGAACTAACATTGAGCAAGGTGCTGAAAATTTTAATGACATAAAAATTCTCTACTGCTAAGAAAGTTTCCAGATACTCACACGATTTTAGTGAGTAGGCCCAGGTGACTTAGGGTTGTACACTGCAGTCCACTAAAGTTAATATTAATAAAAATGTAAAAATCAGGGAAACTTCCAAAGAGTGAAAGAGTTCTAATGCTAGGGCAACGTTTGAAATGGGAAAACAGATAAAACTGCTTAATCTATAATTTGATGGGATGCCTATATCACGCTTTTTCTTTATGATTTCAACAGCTCAATCCAGTTAACAGATATAAAAGTATTAAGAACACACTTACTGTTACTCAACAAAGTTATGTGAAACTGGATCCAAACCAGTAGATTTCAATTTATTAAAGTTAATTTCTTCACTGTCGAATCATGAAGCTTGCAAAATTTTAGGCACAGAGCTGATTTTGCATGTAGAGTGTAAAAAATGAAGAAAAGGAGAACCCCAAACAAGCCACCTAGGAAAGAATCCTCTTACCAATTTTATGTGTGTGTGTGGGAGGGAACTTGACAGTTTTGACATATTTTCTTTCCTTCCGGTGCCCAAATAATTATGCAGGTATTGATATCCATTATCTCCTCCTTATTTCAGTTGAAGAGTGTAATTTGTCATTACTAGATTTGGACACATTAGTTTCTGTGTTGGTGTCCTACACACACTGGAGTATAAATACACTAAATGCAATGATTCCAGAAAGGCATTTTAGAAAGACATTCACTTAGGAGCTTTGGATATTTTTAACTTTAAAACAGCCTACCACAACCACCATCACTTTAAATAATTTCCAATCTACACCATTTTGAACAATGTATACATACTTTTAAAATGCATAGGGAACAGAAATGATGCAATCAAACCAGCAGTATTGGAGTTGCTGTACTAGAAAGATCAAGCACAGAGCAAATTCCAAAGCTGCAAAGCCCTGAAGGAGGATCCTACCAGCACCCACGCCTGATCTCATCAATGAATATAAAAAAGCAAAGTTTGATAGGTGAAGTCTCTTCTGGAGACGAAAAATCATAGTTTCCATTGACTTAGTTCATTATTTCAGTTTATTCAGTTGATTGAGATCAATGACTAATTCTTTAAATTGAGACTCTGGAAGCTGGAAAAAATGATGGGTCTTTTTTTCAGGAATAAATGAAACAAAAAGGACTAAATGCAGTAAGTTACTAGAACAAACAACAAAAAAGTTAATTCAGTACGTTAACAGATTTTATTTTCATTTCACAATTCATCTTCATCTAAGCAAAAAGTGGGTTGTATGTTTGTTTAAGGCTCTTAGTAGTTTATTTTAAAACAATTAATTAAATATATTAAATGAAGTTTCCACATCTTGAATTTCCAGTTTGTGTTGCCAGACACCTTGGGGAAGAAAGGGGTATTTATATGCTTATTTAAAAAGGCAATTAGTCCTCATTAACAAAATGTAAAAAACCCCAAGTATCTATGATAGTGACCTAAATGATATATAATAATATTTTTTTAGCCTTTAAAAAACCAGACTGCACATAAAAATCTAAGCATATAAGGAGCGTACACAGTCTAGAAGCATCTGAGTCTGTCTCACTGGAGTGCCTGACAAAGTGCATTTCCAGACTGGCTGGTATGATGTTGGCTGGCCCATGGCCTGGGGTTTCAGCTGGAGATGCTCAAAATCCCTGTTCCCAGAACAACACTGCCATTTGCATCTGGCTTCCCATACTGTTCCAGGGATTACAGTGAGAGGCAAAGTCCATAGCTGGGGCCAAGGGAGGACCTGAAGCCTGACAGGTGTGTCTGTATCCCTTGGTTTATAAATTCTCTCTTTATAGTTACCAAACCAGGAGAGTGAATAATACACATCACAAAAGGATCAGAGTATGTTATGTGTGAACAGAAAGACCATTACATAGTTAGAATGTTATTTCGCAATCAGGGACAGTGTACCCTGTGCCATAACTGTAAAAATAAAATTAAATCAGGTTTATTGGCCTAAATGTAGGCAAATTGAATTCCTGGTATAACTTCTTCAACCAAAATAACTGCTTATGCAATTAATTTCATTGTTAGCAGGAATTAGATTTAACAGTTAAAACTATGAATGTACACGTGAACAAAACTTCAGTGCTTTAATACAAAAACCCAAAGCAGCTACACAGGAAGGAATGGGACATCTAGTCTTAGCAACATGAAGCTATGCTAACACAACAATATCATTCTATAAATGTAATATCACTGTTGTTCCATGTAGGCTTCATTGTATTACTTGTTTGGCCTCATTAGGTTCAGTATCATCTGTATGTTGTGAAAGAGGTGGTAGTGTGGGAAGGTCTGGTTGCTGTATTACACAAATGGAATCTCTTAAACCAAAATGTGCAGCAGGGGATTTTTATAGGATTATCCAGACTACTTTCCCTTGACAGCTTCTGTTCTTAACCATTTCTGAGGCTATGTCCATACTGACTGTTTTATCTGATGTTTAAATGTCCTTTGCATATTTCTGCCCAGGACCAAGAACTGATCTCATGACATAGGTGTTAAATTAAAGTTAACTATCCCCTTCCTGCAAGGAGGTTGGACAATAAACAAGAAAAATCTCTTCTGAATTCAAAACCTGTGTAGTCAGAATTACTGAAACATATTGGGAAGCCACACAGTGTTAAAATCACTGGTTAGGAATGATCCATAAAGGGGTCAGAGGGAGTGGCATGCTTTAAAAAATGGCATCAGGTGCTCCTGAGTCACTGACCATTCAAAAACAAATTACTGAGAGCTTATGGACCAGGCAGTGCTCTGGAAAAGAAGCAAGAGATGAGAGAATACTTTGTATTTACTATGAACCAGGCTACATTAAAGAATAACTGAAGTTCTTGAAGTGTCTCACCCTAACACGTCAGAGAACTTGTCTTGTTGGGACACTGGTGTTTATGTTGCATATTCCAGTTCAGAACAGTAATATATACTTTTTGCTTTAAAAAAACCTCTCACTCTACTTTAAAGTGACTAAATTGTTTAGATGTAGGAACATTAATTAAACAGAAAAGGAATACTTGTTCAAGATTACTTTACAAGATGCCACAAAGGCTCAATGGAGAAGGAAGAAACTTGGGCTTAAAACATCAGCCTTAGCAAGTGCATGCAGCTGTTTCGACTACTTAAAAGACAAAAAAAAAAAAAAAAGACAAAAATGAAGGGAAGTTGATGAAAATAGCAACTGTAAGGGAAGCAGAAGTACACAGGGAGAATTTATGGCAAGCAGAGTTAAATAAAATAGGAAGATGTGGTTTTGCAAGTACATTTGGAATTAAATACATACTGTCAGAATCAGTCCATTACTGGCATAGCAGATCGCAAAAAGAAAGATTGACATACTACTTCTGTTTGATACTGAAATGATTTTTCTGACCTAATGTTATCAGTTTAAGAAGGGTGCTTGATGGAGCAGTATTAGAGATGAACTATGGGAATAAAATCTTTAGAGCAGAACTCAGGAAGTTTAGTTTATTTGGTGTCATGGAGAAAACTAAGATGTGTTAAGTAATCACGTGTGAACAAACAGATCCAGAGATAAAGATATAACAAATTAAATGGCTGGCAGTGAAACTGCCCAGTTGAGGTAATAGCAAGATACTAATCAGCTACTGTAATCCTTGAAAGTTTAGATTCACAGTGAATGTTTTTCCTAAAACACACTGTAAATCAAACAGTAGTTTTCATAGTCTTGTCCTATCTATTTTTGGAAGAAAGCAGAGTGCTCAGATTACTTTCCACTTCCTAATTTTCTTTTTGGAATTGAATTAACTCAATAATTTGTTTTGTTTTGTTTTCTTTTCTCTAAAGCATTCCCTAAAAAACTAATTGACTTCAAGAAACTTAAATCAACCATAGTTTGCAATAGCTAATAAACCATGCTTCCATTTTTTATATGTATAATTTTGTTTTACAATGGGAATTTTTACTCATAAATCACATCTACAGTATCCAGTGTAATACACAAAACCTATTGAGAAGTGTATACTTAAATTAAAAGAAGCAGAGTCATTGGAATAAGCCAAAAGGCATAATGAGTGCAACAACTATGACAGAATATTCGGGTGTTAGGTTGGATATAATTTGACTATAATTTGAGGAATGAATGCTCATGACAAATAAATCAATGTTGAGATTGACTATAAGGAGATGGTAATCCATACCAAAAATAGGTTTACCTGTTTATTTCATATTGGGCTCTGTATCTACTCTGTGTTTTGACTGTGCATATAACTCTATTTCCAGTCATGGCAGCTGTCACAGCCCTGGAAGCACAAACAGGCTTTAACCAATCCTTTCTGTCCCTCTGCTCAAGGAGAGTTCCAACACAGCATGGCTGTGAGACCTGGCCAGGCTGTTGTCAGAGTGCTCTATAGGGTTTAGCTTCTCTTTTGCTGAGAAGATGCATTCAAGCTTCAGCCCCTGAGCTAGGTTGCAGCTGTGACCTTCCTGATCCAGCTGCACTGTGCTGGCTCTGCCCCATACCTGACTTCTCACCATGGACTTGACCCCCAGTCACTGAACTGTCACCAGACCTCACTCAAGTACTGTGGGACTGTGCCCCTTGCCCATGACAGTGTCCCTGCCTGTCTTACTGCCAGCTTTGGCTCTCAGCTTGCCTTCCCTTCCTGAGCAGCCTATCCTTCTGCTCCCTAACTTCAACTGCATAACTATGTAGTTTAAAAGAGAAACATTTTTTGGTATACCAAATTTAGCACCCAAACTTAAAAGCACACAGTGAAAAACTCCTTCAATCTTCTTGTCTATTTTACCGAATGTGAAAAAAATATACAGATGAATCCTAAACAGTATTTAGAAAGAATAGTAACCTACATCTGGTACAGCACTTTGAAAGTGTGGAGAATTATCAGCAACCCTGGTTTCATGCTTTCTTTTTATATATTCTGAAGCAAAATAACCTTCATAAAACACTGCTTTTTTTTTCAGAATAGAAGTGCTAGATAGAATGTTAAACTTTTGGCTTTGTTCAGACAAGTTCATGAAAAAGCCCTCTAATTAGTTGCTTGACATGAAGTGGCTCTGGATCACTGTGAGAGGCAGCAACATAATGAAATGTTACAAAAGCAAGCGAGACCAACCTGCTCTGCCAGCAGCTCTTTGCTTACTCCCCAGTTCCTGCTTCAGTCCTGCCCAAGCTGCTGCTCAAATCAACAGCTGTCCCACACGTGCTGTAAAAAAGAAACTGGACAGTAAGTAAGTGGCTGGAGCCTCAATTTATGCAATTGTTGAGTTCAAGTGGCAGAGGTGCGTTGACAGGAAACTACAAGCTTCTGCGCTTGAGTAGTTGTTGCTGTTTCTCTTGCTGATCTCTCAGCTCTGCAAACTGCAAGAGGTCCCTCTCACTAGTATCTCTTCAAGACAAGTTTAATGATGCTCACTGGTGCTTCAGGCTTACTAAACCTCAAAGTTGTTTTCTACCTCTGGGTTACTTTCTTGTGTATAGCATGTATGGCACTTGTTTTGTGAAGTTCTAGCTGGATGTCACTCCCTTCACACTAAAGGCTAGTCCTTCATCACTGTCATGGTTTGACTCAGGATCAGCAATTAAACCAATTACAACAATGCTCTTGATCTCCTCCCTCTTCCACCCAGGTAGGGAAAGGAGAGAGATAATTAGGAGAGAGGGTCTCCAGACTGAAAACTAAACTGGACAGCTTTAGTTTAATACTGATAAAATAAAATATGTACAAATATATCTAAGTATGTCCAGGAATGTGCAAAACCCCTATCACCTCCCCACAGCAACTCCCATGGCACTCTCCTGAGCTGTGAGCAGTTCCAAAATGTCCCGGAGCTGCTGGAGAGAGAGGCAGGACCTGAGGGGAGAGTGATGAGGATCAGGAAAGCACAGACTTAGGGATCAACAGTGATGGATAGATGGAGTCCTCCGTGGATGGAAGAGAAGGGAAGAAGGAGCGTGACTTCCATGATCCCTGGATTTTACACCTAGAGTTCCATAGATATGCATGGAATAATCTGGTTCATTCATTTTGCCATCTGTCTAGTCCGCAGATACCAGTTTTCTGCTTTAGAAGTGTCAAAAGTAGCAAATGTAACAAGCAAAGTGTCCTTGGTCTCCTGGCAGTAACTATAAACATTTGAATGTTATCAGTCCACCAGATGGAAAACTTGCTGCTAGTTTCAGCAAGCATGCTACTTGAAAGAGACTTCACTGAAGAAAAAACAAAAACAAAAAAACAATAGTAAAAAGAAAATTGGTTAATCCTGGCTGAAACCAGAACACTTCATATTCAAAGAATTTATGAATATGACCACTTTAGGAGCTGCAAAAAGCAGAAGTGGCCATCTGCAGAACTAAAATAACACTGACATTTCCAGTGTTCTATTAGACGCAAAGCTGCCTTGAATTGCTTTCTCAAAAACTTGTACTTCTGATTACATTACGCCTGCTTACCGGAGTACTTGTGTCTTCTCACCTCCGTTCACTTTTGTAGTCTGAAATGCCAAAGATGTTTTTCAGAATGTGGGTCATCACGACACGTCTCCCAAGAAGCTATGAAATTGAAGAGTGCTTGTTTATCAGGTGCCACAAGGTGGCAACTGGGGGTAGTGAAGCTGTGTTTACTTTCAAAAGCACAGGGCAGTGGCATTTTAAACACCTGTCTGGCCAGGCTGTGACCATTCATCACCTTTAGCATGACTGACAGGAAGAAAGCTCTTCAAAGTGCCAGAAGTTTACAGTGAAAACTATAAGCTCGGTCAACCTTGTGGTACCTGGTAGACTTAAAGTTGATGAACCAGAAGTAAAAAAATGAAATTAGGTGAAGGGCTCTGTGTGTGGTTTTAACAGAGGCCCAAGAGGAAATGCAGGTGAGGGACAGAAAATGCTTTATATGATGCACCTAGCTATTTTGTTACATGCATCAGTCCTGAAGGCTGAATAGAGAATGTTTGTGCCCTCTTTTGCATTTATCATCCGATGTGCTTGCTTCATTTTCTGGGCACAGTGTTGTCTTCTGTTGCATCACCTGCTGCCTGTAGTGTAGGTTATGGAAAGAGGAGAGTTCACAGCGAGCAGAGAAGGCAAGACCCAGCCACACGCTGTCCTCAAGCAATCTTTGCTGGGGTACGTCTGTAGCTCCAGCCTTACGACCCCCACCTTCAGTTCCCCCTCCAACGAGCCACTTCATCACATCCCTCTCCAACCTGCTCTTATTTACGTGGCTACATTCCCACCCCAAAGAGAAGTTCAGTGAACTAAGCCTCTAAAGAAACCTGTAATGAACGGGAAACCCAACAGCGACACGTGTGAGCTTCACTTTCGTTTCCTCAGGTCACGAGTAAGAGGTCGGCTCCTGCGACGGGCTGTTTCGTGCCAGAAGCTCTGCGAACCCAGAGGAGCCCGTCCCTGCCTGGCGGGGGGGAGGGAGGGAGGGAGGACGGCGAGGAGCCCGGCCCGGGCGGTAAGTGCACTCGGAGCCGGTTTCCCAGGTTATGGAAAGAGGAGAGTTCACAGCGAGCAGAGAAGGCAAGACCCAGCCACACGCTGTCCTCAAGCAATCTTTGCTGGGGTACGTCTGTAGCTCCAGCCTTACGACCCCCACCTTCAGTTCCCCCTCCAACGAGCCACTTCATCACATCCCTCTCCAACCTGCTCTTATTTACGTGGCTACATTCCCACCCCAAAGAGAAGTTCAGTGAACTAAGCCTCTAAAGAAACCTGTAATGAACGGGAAACCCAACAGCGACACGTGTGAGCTTCACTTTCGTTTCCTCAGGTCACGAGTAAGAGGTCGGCTCCTGCGACGGGCTGTTTCGTGCCAGAAGCTCTGCGAACCCAGAGGAGCCCGTCCCTGCCTGGCGGGGGGGAGGGAGGGAGGGAGGACGGCGAGGAGCCCGGCCCGGGCGGTAAGTGCACTCGGAGCCGGTTTCCCTTGCCGGGGGAGGATCCATTTAAAGGCAGGGGCGAAGGGGGGAT
>NW_009970725.1:1215857-1291715 GCF_000747805.2 Chaetura pelagica
GGGTGCTGGGGGGCGAGGGGCGGCGGGGCCGGGCAGGTCCCTCCTTGCTGTGGGCTCCGGTGCCAGGGAGAGGGATCGGTGGGGAAGTTACTCCAAGGAATGACTCAGCCCGGTTGCGCCGTCGGCAGCGGCCGGAGGAGCCCCGTGCATGAGCCGTGTGTTTACAAACGTTGCTCTGCTTTTCCCTCGGCTGTTTACAAAGTGTTTCTGCTGCCGAGGAAGCAGATGTCGCGGGCTGAGCATTCCCGTCGGTTTCTCGTTGCTGCTTTCCTGAGCCCTTGCAGGCTGTTCTGTTGATCTGTGCTGACGTTTCTTTCTCGGTGCCCTCCAAGTTCTGACTGATAGTGATCCAGAGGTAGAAGAGCTAATATGAATGCTGAGAAAATAAGATGGACTGACCTCTATAAGACTTAATGTTTCTTGACTTCTAGAGATGAAAAAATAATAATAAATCCTGCCTGAACCTGAGGTACTTGGAACCAACCCAGAAACGTTACTTCAGTCTTCTTATAGCCATAGCTTTTTGTTTTTTGTTTTGTTATTATATAATTTGCTTTTTGTCTGAAGTAATTTAGTATGTTCTGTCCCTGAGCCATTCCCTGTGGTTAGTATTTAAAGCTTCACTTTTTATTTCTTTATGGGAGAGAATGAGGGGTCAGGTATTTTTTTTGTACCACTTGCATAAATGTGCTTGAGAAGTAATTCACAAAACTGGTTTTCTGGAAGAACTTAAATTTGTGAAGTTGTTTGGTTGACTGCATGGTAAAGGTTACCTCAGTGGTGCTGGAGAAATAATAAATATGAAAAAACATGGCTTCTTACAATTGATATTCATACAACTGGGAAGTACTGTGAGGAATACCAGACACTATCACTACTAGTTCATAAAAATAAGGAAAACTTTTGTGCTATTATGGCATATTTAAGTTGTGAACTTTAAAAATGTTCAAAATCTGATACCTGGAGAAGTTTTTGGAAGGTGAAGCGTGTGAAGGAAGGTCTTTACTGTTACCTAGTGTTTTAACAGAAACTTTCATGCCAAGAAGGAAATATTAAAAATAAATAAATTAGATGTTTAAACATCATTGAGGTTAGTAAAAATTTGCAAAGGACCTATTTGTACTTACTCTAAATGCTGTCTGGAACTTGAAATAATTGTATTTTATTATGTTGGGAGTAGTAAAGAAAACTTAGTGAAGAACATGAGGTAGGGACTTCATCTGTGCCAGTTATAGAACTGGAAAGGCAAACAGGATCTTCTGGTATTGGGGATTAGTTTAAGATAGACCTAATTGCACTGTGGAAGTATATTATTGTTGTACACTTTGTACCAGTAGCTGTATGTTTTGTAGATTTAAAAAAAAAAAAAAGGCAAACTTACTAAGCTGTGTTGTGTTGATCTACCCTTGTGCTTAGCACTGATTTGGGTTAGTCTCTGAGTTTGTATTTGAGGGGCTGGCTCTCTCTCCATGTCATGTTACGATATTTATAATTAGAAGTGTGTACAGCAGACTTGCATTCAGACTGGAGAAGAGGGCAAGGGTTATTTTGAGGTCTTTTGTGGCGTATGTTTAAAACATTCTTTGTCCCTTGCCTGTTGTCTGAACACAGTTAAGATTACATAGTCTTGCAAAAATTAAGGTGGAAAATAAAATTTCTAAACTATTAGCACGTTTCTTAAGAATTTCAGTTATTCTGCTTAAGTAGGGGCTGAGCGCATGTGGGAGGGGAAAGGAACAGAACATGTTGATTTGTTCTTTTTGATAAGAGAGTGGCAGTCTTATAGTAGGGTAATTTGAAAGACTTTTCTTTATCTTATCCTGTAGGGTAGGTTGTTATCAATGTGTTCTTAAGTCTTTTATTTGGTTTTAAGCTAGCAGTTAGGTTCTGCGGACAACTGGCTTAAAGTGGTGTGTGGTTCTTAAGACTTTTACTGCACAGGTTGGGTTCATTTGCATATTGTGGTAAAATGAAGCAAGTCAAAATGAACAACTACAGTGTGCACACCTGGCTGTCACACAAACTACATCACAGTAATTTGGACAGTGTCCAAGAAGTCATGAGTCGTCTTGAGCATATGCATATTGCTCAAGAAACTTGTGCTCCTGATTTTGGTCCACAGCTCAATGGCACTATCTAGTTTCTAAGAGGGGAGAAAAATAGAAATTTGTAATTCTTTAGTGCTTCCAAGGACCCTACTAATAGTAAGCATTCTGATGTAAAGTTGATGAGCAGTATTATCAAGTAGCAAACACCCAATTGCAAGATGTCAACTTACATAATGTTATATTATACTGCAGGACTTGGTACGATGCACTGATACAGGCAAAAAAAGTACTATTAATATGTAAATTACGAATCTAATTGCTAGAATCACAAAGTGTCTACTTTGCAGCTGATTTGTCAGAGTAAGGATTTCAGTGCACAGGTTGAAAGATCCTTACATGAGTTCTTTGTTGTAATAGCCTACAGCATGATTAATGATGATAGAAAAATTGCTTACAGTGACTTTTTGTCAGCTAATTAGCATTCTGTGGTTAATCTCAAAGTAGCTTTTCTATTTATGAGGTAATTAATATTGCAGTTTAGTTTTGGGTAAAGTTGAAAGAGAAGTTGGAAGACATAGCCATGTATCCACTATTTCTGCCCCCATTTGCAAGCAGGGTTGGAAGTGATTATACTTTGGTTATGTGTTTTCTTACGGGATTTGAGCATAGCTAAATGATTAATAATACATAAATTATATCTAAATCATTGGCACTCGTCAATAGAAATATCAGAATAAATTTGTTGACGCAAAGTTTTCGTACTGAGATTCAGATGGAACTGCTTACTGTTGGCTGGTCAGGAAAACCACCTGGCATGTTAGGGCAATTCTTGCTGTCTTTTGTCCATCTCCAGGTGTGCATTTTTCTTTTATTGTTCAGATTTGTGGTCCAAAGTTCCAGAGTAGGGTTCTGAACTCAAGCTACTAGCTCCCAAGTTACAGCTAGCCTAGCTTTTTTATTTGCATCCTGGATACTGTTGGGAACAGATTTTGCTGCTGGGTCTGCTGTCTTTATCGCATTGAGCTGAAATGATTACAGTGGGCTATATCTAAATCTCTAGAACTCTGTGCACCTAGAAGATGACCTGTTGTAGAATGTGATAGCCTACTAAAATAAAAATTCTGTTAAGAATGGCACTTTACCGAGATCAGATTTCTGTGAATATTTGAGGTAACTGCTCCCAAATTGCCAACTTTTATTTTGATTTAGTGCTCAGACTCTCTTTTGTAACAGACTTAGCTGCCAGTTTTTTTGCATAGTCGAATATGTTCATGCTACATTCTGCAAAATTTACTCTTTTTTGTTATAGATATTATAAATATGACTGCAGCACTTTTTTCTTTTCCTTCATATCATTTGAATGGTGGTGTTTTCATGATACTAGAGAGACTCTAAATGTCGGTGGTTCATCTCAAATTTTATTTTGGGTTTGTTGATGTCAAATAGCTATGCTGGTATGTCGAAAGTGTGGATATTTGACCCTTACTTAGTGTAGTTGTGACTACGGTAGACAGTTAATACTGCCAAGATGGTGCTTCCATTTATACGGTTTTTCTTCCATCCTCCACAATGTGTATTTTTATTAAATTCGGGTGAAGTGATGAGTCTTATATAAGAATATATTGTATAGTTGGACTAGCATCTCCCTTCTAATAGAATATGCTTATGTTGTATTGCAGATATTCTGCTAATAAATTCAAGATTGCTTATTTGTTCATTAGAATGGAAAATATTCTTTACAAATACTTGTGTTGTCTACTGATTGAAAGACTTGAGTCAAATCCAGAACATGCTTCTTCAAACAAAAAATGAAATATGACTAAAAATTCTCAGTTCTGTCTGAATGAAGAGAGGGGGTGTGATGTGTAAACTTCTCTTTACTTATGTGATGTGGAAGTCTCAGGAGATAATATACCTATACATTTCAAAAAGCAGATGTAATAGAACAGCAATTTCACATGCATGTTGTATCAGCAAATAAACTGACCTGGGTTCGTTAAGGCAGGAGTACAGTTGTAGTATCTCACAGGTATGGTTTTTTTTTTTGTTGTTTGTGGGGGTTTTTTTGTGGTTTTTTTTTGTTGGGGTGCTTTTGTGAGATTGTGTAGTTCTTAAGTTGGCATATTCCATAAAGGGATTTGTTAGTGCACTTCATTAGCTATTTTTAACTACTAAATATTTGTCCCAGGAAGTAAAGAAGGACAATTGAAAATTACTAAACACCATATTGAGATAAGATAAAATGTAATGTTCTTCAAACTCATCGTACAGTGCTTCTCATTGCTCAATATATTGCCGTTACCTTCTTTCAGATTTATTCCAACAGAGATCTGAAGGTGATTTTTAACTGTGTAACATGCAAATAGAGTAGTAAGCAGATAATTTTAACAGTTTATCAACATGGTGGTGCATTGCCTTGTCACTGAAAAATATTAATATTTTTCTAAAATATGATTGCTTACAAATAGAAAATAATTAAGGAAGAATCTGTGATTTTTATGTGGGCAATCAAACTAAATCAAAAGGATCTTTACTTGTTTTACATTTCATTACTGTCCATCATTTACATACTTTTTTATCGATAGTGTTTTAATTCCTGTGAAATAAATGGCATTTAATCAGTTTTACTTTCTGTGCTTTAGTCCTTTAAATTAGATCTGGCCTAGTTACTCTGTACTGTCCCCATAAAAGAGGAAAAAAAACAACAAACAAAAAACAGCCATCAAACTTGTAGCGTTATGATGGTGTATCTTGGAGAGGGGAGAGCAGAAGTTGTTCCTTCATAGTCTGTTTTTTGAGAAACTCTGCCCTCAATTGTGTCTGTGGTAATTGCCCAGTTTTGGGTTATCTTGGTTTGGTCTTTAAAAGGATAGAATTTTTTTAATAGGTTACCATCTACAAGAAGTTATCTTATTAATAACTGACAATGTCACAAACAGTTAGGAATGTGAAGTATGCCTACTGGAAATTCTCACTTGTCTTATTGGATGCTGCTGCTGATGTTCAATGCTCTTTATATTCATCAGTCACTTTCCAGCCTTAGTTGTAGTGTAACAGTTTGTGGGCCTGCGTTGTGAGCTGGATTGTGCAACTAATTTGAAGTAGCAGTAACCTGGGGAAGTACACCCTTTCTAACTTGTTACAGCAAAATAATCCAGTTTCCTCCATAGAAGTGTGGAAAGTTTTACTGCTGAAGTTGGTTCAGGGAGAGAAGTAGAACTGGCTGAAGGAAGTAATTCTTAAGTGTGGTGCTCTTACAACGTTTATGTGATTGTGGTCTTGGTTAACCAGAGAGTATTAGTGAAAGAGGCATTGGTGCCGACTTGTCTGAGTTTCATGTAAGAAATAAAGGAATTTTTGTTGGCTGTTTTTTGCAGAGTTGTTTGTAAACATTGTAAGATTTTGTATGGCAATTATTTTTCCAGAGATTGTCTACAGGAAGAACTTTCCCAGCAATCTGCAAGTCAGTGAGTAACTTGAATAAAACCACCTGAAGCTCCACATACCCGAAAGCACCATTCTTTGCAAAGTGTCTGTATTAATGTCTGTAACTGGAGGGAGACTTGTAGTCTATGAATGTTTTTGACATGGCAAAATTGGACATTGGGAAAAAAAAAGCTGACAAAACCTTCAGTTAACTTTGTAAAAGTCTGACTTGCAGACAGCTATGGAGAGACTGTTTCCATCAATTAAAAGCAAAAAAGGAAGAAAAAGGGTGCTTCTACAGGCTGTGGGATATTTCCTAGCAATGAGTGTCAGAAACCCTTGATTTGATTTCTGACTTGTATCTGTTAACTGAGGCACATAAATTGGACTTCCTGTCAGGTAAAAGATGTGGGGTTTGGAAAAATACTAAGGTTTTTTTTTTACTATAGGAGAAGAACTTTTGTCTCATCTATTATGTGGACTGTGTTTTGTCAGTTCGTCAAATCTGTGAAAAAAGCAATGCAAGTAGGTGCTAACCCTCAGATCTGCAGTCTGTGTATGAAACCGTAACACAGTGCCTAGTAATGTGCTTGTTGCCCATAAGCATGTTTGAACTGTTGCTTTCCTAGAAATCACAGTGTAAGTTGTGTCTTAACTTGTAAGAAGCTGCATTGTTTTGGGATATACCAATTTCAAAGCTAGTCTTTAATACAGTGTTTTCTTAGCTGCCCAAATGCAGTTGCTTTTGATCTCCTCTCCTACTCTTGATGTTGTTGAGATCTCTAAAGGTACTGCTATACCTACTTTGGTGAATGAGCAGCTTCTGTTAGTTCTGAACTCTGAATATGGTCATCACATGTAACTCCTGTGTTGGTATTGTGCAAAATTATTATTCTTAAAGGGAGGCAGAGGAAGCCTCCTACACTATGAATTACTGTATACTGGATTTTGAAATTACTTCTTAATTAATTGGGAAGAAGGATTCTAGGGGTATTTCCTAATTGCTCTGCAGAATTGCAGCTTCGTTGAGTGAAAAAGACTTGCTTTGCTGACCAGCAGTTCAGTTTGAGACCTGCTAACAGCACAGTGACTGTTGGAGATGCTGTAATTAAGAAACGGCCTCTCTGTCTAAAGCACATCTCAACAGAGTATAAATAGAGCTCCAGATGGCACCTTACAGATGTCAGGGATTGACAACCTTTCTTTAAGACTACAGTGTGGCTTGAACTTGAGGTTTATAGGCTTTGATATAAGGTGGTAATGGGAGATAGGATCTCTACCTGAAGTAACATGTATCTCAGTAATTAGACGTGGCCTTCTGGTTAAATCTGTTTTGGAGGAGTGGGGGATGATATTATCCTCTGCAAGTGGGTCAGGAGAAGACCTGTTATTTATTCATCACATAGTTTAGGGTTTTTTTTTTATTTAAAGTTTTACTTCAAGTTATTTAAGTGCCTTCTAAAGCATGTTTCCTTGCAACATTTGGTTGTCCTGAAAATGGTAGGCATCTGCATTGTGTTTTAGAAACTAAGACATTTCTGTTGCTAAAAGCATTAGTAAAGAATGTATGCCCTCATAATGAGATAATTCTGTCTGTTCTTCTGGTGGTGGTAGTAGTCTTCTGCAAAATGAAGGTATTTCTGGCTAGATGCATTGGTTGCAGTATGGAAGACTGCTTCTTGAAGTCTGTTTTTGGATATGATCTTACAACTAACGTGAAGGAAGTTACCTTAAATTCAGCCTCAGTTTCTGTGTTAATTTTCCTTTGATAATAGGATTTATGTGCTATAGAATCCTTTGCTTATGAGATGGGGTGTGCAAGGTGAAGCAAGAGAGCGTTTTTTTTTGAGATGGACACCTGAAAAAACAAAGGAAATAGAGGTAGAATAGGCAGGTTGGTAGAAGAAAACAAAAATAATTGGAACATTCTGAACTAGTCTTGTGCCTTTGTGTATTATAGAGTTGCCTTAGTTGAAGTGAAGCAGGAAATCCTGCTTTTAAAGAAGAGGAAGGTGAAATTACTGGGCTTGCAGAATCTTAAAGGCAAACCTAAAGATTTGCTGTATGGATATGAAGCACAGTTTAATAAGATGTTAATGTGCCCCAAAATTGGCTCTGTCTCCAGAGGTAATAAAAATATATTCTCTTAGAGGGAAGATGTTATCCAGGTAAGATATTCAGCAAATGAGGAATATCACTTGAGTTTTTTAAGCATGTGACAGACTTATAAGCCTTTGCCTCAGATGAACTGACCTTTTGACAGGCAGGATTTCTGGTGTGATCTACTGTGAGATGCCTGACCCTTGAAATCAGGAGTAGCATTTGTGATTCATATTGGAGGCACTGTTACCTGCAGTATAGCCTCAGCTCTTCTGCAGTGAGAGAAGAGAAGCTTCTTAGCAGTACACAGATGATGTTCATACAGAGCTATGTGGATGTCTAATTATTACTAAAGTAGAATTGCAGGCTCTGAGTGAACAGTAAGAGTCTTTCCTTGATTAGGCAGTTAAGCTAGCTCTGTCTGCTTTCAGAGTTGAGCACCTTCCAGTGTGGAGATAAATGTAGGGGGGAAAGAATTTGGGCCTCTTGGTTCTCTGTGAGCTGGGAAATGAGGCATTGGCAAGTGTGACACTTGCTGGACAGATGTGAAGTAGTACTTCCCCAGGCACAAAAAGCAAGGTACCTTATGCTGCTGATGTGTAGCTGTTGTAAAAGATGGAGTTTTAAACCACTGGATTTAAAGGAAAAACTGATTTTGGCATTGCTCAGTTTAAATTGCGAGGAGTTAAAGAAAAATTTATTAATAACTTTGTTTGCTTTAGTTTGTAATGCAGTTTATAAAGGAGGTGTAGGAAGTGAGATGTCGGAAACACATGCATGAGCTTAAATACTGGAATATCGTGAAGGAAACTTAATGACTTTAAAGTGAATTTGATAATGCCCCTTTAAACCCACAGAGCATAAATGTTTGTTTTTGTCTTTGTACTGCCCTGAATGCCATATTTCAGTGTTTGAGTTTGTGAAGTTGGAAAGAATTGTACCATGAAACAATGAACAGTCAGAATTGGATAATGAAGCAAGGATTCTGCACTAAATGGCAGAAGTGGATGGTTAATGTAGTCATAGAGTTATTTGTGGAGTGCTGTAAAACCTATGATGCCTGTACTGTAATTATGAAAAGGAAAGGTCTGTAAACAGACATTAATTTCCTTTTACAGAGGTAACAAGCATGTACTGAACTAAATAGGATACATTTCAAACCTTCTAAACAACATGCATTGGAAGTATTGAGCCACACAGACTTCAAAAGTACTCAGTTGTTAAAGAGTTTATATTGGATAGGAAAAGGCTGCAATACTTTCATGAAGTGAAGCAGATGTAATAATTGCATTGCAGTGTAAACACAATGTAAAGCAGATAAATGTTATAACCAACAATGTATTCATGGCTGATTTTGGTGTTTAATTAGCTAATGTAGAAAAATATACATCTCCTGAATTAATCTGGAAACTTTTTCTACTTTGTGCTATTCTTAACTTTCATTAATGTAATCTCATTATTTTTCTTATATTCCTGTCTAGCGTATTCTGTCTTCTCTGGCAGCTGCTACAGGAATTTCCTTTTCAAATTTTTAGCTGTTTTTTTTTAAGGGTGTTACTGATAATTCATGGCAGTTGATCGCATAAGCTTCCATCCCATAATTTGAAGAATCTAGTTTATATGATAGCATGGATCTAATGCTGCAGGTCACACAGAGGATATGGGTGGATTAGTAGTTTTGCTAGTTTGTCTGCTTATATAGTTAGCAATTCTGTCTTCAGTAGCTGTCAAATTTTGTAATTACAAAATCTCTCATCAAGTGATTCATAACAATTTCAGCAATGGAACACTGAAGCCTAAAACTAGTAATGCTATGTAACAGTGTAGCTTGAAATTCTCTTAATGGCCTGTTGAGGTAATAAAAACACAAGAATAAAATGTGTTTATGGAAATACTGAGTCATGATGGTGCCTGACTTTCACACCAAGTTTATGTTAAAAACTTACATTACTGTTGAATCGTAATATTCTCAAATATTTAGAACAAACTTAAAGGCTACTTTGTGATATCTAGCTGACTTTGCTTGTAACCTGACCTGCTGTAACCTGAGCTTTGAGAGAAGAGATAGGCAACTGGGACTGGTTTTCATGCATCTCTCCATTTAACTGAACTTGGACTTTGTTGGCCAGACTTAGCCAGATGTTGTCTGGAAATGCAAGACTAGGGAGAGCTCTCAAAATTCAGTTTCTTCCAGCATTGTGAAAACAAGCAGCTGGAAAAGAGGCACTCGACATAGTTCCTCCTGAAGGGAGGGCTGCAGTTTGTCTGTATTGGGAACCCATGAATCTGCAGGAGAGGTTGGTCTTAAAGGCACAGGTTTTCTGAAACCTTGCTTCACCTTTGTGCCTTGAAGTACCTTCTGAAGTTTGTGGCAGTTTTGAGAGTGCTTTAATTCTACCTTTTTTTATGTTGGTTGTTGTTTGGGGTGTTTTGATAATAGCCTGATAGTGAGACCATATGTATTTGTCCTGTCTGTGTGAGTGTAGTTCTGTTCCCCTGGGATTGTTTGTTGAAATGTTGGAGAAGAAGAAGAAACTTTTTTTCACTTCTTGATGGTTACAAAGGAATTAGAAGAATACAGATTAGTAGTGTTGTGATCCTGCTTTTGTGACACAAGTGTTTCAGTAGTTTCTTGTTATTCATTTTAGTATGTTACTTTCTGAAGTGCAACTACTGATGCTTGATAGCTAAACTGTAAGAGACCACGTTAGTTAATGGTTTTCCAAAGGCAGTACATACTGCTTTTTTCCTTTTATTGTATCTTTGCTTCTGACAAGGTGATGTGTGCATTTTATCTAGGAGGAAAGAGGGAGTGGAAAGGAGGGAGAAAGATAATGGGTGAAATAGCAGCCTAACAACATGCTATCTGTTTCATGCATGTAGCATACAAGTAATAGTTGTGTAATTTTTTACTCTGTCATAGTTTTCAAATTTGGGAGGAAGTGTTTTTTCATTTACTGTTAGTAGTGTGAGTTGTATAAAATGATTTGTATGTTCTAATGGTTTTTGTGCTTCAGCAAACCTATTTTTAGTAGTAGATTATCAGCTTTTATAGTGCCTGATCATCTTCTCAGAAAGCTTGCTAGGGCATTAACATGATAGAAATAATTCTTGTAGTTCAGAGTTTGATTGTGCACTTACCTGACTGTTTTGAGCCAAACTGCTCATCATCACCTTCCTTACCAAGGGCTCCTTCTCCTTTGAAACTGCTACTTAACTGCTAACAGTTAATATGAACTAGGGTAGCCTAAAAAGACCACCTTTGTTGATCGATCTTATTTTGATTGTTGTAGCTTCAATAGTAGTTTAAACAGCAGTTCTGGGATAGGAAGCCCCTGGCAAGGATGCCAGTGACAAGCATCTGGGAATGGCAACATCTTCAATTTATTAAAAAAAAATAATTAAAAAAATAATAAATGTTTTGAAAGTAGGTGAATAGCTTAACAAACAACTTTACCTTGTTTTCACTAGGTTACAAGGAAAGTGGTGCTGATTTGTGAGTCTTTTGGGTCCAGCTGCAGGATAAGGCTGTTCATTCAATGGCAGTAGCATGTGTGCCTTTTTACATTGGATTTTCTTAGATAAATTGCATTTTGCTATGATTTTCTGTATTGCTCCTCACATAATACCAGCATTCAGGACCAGTTCTGAAAAAAACATTGTTAGTGGAAAGGCAAGCAGTTTTTTTTAGTGAACTAACTTTGCTTCATTGTAGATACTGATATATATCACTAATGGTTAATTTAAACAGAATTTATGGGCAAAACCAGGTATGTAGCAGTTTTGAGCAGACTTGTAACTGGATAACTTTGTTAATTAAAAAAACCAACAACAAAAAACAAACCCACATAATTATTCTTTCTGGCATTGATTTACACTGATTTCTGGGTTAGATGCAATGCTGAACATAAACCCCTGACATTTTAATAGTACCTGTAATTGCTTTCTGTATCTTTTCTTTGCAGATCTTCTCTGACTGTGAGTAGCCATGCTACCCTGTTGCCAAAAATCAAATAAAGCAAATGTGCATATTTATTCTCATCTTGAATTTGAAGAAGGTGGTAGCTTCGTATAGTGCCTGAAGGTAATTCTTTCTTTGCTTGAAGTTAAAAGTTGGAGGCTGCTGATGCATGTGTAGCAGATGCTGTTATAAATGTTTTTGATCTTAATAATGTTTTTTCCTTCTATGTTTTAAATTGTTGGCTTTAGTATTAAGGTATGGAAGGGAAAATGATTAAAATTTCGCTTTATGTACCTGATATTTCTAGACAGGTCTTTTCTTAAATACATTTTTTTTCTAATTCTACCTAGACCATGGTCAAAATAATACCCTTTGTGAAAAGAAGTCTCTCAACATGTGAGAATAATTAATTCTGAAGCCTAGGCCAAATAATTTAGTAAAAATTTATTGCTAGATTGTTCTTTGAGTTCAGCAGTTTTTGTCTATCTAATAACTGTGTTTATAGAATATATTCTCCTTTTTCCAATATAAATTAAAACTGGTGCCACTGAGTACAGTGGAGTTGAAGTGTAAGAACAATACTCAATTCAGATAAAATTGTTTAACTGTGGCTTTTTTAATTTTGTGATTCTGTTTCTGAAGCCTGGTGAAAATGCATGGTTTGACTAGTTTATGTACTCTATTGGTGTTTGAGAAGCTACTTGCTTGGAAGAAAGCACTTTTGAATTTTTGGACTTACTGTTCTTGTGAAACCTCTCCCTGTTCTACGTTTTAATGCTGGTTTTGTTTTAGTTTGGGTTTTTTGTTGGGTTGTTTTTTCTATGATTTGTCATTTTTTTTTTTCTTTGTGGGCAAAGAGATAAATGCAAATTCAGGCTCATTTTAGAATAATACAATTAGCTGTGTAGACCTTGCTTGTGTATCTTGTTCATTTTTCAGGGAAAGATAAATTTCTTATACTTCCTGTGAAGTAGTTTAATCCAAAAAGTAATTCTCACAATGATACAAGAATACTGCTGAATCACAAAAACTTTTACAGCTTAACTTGGCATAGCTCCCTCCACATAAAAAAAAAAAAATCAGGTCACTAATGACTGCAGTGCTAGTAACTTGTACTTCTGCAGCAGCTTTTTGTTAGTGTGGAGGAAATAATTCCTAAACTTCTGAGCTCCTGTGGAGAAAAGTCTCAGAATTATGAAGTATTTCAGTGATAAAATCTCAGATTAAATCTAAATGTGTTACAAAGCACCAAGTATTTTTTTTCTATTATGTGCAAAAAAAAGAGCGTGCATATGGTCGGTCATTCAGATGCTTGTAGGGCACAGGACTGAAAATATGTCCAATCTGTTGGACTGCCCTGCCTGTCTTGATCATTTGGAATCTGATATTAGTGATTGAAGAAAGTAGCTACAGATCTAGCTAGTGCTGAAGAGTATTTTTTAAAACTATTATTTAGTTATGCAGATACAAAACGAAAATGTACATAGCCTTCAATTTTTATTTTATTTTTTGCTAATATTTCTTTATGTCCAAGTGAAAAAAACCACTATGGATAAGGATAGTAGGGAGCTGAGACTTTGTAGCTGCAAGCTGAGGAGCAAACACTTACCACATAGATCATGCTGCTGTTTGTAACATCTAGAAAAGATGTCTGCAAAAAACTGTATCTGGGGCTTTAAAAAGGGATTTCATAATTGAAAAAAGCCAGGTAATGGTCTGATAAAGATGGTGGCCTTTGCAACTTGCAACTGAAAGGTTGTCTTGTTGTCTTTTTTTTTTTTTTTCTTCTCCTCAGTGTATGTTTTCATGTGTTCTCCTAACTATCTGCTTATGTGGAGGCTTACCTTGCCCATATTTCTGGAGCATCTATATGTTTAGTAAAGTTTAAAGAACTGTGGAATATAGGAGTTGATGTAGTCATACAGGGTATATCTAGAAGTATTTTTTCAAAATCATGTATGCATCTTTTTTGTAACTCATACGTGAAATTAATACTTGAATTTTTTTTTTTTTCAGTTTCTAAATGATTTTAGCAGTGGAGGTTCTAAACTTCAGAGACCTAAAGAAATCATCATGAAGCTATATGTATTTCTGGTCAACACTGGAACTACTCTTACCTTTGATACGGAACTTGCTGTACAAAAGTAAGAAAGTAAATTAATTTTGCCTTGCTTGTTTTTTAAATGAAGAAAAAAAGAGTGCATATGCTTCTTGTATACTGAGTTCTGGCTTTTTTATTTAGGATTCTTCCATAAAAGTATTTGGGGTTTTTTTGCTGACTGGCATAATAGAAAAAATTCTATTGTTTCTCCTGTCAGTATATATTCATCCTGAAGAAATGTCTGCTCTGTAATATTTTTTAGATTGGATGCTAGAGAACTGGCATATAGGTTTTTGTCTCATGTCCATAATGGGAAAAAGTTGATTCTGTCCTATGTTGTAAGGCTCCAAAATGTTTTGCAGCATTTTATATGTAAGACATGAACATGGAACGTTCATGAAGGAAAACATGAATATCTGACTGAAACATGAGCAGTGTTAGAGAATCACAGTTAAGTCCTAACAGTTTTGCTGTTTGAATGTTTTTTTCATTGCACATTTAAAAGTGTCTTGCAAATATAAAGCTGTTTTAGACAGGTCTAGATACATTGGGTATATTGTATCCTTTTTCTTGTTCTTGTGCAAGACTCTAATCCTGCCGGTCCAGGGACCAAGTGGTCTGGTATGGGTGACTTTTTTCTCTTGGATAGTTCTCCAAGAAAGCTTTCCAGTGGCTGAACATCAAAAAATCCAACACTCTTCTGTTGAGCAGTGCAACTTCTTACTCTTTTTATCTATATTTATGACTTTCTGTTTCTAGCAGAACTAACTTTCTTAGTTTTTTTTGCTGATGATCTTGTATATGGACAGGCGAAGCTATCTTTGTAATGACCACGGAGATGATAGGTGAATGCTTACTGTAATGCAGCTAGCAAGTACAGGCTTGTGCTCATGAGGAGTTTGAGGTGAATTCATGATATTGTATTGCATCATAGCTATTTTAGATTAATTAATTAAACTTATTTTTCAAGTCCCATATACCAGTGACATTGTTATGCTTCCTGCTGGTTATCTCAAAACTAGCAGTGCTTATAATTGAATGTTCACTTGATACTCTAAAGCTTTATCTTTGATGGGTACTAAACCAGTTACAGTTTGGGTCAGTTAGTGTGTCATAATAATAGATTCCTGTTTAGTTTACTATTTGCCTGTGTCTTCAAGTATATCTAGAAATGTCTAAAATAAGCAGTTAATGTGAAGATACCATCACCCATAATTACAGATATGAAGGTAGTGAATGGAAACAGGGATGGTTTATTTATCTACTGTTTGCACATTAAATGTGTTTGCATATAGGATTTTGTTGCATATAAAGGGATTGTTTAATTTTCTGGTAAGTGCTACACACTTCATGTATAGCAAGTCAGTCAGAGCTGGTTATACAAAATTGCGCTTATGTTACGCATAATGACTTGTTAATACTCTTATAGTCTTCTAAGGTTTAAGTAAGTCAGCTGTTTGTTCATTACATATATATTCAAAGAGCATAATAGGACTTTTACAGTTATTATCCTAAATGCTTGATATGACTTAATCCAGAATTTCAGCATGTTATCAGATTTTCTTGGAAAAAAATGACTTTCCAGTAATGTGAAGGCTGTCTTCTTTTAGCTGATAGCTTATTAGCTGGATATCCAGAAAACAACACATTGTCATAGAATTAGATAATTGGTTTGGGTTCGAAGGGACCTTAAAGATCATCTAGTTCCAACACCCCTGCATAAGAAGGGACACCTTCCAGACCATGTTGCTCAAAGTCCCAACCTACCTGGCCTTGAACACTTCCAGGGAGGGGTTATCCACAGGTTCCCTGGACAACCTGTTCCAGTGTCTCACCACCCTCATAGTGAAGAATTTCTTCCTAATGTCTAACCTAAATCTACTTGCAGCACTTAAAAAAATTGTTTACTTTTTTTCTGCACAGTGCCATATTTCTTTAAAAAAAAGTTGTTCTTTGACACAGACAAGTCACCTGTCTCTATTACAGAAATACATAAAATTAAGAGACACAAATATGCTGATAGCATCATTTTGTCTTCCCATTTTTTTTTCCAGCGTGGCTGATCTGAAACATGCAATTCAAACCAAGTATAAGATTGCCATTCAGCACCAAGTGCTGGTTGTCAATGGAGGAGAGTGTATGGCACCAGACAGAAGAGTGTGTAGTTACAGTGCTGGAACAGTAAGTCCATAATGCATTTTTAGTCTGAACTGTCATTTAGAGGGGAAGAAAAAGATGTTTAATGGAGGGAACTTCAAGTATTTTTCTGTAGTGTACTGTTTGCTGGATTTCTTTGCTTTGAGAAACAGATGTTTGAGTATTCAGCTTATACTTGTAGATTATAAAATGTTCTTAAGGCACGTTGCCCACAGAGTAAATAATTGGTGATTGAGTGCTGTGTTGCTTTTACTCAGTGTTTGGTTTCCTTTTCTTTTTGAGTGTAGGATACCAACCCAATTTTTTTATTCAACAAAGAAATGATCTTGTGTGAACGTCCACCAGCTATCCCCAAAACCACATTTTCAGCAGAGAACGAGATGGAGTTGAAAGTAGAAGAGTCTCTCATGATGCCTGCAGTGTTTCATACGGTAGCGTCACGGACACAACTTGCAGTGGTAAGTAAATTCTTGCTGTACTTGCTCATCAAAGGAAAAGAACCTTTTTATGTTAGCGAGGAAGCTTGATAGAAATTACAAAATAGTTTCTTCTTCAGAACTTTTGTCTCCAAGTTTCAAGGTAGGTAGTGAAATGTGCTTGTTTCTTCAAGCTCTGTGGATGCATATGTTTATAGCATTTGCAAAGTAAAAGCAATCTAGTTGCCTTGGACCCATGCTTAAAGTGCTGCCTTATTTTCAGTGTCTTCAGTGTGCTTCAACATGCATAGGAAAAAGTTCGTTGCTTTGGACATGTTAAATCAAGTAAGAAAATAGCAGTAATTTAAAAAGTGCTTCACCAAGCTTCTGTTTCATCTAATATGTCTAAACAACTGGTGAATAAGAAAGCCCATCAGCTTCCTTTTCCTGAAATTCAGTTATTTTATTATTGACTGTTGGTTTTTACTTGCATAGAGAGCAAACTTGTCAGAATTGCAGTTTGATTACTTCTGTATTATTTATTTTTTGGTAGGGGTAACTAGTTCCTTGCAACATAGTAAGATACAGAGTGTGCGTACAGCAGGCACAGCTGTATGTTCAAGACACATGACACAGTGCCTTCAGTAGCTGGACTGGTTGCTTCTCTTCGTGTTAGGAAATTCTGCCCTCATTTTCCTTTTCAGATTTTACATTTAAATACATTAAATATTTTTCATGCCTCTAAAGATTATTTAAACTTCTAACAGCTGGGGATGGGGGGAGTGGTTATATATAGCACTTAGCACAAAATAAATAATAATACATGTTTTTAGCATGTTGTCTTGGTGCTAAGTCTTGCATCTAATATGGGGTTTTTCAGTTTTCTCTCTTGGCCTTGCCTGTCAAGAGGGGGAAGGTTAGTCTGAAAAATCTGAGCTTGTCTGATGTAAAACAAGGGTTGAGTCCAGTTGACTCTCTTCCTCTCTTCACCACCTGTTGGTGGTGACTTAGTAAACCAGACCTTGAGTTATCAGGGATCTGTGAATCATATGACTTATACAGAGAAGAGTAGATTTCAATGTGAATTCAGGTAGAAGTGGGAGATTTTTGTTTGTGCTCCTTGAAGAGGGTGAGGATTTGGGTTTTTGCAGCTGAAACGGTGAAAGTGCTTTAAAACCATTTTGTGTGGGGTATTAAGAGGATCTTATAAAAGTCATCAAGACTGCAATCTTGATGTTAAATGCTTAACATTGAATTAATATGAAGACAGGGCGGTGTAATGGAAGTGAATGGTGGTGGTGCCCAGTCTTGCGTTTCTCATTACTGATGTTTTATCTTCTTTCTTCATTGTATACCTGATATTGTGGTCTTAGAAGATTTTTAATTTTCTTTTGGTCTGGTGAAGTTAGTATACACTGATAGAACATATTTAATCCCTCTGGATTTTATACTATTTATATTTATAGATAAGAATACTCCTTCAACTTTGAATGAATTATTATCACTACCTTCTCCTCCCCTTTTATTCTGAAGGATTTATTAATATGCAGAACAAATTTATTGCAATGTTTCTGCTTTTAATTTATTTAGTGTTTTACTGTCTCATTCTGGTGGCAGGTCTTTTGTAAGGGAAGCTCATATTTCAGAATTACTCGTAAAAGTCTTTGCTTTTATTGGCTGACTAGAGCTATGATGTTGAGCTAGAGACATTAAATTTTATCAAGAGAGTGATCCTGAGCTGATTTGCAAGAAGAAAATAATCTTTTTCCACACTTGATGGCACCTATTAATATTATTATAGGATATGGGAGGAGATACTTAGTATTTATAGGTCTTTAAACATGGATCTAAGTAGAATGAAGGTTATATTTCTAGCCTGCAGATTTATCTTGAGAAAGGTAATTCTCTGTTCCCTACACCTTCTAGTTCTTTCCTGTTTGTAAAAGCACTACAAAGATAGGAGAATATTTTGTTAAGAACTTAAAAAATGATTTGAAGATTAAACAGGCAGGAATATTCTTAAATTTTATACACATTTATACCCACACTTAATTTTATGCAAGATTAAAATACTTGAAAACCATAAGGTCTGCGTTAGGCTGTGAAAATGCATTGGGTACTTTTTTGGGAGGTCAGAGGAGTGGCAAAACCATAGTGTGTTGTGGAGGAGTCGTGGTGGCTGTCGTGACTTCAGATGTACCAGTGTGTGAAAACTGTAAAGGGGTATAGCAGTAGTGTACTAAAGTAGTTTTTCATTATGCCTTCTTAAAAGCATATTGAGCAATAATTCAGAAGAAACTGAGGAAGGACTGGAAATTGTGGGTAGAACATTCATCTTCAGGGTTCACCATAAGCCTCTTGGCTGAGAGAAAGAGGAAACATGGGACATTAATCCTTCTCAAAATTGATAAAGATCTGAGGAGACCTATAAAGGCTATGAACCTCTGTAGCTGTGAGATTGATGCATCCAAAGCCACACTAAATACTTTAAAGGAGACTTCTTACAAAATGACCTTTAAAAATTTGCCTTAAAATAATCCGTTTTGTCTTTTTATTTTAGACATTAATGTGCTTTACCAGAAAAGCAGAGTGGCAGTACCTAATAAAGAGTTTTTTAGTGTTGTAATTGTTTAGGGTAATTGAATTAGTTCAATTATATGATAAAAATGTAATAGGAAAGTTGAAATTACGATCTTAATCATTGCTCATGATAAAGTCTTGCCTAGTTTTGTCAACAATGAAAAGCAATGATATATAACAACTATGTAAAAGTAGGGGAGAATATTTGATAGCTACCAGTTTCTGTTTAATTTGGTATCTGTTCTCCCGGAGTATATAACACGTGATTTTAAAATAAAATGTGTTAGGAATTATAAACAGCTTATGAAATAGTAAAAATTATGTAGAAGATGGCTGCTAACTTACTGTACAGGAGTTCTTGCGTGTACTTCATGCCCTACATCTGCTTTAGTAATAGGCAAACTTGTTGCATGAAAAATAATTAATGTTACAGGGTGTGAAGATTTCTGTTTCTTTCTTGTTTTTCTTTTTAAACCAGCCATAAAATTTAGCCTTTTTTTTTTTGGCATCTGTTACTTGAATTCTGTACTACTTGGTAACTATTCTGTAGAGCTGTATGAAAGATGATGGGGTTTTTACCTTACCTTATTTTGAATCTTTTTTATACTGTGGAAAAAGGTGGACAAATATTTCTGAATCTTGTACTTAGAGTATCCTAGTATATGGCCTGTAACTTTTATTTAAATTTACTTTGCTTTTCTGCTCCTTGCCATAATTTTCAGGTATCTGTAGTTATTACTCAGGTATAAATAAAAGTTATATTTTAGTTCATAGTGGAGGGGCTGGCATTCTTACAGGCTTTTCTTATAAGTGTAGGATGTGGGTATGTGTAAAAGCAGCCATTCTGCATTTGCCCAATTTTTAAACTACTTTTTAAACTTTTGTGTGTCCATTTTTACATTTTAATGCCTCCTAACAAAAAATAATTCCCATGAAAAACTTACTATCTCCTCTTTGGTTTTCCACTGCACTGTGATAACTATACCAAGATAACTCTTTCTCTCTTTTTGATTTAATTATTTTAACATCTGTATAGATTTTTCTTAAATTCCAGTTGATTACATGAGATCTCATTATGTAGAATTTGCAGTATAAAGATTTGGTAGCTTGAAAGAAGCTGTCTGTTCCTTAATTTGTTACTTTAACAGTTAAACTGAAATTCTTGCCATAGGTGCAAGGTGCCATAGGTCACATGTGGTGCAATTCCGGTATCTTAAACTTGTTTTTATCAGATCAGTTTTGGTCAGTGTTTCTTGTATCTGCTCTTGGGCTTTTAAATCTCAATTAAAGCAACTTTATAAGCCTATTTTCATTTTATTTCTCAGTGTCCTGGTTTTCTTTTATCTAAAAACTTACCTTTGAGATGTCTGTGGCTAAAGGGTTACAGCTTAACATTTTACAGCTAGCCTAGTTTCCCACCTGTCTTCCCGTTCAGGAGTTTTGGCCTTGAGCTGCAATATGTGGACAATGAGGTGCACAGTGTGCTTGCAAAAAGTTCCATACACACCAGGTTATGAGAAGACAAGCTGTTCTCTACGCAGAATGTTGTGCAATAAATCACGTTGTGTGAATCTTGTCTAATCTTTTGTTTTTTAAATACTACTGCTTAAATAATTTCTGGTATCTTAGCCTTTAGAAAATAATTATTATTTTTTCTTTAGTGTTCTAACTGAAGTTCCTGTGGTATTTGTCCTAGAAGAAGGATATTGGAAGCTTTAACTTTTTGTTAGCTGGTATGTGTCACATTTCATGTGATACTCTTAACTGTCATCATCAAGCTGTCAATTCTTGTCAGTTTTTCTTTGAGAAATGGGAATGAGGATGCGAAACTGTGTTGTCATTTAGTTTTGTTGCCTAAAACCATGGCTATAGTTGTGTTAGCTGGATCACTCTTGGTTTAGTTCCAAACACTTTGTAATACTTAAGCCTGGAAGTGTAGTCTTCTTCCTGAAAGCTACATATCTACCATTTAGAGAAGTACTCTTTCACTTCTACTATAAAGCTGTTTTGAGATCCTCTGGAAAAAGAATTACTTCAAAATTTAAATGTTCATAAAGGTGTCATAATGTTTGTAACAATTTTGTAGCTAAATGAATGTGTTTCATTCTTTTTGACTTAATTACTAGTCTAATAGCCAGACACACTTCTAGCTCCTCCACAGAAGTCCGGACTTGTTTGTAACAGATTAGCGATCAATCTCATAATCTTTTAAAGTAATAAAGCTGGGTGTGGTTAAAATAGAGTAGGTTTTATTTCATCCTGAGGTGTACTAAAAGGTACAATATTTGTTTTTGTTTGCCTTGGTAGCTAGAATTGTTAGATGAATCTCTTGAAAAATTCACCAGGAGAAAAAGACCTGGGTGGCTTGGAATCAAGGCAATAGAAGTTATCACTTAGCTATACCTTGTTTATATTCACTGACTGTGGTGGTTTATGTCATCTTCTCAGTATTTCTTTTGGTGATAAATTCTTGACTTGTTCTAGCCTGCTTTTAATATCAGAGCCAAGAGCTGTTGCAAACAGTACTGAAAAAAAAGTAATGAAACTGTAACTTACAAAATAACTTGTTCTATATTAGGCTGATGAAATAAGTACTTTCAGAGTATGTAGTAAGTTGTGAACTGTGTGGATGACAGTCACCCAAAATGACCAATGTTAAAGGAGAATGGAATAATCAGCTGTCTAATGAAAGGAGAGGAATTACTATAAAATAACACACTCCCTCACAGTAAAGTTAACTATTCCAATTACAGGATTTAAAAGCTGAAATCTTTAAGTGGTTAACCTAATAGTTTTACTGATGTTTTAGTTGGAGGTGCATGAATTAGAGATAATGGTCTTGGTTACTAATTTTGGTAAGCAAGATAATGGTTGTGTTTATCTGCTGTTATAGCGTATGGGTGAGTGTCATTTCACTTTCAAGGATCTTTTGTTGGCCTGCGGTTGATTTTTTAGGGTGACCAAAACCTTTACGGAGTCCTTTCACAGGATTTCAGACACATGGCAATAGAGGACTTTGATGACTTGTTTCCTTTTACCACAGGGTTGTAGAGAGTGGAAAGAACCCTTCATTTCCTGAGAACTTTTGTTCTTTAGAGGTAAGTCCAAAGACCACTTAAGACAAACAGACCTTCCCTGGATTTTTTTAATTCAGATGAACACAATTACACCAGTAGGATGCAAAGATGAAGTCTTGAAATTGATAGGAAACACTTAACCAGTTACTTTTGGTTTTATATAAAGCATACTTTGCTGCATCTACTTATTTTTGTTGAAATGTGCTAAGCAGAAGTAATTATAATCAGAAGAGTCACCTAAGTTAAAGTTACGGTGATCAAAGGAAATAATTCAAGTAAACATTTTGTTAAACCACTCAGCCAAAGATAAGAATATTTCTGGTGGGCTTGAGAGTGTCTTGAAAAAATAGCCAGTGAAGATGGCCTTATTTACTTTTCAAAATAACAGTAGATTGAGATTAGCCTGCATTTTCTAGTCTTGTATTGGTAGTGGTACTTCTTGAGGTCCATGTTTCAGTGGTGTGGTGCAGTTTATCAGTGTTCTAAGTCTGCTGGTATAGCTGAGTAAGATGCATGTAGCTCTACAAGGCAACTGAAGTTAATTTTTGTGCTCTGTGAACCATTAGATTTCTGGCAATTACCCTTGAGAGGATCTGTGAAAAATAAGACAAAAGCAAGTCTATTGTTAAACAGCAGGCTTCATTTTCTGTGCTGGAGCTGACAACTTAACTGAGAAGTGTTAAAACATGCTGGATTGCAGGCCTTTATTTATATGTCTGACATGATTCGGTTTTTAGACTTTGTTCATTTGTCAGTGAGCTGCTTAACTTTTCTGCATACTGACATATCAGTTATGTGAAATAGATCAATCTAGTAGCCTGAGGAAATCTCCCCAGAAATCTTGTCTATGGAGGTGGTAGGAAGAACAAGCCAAATAACTTGAAGCTGTATTTCAGTAGTGATGCAATGATAAGAAAGATGATAGCTATAGTTTTTATTTAACCACTTTTGAACTACAACACTTGTATCTGCTTAATACAGTCTAAGACCAAAGCAATAGGTGGAAAAATAATTACTCCATATGGTTTGAACTGTATTAGAACCACCTACTTGGCCCTCCTGAATTCAGAGTAGTATTCTGTACTGTTTTAATGTAACAAGCTTATTTCATTATACTGCCTGAGGAACCAGCATCAGAAGCAGTAGTGGGTTCTTGCAGACTAATTCTGTTTGGATTCATCCATGCAGACAGAATTCTACTGCTTTTCCCCCACCACTCAGAGAGAATTTCTTCAGCACTTGAGTTAAAACATCAAAATGTTTGGTAGGATGATAAGGTCGAATGTTGTTGTTGTATCTTATATGTGTGCCCTGAAACAGACATATCTCTGTTTAGTTGTACAATTTGACTTGTAGTGTATTAGCGTACAAGTAACTTAGAAAACAAGTTATTTGAAAGAAACTTAGCTATGTTTCCAGGCTAATTAATTTTGATCTCAATATTAATTCAGTTTGAGCTCTTAATAGTTCAGATAGTATATTGTTTCTCAGTATCGTATTTGATTGCTTTCTTAATGTGATTTTTTTGTTGTTGTTGTCCCCATCTCCTGGGTAATACAGCAAGCAGCTGCAGCTCATCTAACTCATCTGGTTATATACTTAGATGGCATCGGTGTGTTTCTGTTTTTATATAACTGTTCCTTTGGGCAATTATCTGTTATATGGCAGATCCTGATGCTTATTAGAATTGCCTTTCTGTTACATTGTTTCTGAAATATAAAGAAATATTGATTTGCCACTCTAGGAAATAGAATCATAGAACCATCGTGGTTAGAAAGGACCTCTAAGATGACTATATCAAATACTATTATTTACTCTCATTTTTCCAGGAGTCAGACTGCTGTGATTTGTGGTTCTGGTTTGGTTAAATTTGTGTAAACAGCCACAAGTCACATACAGTTACTAGTAGATACAGTGTGTCAGTGCTGTAGTAGTTTAACAAGCGATCTCAATTGTAATGATTTTTTGTTTTCTACAAAAAATTGGTAACCTGTGACCTCTGCTTCATATTTGAAAGTGTTTTATAGAGGAAACAACCTTGTTAAAACTGAAATATTAAATTGACAAAACCATCAACAACGGCATATGATAAAGCTTCACAGGACAACACTAACTTGCAACTTTTTGCTTCTGTTGTGAACACAATAAATAGATGTAACTAAAAGAGCCAACACTGGCCACTAGTTAAAAGTATGTCTCTGGGCTGAAAGCCTGGTCATATCAAGCCTAGTGGATGTGTTTCCTTATTACACAGTTGAGCTTTGCCGTGCTCAGTGAGTTTGTCCAAAGGAAAATAGAAGTAACAGAGGCCTCTACCCAGGGCTTTTATAGAAATATTTCTGCTTGAAGATGAGAGAAGTCCAGTCTTTATTCACTTGAAGGAATGGTATAAAAAGACTTAGTGATCAGTTTTGATTTTGTAGATGGTTTGTATTGTTTTAGTCTCCAAGGTCTCACTTATAGAATTATTGCCAGTAGATTGGAGGAAGGTTGACTGTGGGAAGAAAATAGCATTTGTGACTTGAAAAGTAAAATACTTGCGTACATTCCCAGGATGTACATTAGAACACAGTGAAGACATTCAGTTACCTTTTCAGCTTCATATCTTTGGTGTGTTTTCTAATACACCTTAGGGTAAAACAGCCTGTTCTTTTGGTTGTTAATATGATAATTGAGAAGCAGTATTTCTTCTTTGTTATACGGTATGGAATTTGATTTGAGTAACTTATATACAAAGTGAATTTAAGCAAACGATATAAGAAATTTAAGTTGTCAATATTGCATTAAGCAGCTTATGTGGATTTAAATTTTATAGACAAACTGGAGAGAGTACGAAGAAAGTGACTTGCAGATTTCAGCACTATTTAGATGCTGTCCCTGATGAGCTATCAGTTGATTTCTACTTAGGATTTCTACTTACGCAGCAAATAAAAAAGCAGTTCTTTTCAAACCAGAAATACTTACTCTCATATGCACAGAAAAGAGACAGAAATTGTAATAGCTTTTAATTTCCTTGGAGTTGCATGTGTAAGTATGTTTGCATGTTCATTGTTCATCTGCTGATAGGTTAGATACAAATGATTTGAAGGATAGTGGAATTTCATTATGCTGCTTGAGACAAGGCTTGGACTTATTAAAAAAAGTGGGATGTTCATAACTTTCAGGTTTTGTCAGTATAAATTCTGAAATATTTTGATAAAATACTATGCTGCTTTGTGGTTTATTTCAGGAAGATAAATGGTTTTGGGCTCAATTGTTTTTGTGTATGCATATGTGCTGCTAACGGTGTGTTCAGCAGCAAATGCATTCTGAAATACACTGATGTGCATGTTTTTTAACATTGCTTTCTCACTATATTTGTAAGATTTATTTCTCCATGCATGGTTTTCTGCAAAAAGTAGTAGACATTTTCTTGCTTGGAGAGTAGGTAGATATTAAAACCCAACAATACAAGTATGCTTGGGGGAATTATTTCATGTAGTATGTTATTGATAAAATATTAAACTGAAGATTTTATTGTATGACTTTGGTTTTACTTTCTCATTTTGGTAGTTGTGTAATAGGCACTTAGAGGGACAGTTGTTTTTTTTTAAATTGCTAAACTTAAAATAGTTATCTTCTACTAGTAGTTAAAACTTGTGAATTTAGTACAATTGGCATTGCTGTTTGTGCAGTTCTAGTAAGTTATCGTACTTGCTGTACATAGGTCTCTGTTTTAACTCTGCTAAGTTGGGTGGTAATTAAATTCTCACCTTCTTATGACAGTAAAATGCCTCTGTGTCATCCAGTTCTCTTAACAGAAAAGCTTCCATGTTGGTTTGCACATACCAAGTTTCAGGGTATGTTTTAGAGGTTTGTGGACACTGCACTGCTTCTGATCATGTTACGTCAGTGGAAGTCTTCAGTTAATTATCTGCCTTGCTTTTTTTCTTATGCATCTTTTCTTCCATCTGATGCACCTGCGCTTCAGCTGATTGATCTTGCTCTGAGTTTCTGCTTGACTAATCAATAGTTTTCTCCTTAATGGACTTTGTTTGCCAACTCCTGCTGGTTTTAGTGCAAGCATTATTATTCATCTGTGTGTGCACTGAATATTTTATATTAGGAGCATTTAATTTTATACAGTTTTTTTTGAGCTGAAACTTTCACCTGACTCTTTGGTGATATTTCTCAGTAAATCTTCAATAATTGTTCAATTTAATCTAATACATTTTTTTAGTTAAGAATAAAGAAAGTTTCATTATTTTTCGTTGAAGTTTTAAGGTGTACAACTTTTTAACTATCTAAATTTTACACTTTTAATATTTTCTAAATGTCTCATTTTACTGCAGTAACTATATTTGTAAAAAATAACTTGAAGTGATTTATACTTTTTTTGGATTTTTTTTTCTTTTCAGGAAATGTATGAAGTTGCAAAGAAACTTTGCTCCTTTTGTGAAGGTCTTGTACATGATGAACATCTTCAGCATCAAGGCTGGGCTGCCATAATGGCCAACTTGGAAGATTGTACATATTCTTATCAAAAGCTGCTTTTCAAGTTTGAAAATGTATACTCAAGCTATTTGCAGTCCATAGATGATATCAAGTTGAAACTTACACAGTAGGTTTGGCATTAATCTTCACCTCAGTCTTCAAAGTTACTGTGTTTTAAGCTTCTATTTGTTTGATTACATGTCACAGAGAACATTGTTCCTCTTCTTTGGTAATTTTTTTCTTGTTTATGAGCACACAGAATTGTATTGAGTTATGTGAAAGATATGCTTATTAATGAATGGCTGTTTAAGAGCTGGAGTCCTTCCTAATATGCACTGGAAATAGCTGGATAATAAATTCAGACATGAATCAATATTTTAAAATACATATCTGCACTTTTGAATTAATTGCTTTTTAATACACTTGAGCAGATATTAAGAACGATGATCTCTGTTGAAAGGACAAAGTCATAACACACACTGTGTACCTTTGACCTGGCCCATGAGTGTGTATGCACACTCAAATCCTTCAAATTCTGGATGTTACTTTAGGGAAGCTCTTTAACACCTTTCTGATCATTATGGTATTATGGATTTTCTATGAGTGCTCTGCTTAACAGAATGCAAGTGCATGTTGTATACTTAAAAGCATAAATATGTTTTAACTTTAAAAAAAACAAGTTGAACTTCAGAGGTTTTACTAAATGTATAGAAACTATTAAAACTCTGCAAAAGTGGTTGGCCAGAGGACACTCAATCCTTGCTAATAAGCATTAGTATCCATGCAGATTGGAAACTAAGTCCCAGTTGTGTGATGTGTTTTGCTTGTTTGTTTTGTTTTTTAAAAATGGCATATCCAGTTTTTCAAACTGTCCTTTTTTTTTTCATTGCCTTAAAACATAAGTTTACTTGGAAGATTGGAAGAATTCATATTCAGTAGTGGAAGAGAGCAAAAATTATAACTTCTTTAGCTGTCATCAATGCTGTTGATATTAAACAGTTATTTTGAAAGGGTAGTTACCAAATCAATTTTGAAATCTGCTTCAGTTCTAAAATAAATAGTACTTGGTATTACAGGTGTTTTTTATCTTAGGTTTTTATGTCACATAGCCTTCTAGATACTGATTTATTTTTTTTCTCTCCATCCTTCTGAAAAAAGCTTGGGTTCTGCTGTTTCTATTATGGCCAAGATACCACTGCTGGAGTGCCTAACAAGACATAGTTACAGAGAGTGTTTAGGAAGATTGGATTCTTCAGCTGAGCATGAAGGGGCTGAAAGTGAAGAAACTGAGGATGGGAAATCTGCTGAATTGGTGCTTCATTCTGATATATCTAAAGCGAACAGTAAATCCATGTTAGCCTCATTTTGCAAGTCAGTTGAACATTCAGCTTTGGAAGGCACAGATCCTGAAAATGCAAAAGATGATAAGGAATCTGGTCAAAATACTACTGTCCAGGACAGTGAAAAATCAGTAGAATTGAAAGACGATGATCAGCCTTCCTTCAATGTGTCTTTGTTAGACTGGATAAATGTTCAAGATAGACCTAATGATGTTGAATCACTGGTCAGAAAATGTTTTGATTCTATGAGCAGGGTAAGTTAAACATCTTTTAAAACTCAGATTGTATTGCATTGAATGCTTCTGTTTATTTTCCACATGTTGGTGTTTTTGAAGTGACTCAACTTTTTGTAACTTGTTGTTTCTCAGATAAGTTTCTGAATGGAGACTTAAGCAGAGGCTGGGGGAAGAGCTGTGTAGAAGTGGGAAGTGTTTTAAGGGTATTTGGGTGCTAAGAATTTGACCTTTAGGAATATATATAATTTCACAATGAATGCTTCCTATCTTCCTCATTTCTCAAATAGCCATTGCTCTTTGAAAGCCAATAACTTCCTGTAGCATATAAGCAGTGACTTGGCTTCTATTCTTTCTTTGCCTTTTTCATAGAAATGATGCCTATAATCAAAGCAAATTTTTCCTGGACCAAAGTTAATGTTCTTTGTGTTGAAAATACTGACGCCTTTGTTAAAATACAGCACAAATTCATGTGGTTAATTGTGATAAATTTATGTACTTTATATATTTATGCATTATGTATTAACTGACACACACATGCTCAGAGGAGTCCATACCAGTTTGTATTTCTTCTGCTCATAGAATACAACGTTTCTCACTTTTTTACTTTCCAAGTGATTATTTTAACCATTAAGCTTTATAACCTTTTAAAAACGTTTTGCCTAGAAATTTCCATCTTGTTTTGTTTTCACCATAGCTTATATTTCTTAGTTGTCTAGCCTTGCATATGTGTGATTTTATTATAAGTCAATATGTCTTGAACAAAGAAAACAATATCTTGTCTTTGACACTTCATTTTATCTTTAAGGTAGGACTGTAAAACTGTCTCAGTTATGTCTAAACACCATGTGTTGTAGGGAACATTATGACATAGTTCTGTACATGAATTTTTCAGTTCTGTCTTCAAAGTAGTTGGAGAACTGGGCTTAATATTAAGGGCTTCTCAAGATTTTAAGCAGTCTGAATTTTAGTAGTACAAAAAAAGCTATGAAAAATTGGACTTGTTTCTTTAGCAAAAACAAGATTCAGTTTTGTGTGTGAGACTTCTGAGTTGCTGAAGTTTGAGACAATCTGTTCTGTTTGTTCAGTGATGCTGCAAGGTGCTTTCTGTTAGTTTAAAATAAGAGTAACAGAACCCATTAGTTGGCTTGTGATGAATAAATTCATTGCATATATAATATTAACAGGGCACAAATGTAATGTCTCAAAGTTGAGACAGATGTTAAACAGTTGCTTCCAATTAAATTGTAGTGATACTAAAGATGCAAAAAATGATAATCATGCTAGTTAAATACTGTTTATACCTTTTTTTGATCAGCTTTTAGTCTTATCATCCCTACCTTAAATGTTTTAGAGAAGCTATCCTGTAGTTGTCTGCTTTTCTCTCCTTGCTTTATCCAAGACTAGTCAGAAATTCTTTGTTTCAGCTATTGTAATTTTTCTATAACTTAAGTGGATTTTTTTAGGGGAAAAACATGATTGCTTCTGCAAAAATGAAGTTTCTTTTTGTTTTCTAGACGTAATTGGGATTGACAGGGAAAATGTTGTAGTCAGACTATTTTGGCCACTACCAGAAGAACTATGATCAATCTTTATCTGTTTTGGTCCAGAAAAAAACCCAAATTTTTGAAGTACAGTGAATAGTTCCTAGTTTTCTGTAGGAAAACATTAATTTACCCTCTTTCATTAGTGCTACAGACAAAGGACTGCGTCTCTGACTACCATTTAGAAATAGTTTCAAGACAGAATTGATCTGCAGATGAAAAGGAAAATACCAATTAAATATCTTGCAGTGCAATTGTTCTTCTAATATTTACTTAACATGACACTTCAGCATAGCAAGCTAGAATCAAGTGGCAAATTTTAATTATTTTTCCCCATATTTTCCCCATGCTCTCTTCTTAAAAATACAAACTATACTAATGGTTTGCAGTTGCAATTCTTATTTGAAACTCTGAATTCAGGTAAGTTTTTCATGAAAGCACAAAGCATCTGAGTATGAGCTTTATAATTTGATACTGGTAGTTTTAGCAGAACTGGTGTGTTGCACAGAGCACTGCTAGGTATTGAGTTCCTCTAGCCTTTAGGTGGTTCTACAAAGTGACACTCCTAATTGCAGAAACCTAGGCTGCAGCAAAAACAGTGTATAAGTAGGAGCTAATCATGTTTCTGTTAAGTGCTGTTGCAGCCACTTAAAAGTCCCTTCATTTTCTGGGCTTCTAAGATGAGAATAGCAATATTATCTACCAGTGAAATTAGAGCTGAGTGCTACAGATACAATTAATCCAAAGATGAGATAAAAAGAGTGGATGGAGGAAATAAACTTAAGGGTGGAATGAGAGGAATTGTCTTTTTGGGGGGGGTTTGGGTGTTTTTTTTTGTTTTTGTTTTTTAAGAAGAAGAGATAAAACACAGTTTATGAAGGTAAAAAGGTAGAACCATATGGTTATTTGGTATTTTGACCGTCAAGAAACTGTTTGGGATGCTGTAGTGAAGTAATCCTGAATAGGATGACAAAGAAGATGATTCTGTAAAACCAGTCTGGTTTAATCCCAGAAGCTATTGCTGGTTCTTGAAGATGGACTAAGTTTTGTAAGGTGATTCATAACATGCTAAAAATCCACCCTTGTAGTTTTCACCTTTGTAATTTTCAGAAACTTGAATATATTTTGTCACACTAATAATAACATTGTTTATTCTGAAAAGTTCTGGGCTACTTACTAGCTTTTAGTACTTCTCCCTTATATTCTTGTTTGGTTTTGTTGTTTTATTTTTGTTTGAAGAGAATGAAAGAACCTATTCTCTATAGCTGCTCCTTAATTTGTAATGCTTTTCCTCTCCAAGGTCCTTTCTGTACACCCCTGTAGGGTGTTTCCAGAATGAGAAAGTGCAGTCCATGAAAGCTTTTATACAGTTAAATAATAGATTGAGGAGGAAATAGAGCTTTTCTCTATGCCAGTATTGATTTATGTAAGTGGCTTCTTTGAGGGTTAATTTGTGGGCTCTGTCATGTGAGTGGCATTAACCCTGTATGTTGGTAAGATAAGTGCATTGTGATAGCTAGTATGACCTCACAGGATGGTACCCTTTCCACTAGATTCTTGTATAATAGGATAGATTTGTTCATATTCTGCTAACACCTGATGACTCTTAAGTTATTTTCCTAACTTATTTATTCCAGGTTTAGAATAAACTCTGTCCTAGATAATCTATTGCTTACCTATCTTGTTGTTCGAACTAAGGAAATAAAGACTGAATTCTTTCACTGCTCTTACAGTGAAGTGTGAAAAAGAGTTACCCTTAATGTCTGGATTTTAGTAGCCTCTTAGTGTTTCAAATGCCTTTTTCCTTAATAATGGCCTGTAAAAGAATATGGTGAAATGATTTTTTAAAATGTGTTATTAGGAAAAAAATTAGCAGAAAGTATTGCATATGTATTACTTGTAGTTCATTTTCCAGTTACTTAGACCTGATCTGCCTGTCTAAGGTATCAGTTAAATCATTTATTCAGTGGGAAAAGGCTGATGGGTCTCACAGCTTTTTCCCACCGCCCTCCCTGCAGCACTTTCCACAGAGTCACATTCATCACTTATTTTGGCTGTAGCTCCATGAACCCAGTTCCAGTGGAAACTGTGTCCATTAGCTTTAAACTGCCTTTTCCCCACCCCAACCCATCCTTTTCAACGGGTGTCACTTTCCCTTGTAAGTATCCTGATTTGTATGATGGTCTGGTTGGAATGCTTCAGAGAAATTCATACTGTGATATCAAATCCACAGACTCATTAACTCTGAAACCGATTCTGAAACCGATAGCATTAGATAAAAAAAAAAAAAAAATAGGATTATAAAACCTCATGTAGCTAGCTCATGTCACCTTTCAGTATATCAACTGCTAATAAACACTTCCTTATTTCTTTTCTTGTGTTTGTTTCTTTTTTTCCTTTTTTAGCTTGATCCAAGGATCATCCAGCCCTTTCTGGCAGAATGTCGACAAACTATTGCCAAACTAGATAATCAGAACATGAAGGCTATTAAAGGCCTTGAGGATAGGCTCTATGCATTGGACCAGATGATAGCAAGCTGCAGCAGACTTGTGAATGAACAAAAAGAACTTGCTCAGGTAATACACATTCCTGTGTGTAACATTGGAAGATGGTAGATTTTTGATACATGTATGCTCTTACAGATTACAGAGAAACAATTGCGTGTTTTAAGCTAGTTTTCAATTTATCATACTGGAGATGCTCACCAAGTTGCTATACTCATAATGACACTTAAATTTTGGTAGTTTTTACATCTTGTGGTCACATTTTCAGCACATAAGTTCAACTACTACATTAAATACTTTTTAAAAATATCGAACTAGTTGAAAATGCAACAGTGGGTGGTGGACAGCACCGGAACTTAAATTTAGGGCTTATATTTATGTGGCTTATCTATATTGAAGAAAAAGTCACTCTACAAAATAAAAATGTCTTGTTTTAAATATCCTGGATGTAATGCACTAGGAACATGTCAAGCTGAAGTTCACTGCCGCTTGGTCAGCTGCATATTAAGCTGTATATTTTTATAGCTAAAGTATTTCTGTCAACATTCTTTTAGTTATAATTTGGAAAAGTATCTTTAATTCCAATTCTGCCAATTAATATTCTGAGAAAAGCACCAATGTAAAATTTCTGGCTTCTGAGATACATCAGAAGAGTAATATTCTTTCTTCATTGGATGTGGGGGTGAGCATAGTTACAAACTGTGAGGGTAAAGGCTGAGATACTTGATGCCTTCTTTGTCTCAATCTTTAAAAGTAAGATCACTTGTTCTCTGGGTACCCAGCCTCCTGAGCTGGCAGATAGGGAGCAGAATGAAGCCCCTGTAATCCAAAGGGAAATAGTCAGTTACTTGCCATACCATCTGAACAAGGCTGTCGGACTGGATGGAATCCACCCAAGGGTACTGCAGGAGCTGGTGGAAGTGCTCACTAATCCACTTTACATAATTTATCAGCAGTCCTGGCTAACTAGGGAGGTCCCAGTTGAGTGGAAGTCAGCAAATGTGATGCCAGGAGGATCTGGGGAACTACCTAGACTTCAGTGAAGTCTTTGACACTGTTTTCTACAGCATTATCTTGAAGTGACTGGCTGCTCATAGCTCGGATGGGTGTATGCTTCACTGGGTGAAAAACTGTCTGAAAGATTGGGCCCAAAGTGCTGTGGAGGATGGATTTAAGTCCAGTTGGCAGCTGGTGTTTCCAGGGCTCAGTATTGCCTCCAGTTGTCTTAAATATCTATCAGTGATCTGGACAAGGGGATCAACTGCATCCTCAGTAAGTTTGTGGATGATGTCATGTTGGGTGGGAATGTTGATCTTCCTGAGGGTTGGAAGGCTCTGCAGAGGGTTATGGACAGGCTGGATAGGCAGACCACAACTGATTGTATGAGATTCAATGAGGCCAATTGTTGGGTCCTGCACTTGAGTCACAACAACCTCATGCAATGCTGCTCGCCTGGGGAAGAGTGGCTGGAAGGCTGTGCACAGGAAAAGGACCTGAGCATGTTGATCGACTTACAACTAGTTTCAGACTCAAGCAAATGCAATCAGACAACTGGTGGGTTGTTCCACTGTCATTTGTCCTTTTTCTTGCTAATGTAGTTCTCCATGCAGTTACCTTTTCTTGTTCTGAGGGGACATGTTTTTTTTCTGAGCCAAAAAGAGATGTTATGACTCTGCTGCATTATATACCTCAGGAGTTAGAAGAAGTCTGGCAACCATCAGGCTTGTTGTGGAGAAATCTTCTGTTATCCTTATGGTCTAAAACTAGAAAAACAGCTAGAAAATCAGAAGTTCAGTTGGAGATGTAGAATAAGAGATAAGTAGGTTAAATTTAATTTGGAGAGAATTACTGAGTCCTTGGTAACGACACTAGATGATAGAGGATCAGGGAAATGGTAGCATGATTAATGGTTGGTCACTAAGCTCTCAGTGAGGAGAGAAAGAAGCATGCCTGCAGTGGCATTTGAAGTGGTGAGAAATGTGATTAAGGACTATTTTAAATGTAAAATATATAGCTTCTGTTTCTCAAAAAAACCCCATTACAGTGCCATATCAAAGCTTCTTTATTAAATACAGGGTCTTTGAAAAGCTTTAGTTAACCTTGTACCTGAGATTGTCCTTTAACATCTTGTTAGCAACTGAAAGTATAGTAAAAACTGTTTGTGGTCATTATCTGATAATTTTCATCATTCCATCAGAGCTGGTACTGTGAAGAAAGGCATGACTTTCTTATATACCAATGTGCAATCAGAAATCGTTAGCAGGAGTAAAGGAACAATGTTGCCTTCCTATCTTGGGGTGGCTAGATCCCCCTTTTGATGAGAACTGGGTTGACTGTCACATAGGACTCAGGCTTCTTATGCTGTCCTCTGGCTGGTATGTGAAGGTGTGTGCTACCAGTATGTCTGACAGCAGACTGTTTAAAGGTGGAGCCTCACTTCAGATTATTTCCAGGAGTAAGTTTAGAAGTAAATTTCTGCTAAATCTGCTTAGCAGTGTTTATATCATAGGTCAGTGCTAACTCCAAGGGAATTTAATGTGATGGAAATTACACTTTTCTATCCCTCTGCTTGGTTGCCCGATACTGTGAGTGGTGGTTTTATCTGAGTGCCCTCTTCACTTGAATGAAGAGCCTACCTTAAGTTACCAATTCCACTTCTGAATGAGTTGCCTAAAAATCATTTGGACAGATAATTTGGCACCTTGTTTAAGTGTGACTGTAAATTTAGAATTTGTACCACTTGAATACTTATCAGACACTTTCAGATTTTCATCTTTGCCTTTCCTTTTTGTAAACTGCCTGTTCCTTATGTTATAAGGGGTTTTAAGAACAGTCAGAATGTGATGGTGTGTTTGGGTTTTTTTGAAGCATCAGTTAAATAAAAGCCTGTGGTTAAGCAAGTGATTAAGTCCACTGCCAGATCCTTTCATTTCTTGAGTTTATATTTAAGCCTTAGGAAGTGTTTTCATCCCATTCTTAACAGTTGTTTGGAAAAAAATAGACAGTTGTAAGATACTAGAGCTGGTATAATCTATTTAGAAATCTAAGAAGAATGATGAAGTGGAGGAATTGAATTATATTTGAAAACATAGCTGAGGACTAGTGTATTTTTAAAAGTAGCGCTCACAGTTTATGTGATAACTTAATATTGGGTGTTATCTGAAGAAACCCTCAATTTTATTTTATGTAGCACTTTTCAGTAGTGATCTACTTCGTTCATAAAGAAGTAAAGTGGATGTACTTTGTAGAACAAGGGTAAGCGAAATCCTGGTTGTAATCCTACTGACTGTATTTGTATTGGAAGATGTAGGCTTTTTTTCCTCAGATCAGGAAAATGCTGGTACTCTTTACAGAATTTGAGTTGACTTTCTAATCCAATCTCAGTTTCATTATTAAAATTCAAATAAAATTTACCTTATGGAACAAAGTCATCTGCTGCTAGAAGGCCTCATTGCTTAGTTAATTTGCTTGTTCCTGGACCACCTTAACAGTTCTTTTGCTTCCAGTCAGCCTTTTCAATTAACTGACCCATTAAACAGCTATTTATATGTAAAACTACATCTTGAGTTATGAAGGTGAATAGTTGATCCTCAGTCCCTAATGTTTAATAGAGAAAACTGCTTTGTTAAATTAAAAAAACTGTTTTTCATTCTGGACACTGGGATTTGTAGCGTAAGTGTGTAGAATTGTGGTCAGTAGGTGGCATTGCATAATAAGAGTATGCCTCTAGAAAATATGGAGCCTTTCTATTCCTTCAGTATGATTCTGTCTGATGGGTTAGCCTTTCTGGCATTTGCTTGTTTGATTTATTTATTTTTTTTTGAAATTTCCCTATTAGTAGTGTAGCTTTCAAAAGATTTTGCTACATCCAAATGCATTTCCATCATTAGGTTCACAAAAATGTTAAGTCCTCTATTAGCTCTGTTAAACATGCTAAAAAAAATGTGACTGGCAGATGACCTTGATTCTGGGCTTGTTCCCCTTCATTTGAAGTTGTTGGGGAAATGGCTTTGTCTTATTCTGTAATTTTACTTTTCTCCTGCTTCATATTATGTCAAATTAAACATCAGATTTTTAGATTTATAGTGATTCAGGGTGTTCTCAGCTGCTTATTATATCACTACAACCCTTCCTATTGATTGTTTGAACTGCAGTCTAAAATGTTTTTAAATAGTCTCTATTGTTTCTTCTTTGATTGGGAAATAGTAATTGGGAAAAATCTGTTTTTTTGGGACCGTTTTTAGTTTAACTGTGATGCTGATGTCATAAATCACAGAATATTAGGGGTTGGAAGGAACCTCTGAAGATCATCAAGTCCAACTGCCCTGCCAGAGCAGGACCACAAAAACACTAGGGCAGATAACTCAGAAAGGTATCCAGATATCACTCAGAAAGGCATCCAGACAGGTCTTGAAAGTCTCCAGAGAAGGGGACTCCACCACCTCTCTGAGGAGCCTGTGCCAGTGCTATGTAACCCTCACAGTAAAGAAGTTCTTCCTTATGTTGAGTTGGAACTTTCTGTACTCAAGTTTGAATCCACTGCCTGTCATCTGATCACAGCTAGAAGAGGGAAGAACTTGAGAGTACATTTGATTGTTTAGATTTTAGGTTTCTTCACAACATAGTGAGGTCCATCCATGTCCATCCCCCCTCCCTTTCTCTTTTTGTTTTCTAGTATGCCGAAATTCTTCTTTATGATTTGCATGCTAGGGTAATTTTAGTTTGTTTTATTTTAAAGACGGGCACAAGGATACATACATGGTGAAAGATACTAAAATTTATGAATAGTCTTTTGGAACATAGAGTAAATCTGGAAGGGATTTTCCAGCTCACTGCATCCAGTTTTCTGTAACTTCAGGCTCCGTGCCATGTGTTTCAGTTAAAAAGCTTACTGAGCTGCTGTTAAAAGCAATTATTTTCTTGACTTCCTTATTTCTGTTGCAAAGTTGCATAGAATCTGATTGTGCTAATGTTTCTAAACATACATTAGTCACAAATCTGAAAATATTCTTGGCTATTTTAAGAACATTTGCCCTATGTGCCCTCACACCTATGATGCCTTTGAGTTTGATGCATGGCAATTCCCTAGTTATCACAGCATGTTTCTTCGGTATCTTTGACATCCTTGACTAAACAAGCCAGGTTCTCCTGATGGGGCTGTATTCTTCATCATCTCAGTAACAGTTCTTCCTACCTTTTCTGGTTTCCATTCACTTGACTCAGATGATTCAGTTAAAATGTTTGCAGCCTGCTCTCATTTCCCAGAAGCTCCTCACTCATTCAGTATGTAAGCTGCTCAGAGTTCAGAATATGGTTGACTCTTCAGTATTCTTTTCCATCCTCAGTGTGCATCTTCTTTCTTGCCTTCTAATTGTACATAATATACTTGTTTGATACTTAGTTCGATTTCTGTGCTGTTCTCACTGGGATATAGTTACTTATTGCAGGCTTTGCAAATGTGTTTTATAGCATCTTACAACAAGATTGCTTTACATTCAGTGTCAAGTCAGCAATGACTGGTTTAATTTTTCAGCAGTTTTGTATAACTCAATGGTTTACTGCTCTCATCAGCCTCACTTAAAACTATTGTCAGGTTTTGTGTTTATTTAAGACAGTCCATTTTCCCTGTTTTGCCTCCTGCCCTTTTAGGAATCACCTGTTACCATCCAAAACAGATAATAAAGCTGCTTTTTTGCAGAAATTAGAATGATGGTTAATCCCTTCTATCTTAGTATCTACTTTTCTTCTGCATTACATTCTGTGATCTTTCACTAGTGTTGGTCAATTGTGTGAAGTTATTACAGGGTTCTTGGTAACTGGGAGAGAAATATTAGATGAGATTTATTTGGACAGGATTATAGAATAAAAATAAAGGAATGTTGACACTTCTGTGTAGTGTACTGTTATACTTCTGAATGGTTACAGTACATTAATTAAAATGCTTGCATTCTTACAGAGAAGATGGATTACTTCCATGCTTTTTGATTGTCACAGGCTCGTGTAACAAACATGTCTCTCTTCTAGGGATTTTTGGCTAATCAGAAGAGAGCTGAGAACTTGAAAGATCCTTCTGTGTTGCCTGATCTGTGTTTGAGTCATGCAAATCAGCTGATGATTATGTTAACTAATCACAGAAAACTGTTAGATATTAAACAGAAATGTACCACTGCCAAACAGGAGCTTGCAAATAACCTACAAGTCAGACTGAAGTAAGTTGTAATTTTTCAACTTTTTATGGCTTCCATTGCATCAATACTGTTTAAAGAATGCATGTCATAAGAAAATCTTTAGGAATGTATAGATTTTTCTTTAGTGGAAAGGAAGGTAAAAGTGGATCGCTTTGTTTGTATATTATTTCTAAATGTGAAACAAATTACTATTGTAAGAGAAGCTTTTCTTAGAGTTTAAATGGTCTTCATATCAGTAAAACAATACCTAAGAAGCTACAATCCCCTCTTCTTGCATCAACCTCAGAAGTTGTCAGCATTTCAAACATGACTGGCTTTTACAGGAGATTATAGTAATAAGTAGTGAAACACTCCTTAGTAGCTTGAGATCACATCAAAGTAGAAACATGCCAGTAGTTTGATTTAGATGTAGTTTATGAAAAAAAAAAATATCCAGTCACAGCAAGGAAAAATAGCAGTGTTCATGTAAGCATCATTACTGTATAGCAGGGAAGAAAGTTAAGTAGTCTTTATTGCTCAATGGAAAATAGCATTTCATTCTACTGCACTTTAATTATTAAGCTGTAGATCATTTTTCTAGCCAGATACACAGGAAGTATAGAGCATTTAATAATTTTGAGAAGGAAAAAAAAAACATTGTTTAGGCTAGCAGCAAGTAATTAGGCAATATTGTGACCTGTTAGACTTTAAGGCTGGATATCCATCAAGGTGATTTTTCTTTCTCGCCTAATGAAGAGGTGATTCTTTTTACAACATTTTTCACTGTAACAGATATTTAGGGATCGTATGTAGAACTTACGTTGTCATAAATATCACTTTCATTCCCTATATGCTGAAAGATTTGTGTAGTATACACATAATTCATAAGTTGTTAGAGGAAGGATATACATCCTTTTGTAAAGAACAAGCTAATAAGTTGCAGAGAGGGAATGCAAAGAGGATAGATCTGAAGTGAAAAATAAAGCACAGATGCAAAATACAAACAAAAAAACCCAACAGCAACCTGCCCCCTCTCTCAGCCCCCAAAGACCCCAAAACCACCTATATAAAAATCACACTGTAGTTTGGGTCAAACCAAAGGTACTTCTAGCTTGTCTTCAGTAGCAGTTAGTTGCAAAAGACCATAATGGGAATCTAATAATGAGGAAAGAACATAAACACAACTATGTTCTTAGAGGAAGATACTCTTATCTGACCTAGAAGCAGCTCTTCTGTGTTCAGCTGCTGATGGAGGTTTTTTCCATGAACTAGTCCAACTTCTTTTTTAAACCACAAACTGTTGTTTTTTTGCAAGTTCTGCAACTTACATCATGTGGAAAATGTACTTCCCTCTGTGTTTTTAATTGGCCACTTGTTGCCTTCATATAATGCTCTCCCTTTATTTCTTACTAGTCATTACTGAAAGAAAGTCAAAAGTGCATGTCTTGTAGTATCTTTGTTAGTATATGTTCCTAGTTGTTTAATGTTGGCTTGTTTGTATTGTTTCACTTTTACTTACTTCTGCATCACTTCTGTCAATAACAACACTATTTTTTTTTTGTACCTGTGGGAAATGCCTCCACCTTATGCCTTTGCTAGTTGCAGAATTTGCTGTGTTGTTTCCCCTCAGACACACCAGTTGATCACCTTTTAAATAGTTATTCTGTGATTTAGTTATATTTGTGGCTCTGCTTTGAAAATAATTTATTACTGAATATTTGCTGAACTGAGAAATTAGATCATTTTATATCGGACAAAACCAGGCTATCTTCTAAAGCTTAATAATCTGCTTTTCTAGGTGGTGTTGTTTTGTAATGCTTCATGCTGACCAGGATGGAGAGAAACTACAAGCATTACTTCGTCTTGTAACAGAACTCCTAGAAAGGGTCAAGGTTGTAGAGGCTCTCAGTACCGTTCCTCAGATGTACTGTCTAGCTGTTGTAGAGGTTGTGAGGAGAAAAATGTTTATAAAACACTACAGGGAGGTAAGTAATAAAACTTCAAAACCAAACCAATGTTTCAGTGCTAAAATTAACAACTTAATTATGTATTTTCCCTTCCACAGTGGGCAGGTGCTTTAATAAAAGATGGAAAGCATCTATATGAAGCTGAAAAGGCGAAAAGGGAATCTTTTGGTAAACTCTTCAGTAAGTACTTTCTCTTCTGTGAAATCAGAATTGTGGTTTTGTCTTTGTAGTTAAAATACTATGTTGCAGTTTAAAGGCCTATATAAATTTTATTTTACTTAAACAGGAAATGTGTGCAATGTGCTGGATGTTCCTATAATGAATAAAATATTTTTCCAGTTATTTTAATGAGATTAATGACCTGTTAGATTAACTATACAAAATACTGTGAAAGTTCTAATGAGTTTAATGCTTGTAAAAGATACAATTTCTAATTATTACATATTAATGCAGTTTGTGTTTGAACATGCTCTGCGAGTTCTTTCAAATAACACTTTAAAAACTATTACTGACTATTTGAGTGTTGCTACAACTTTCTCTGTACTACTTCAGAAATAAAACAAAACAAAACAAGAACAAACACCAACATCTAAGGAGGTTGCCCAGAAGTTGTAAAAAAAAAAAAAAAAAGTTAAAATTAAGTTGCTGGTAAAAGAAATCAGAAGGGGTTTTTTTGGTTGTTTTTTTTTTTCTTTACAAAGTCTGCAACTTACATTCTGAATGAATTGCTAAAAAAATAATTAGACAAAAGGTTATCAACATTTTTTTAAGGACACTAGCAATATTACAGTGGAAGTTTGAAAACGTAGTTGAAGCTTTTGCAGGGATGGGCATTAAGCAAGAAGAGGTTTTGGTTAAGTTGGTGTGTTTTGCATCAAGTTACACGTTCACTTGCTATTTTTATGTTGTCAAGAAATACGATAGTAATGCTGTCAAATTTAGCTCAGCTTTTAAACTGCAAAAGCTTAATTGTTCTCCCTTGAGGTATTGTTTTTATGTTGCATATTTTTCTTTTAAATAACCATTTTTTCTTTGCCCAGGGAAGTCCTTTCTAAGGAATCGTTTGTTTAGAGGGCTTGACTCCTGGCCTCCATCCTTTTGTGTATGTACTCAGGGGTTTTTGTTTCTATTTCATTTTTATAAACAGTAATTTAATAAATCAAAAACCAAAGCTTAATTCATTCAGGGTCTGTGCCTGTTACATTGCTTTGACATACATGAAAAAGATGGGAGCTAGTGTTCTTTGCTATTTCAGGTGGCATATATATAAACATCAGTTCATAACTTGCGTTGTGGTGTGAGAGGAAATGTCAGCTCCATATACCTTTTTAAAAAGGAGTCTATGGTATTGAGCAAAAAATTGCTATTAATTATCAGAAAAAAAATGAGCCAGAAGAGATGATTTAATAATATTATCCTCTCTTTTGAATAATACAGCTATAAAAATAATTATATGGTAAAGCAAGTAAAAGATTTTCATGTTTTTCTCTAGTCACTGGATCAGTGGAAAAGCATTTTTGTCTCTTTATTGGCTGGTAACAAAGAGGTGAAAAAGTATAGTTGTAATCAAGCATTGCCTGTTAACTTTGATTTCATACAGCTTGGTTAATTCAAGTAAGATAACTTCTGATTCTAATTTTATCATCTCACTTTGCCCTGTTTAACCTTTTCAGATTGTCCTTTGCAGCTTATTTTAAAGGATACTGGAAAAATTAAGAATGCAACTCATTTCAAAGTTTTGAATGCTGAACTGAATTAATACCTGACTGCGTGTTTAGCGGCACAATAAATAAGACTTCGGTGCCATCTTTTTGTTCCTAACTTTTTAAACAAGTCTGTAGTATATAGGAAATTTGGCAATAGGCAGGAAGTTTGACTAAAATGAGCATCGTAGGGGCCTTCCAGCTTGAAATACTCTGTTCTGCTGCTGCTCAAGGCACTATGGAGACATTAATGACTATAAATATAACTACTTTTTTTAGGAGGGTGAGGCCAGACATGATTCCTTGAAAAAACGTGTAAAATCTCTAGAAAAGGAGATCAGTTTAACAACAACTTTTCTGTGTTATTACTTAAGCTCTTTTTAATCCGTAGTTATCTTTATACTATATACCTTAGCAGCATGTACATTAATTTCTTCTTAATACAGACACGGAAACCTCGCAGATTTGACAGTGAGCTTCCAGATATCTCATTGAGTGACTTGCAGTTTTTGCAGTCGTTTTGTCCTTCAGAAGTACAGCCATTACTCAGGTAAAGCACCTCCTAAAACTTTCTAATTGCAGAAATAGCTTCTTCCAGTTGTCACCCCCTTCTGACTTCCACCATGTTGTCATATACCTCCCACAACTCCCCCCCAAGTTAATTTTTTATAAGGAACAGAGAAGGGCTTTTTTTGACCTGATGTATTTCTTAAGCAGTCATCTTCAATGACCTAATGCAGATACATATTACCTACATACTTCAAGTACTAAAGCTCTGACTATTTGAACACATGTATTCTTTACTGAGATGTAAATGAAGTTGGACTTTCCTCTGAGCTGTGTCATAGCTAAAAACAAGCAAAATTTTTGTTTTAAACAGAAGTAAATTCATAACTTTGTGTGTTTTGTCAGATCAGAACTAAATTAATTTTAATGTTTTTATTTGCTCTTTGTTAAATGGTATTCTGGAGGAAATAAAATAAATTTCTTTAGTCTAGCATGAGATGATAGACATCTCCTGTATTTAATGCTTTTTGTCTGCCAGACTTATTTTACTAAAGTATGTATTCCCGAAGTACCTCTGCTGTCTGTGGAAATCCATCATTTTGACCAAAACTCTATTTCCATTTTTTTTATCTCCTAACAATGAGAGACTGACATGAAAATGTAGACAGGAAAGCTACTGTTCTGTGTTTCAGGCAAATTGACAGGATTATTTTCTTACCTAGAACTTGGAAAAAGTTGACTGATAGAGTGAGCTTTCAAAGCTTAAACCTAATCAGAGAAATACCAAAAAAGGTGTAATGGGCAAGAAGTAGGCAGTAGCAAGTTCTGTGTAAGGTTCTGTCTAGAAAGTGATCTGTTTATCAGTATGACCACAACCACATCCTGCATGTATCCTTTATCCTTCTCCTAGAAGAGATCTGCAGATAGAGTTTTGCTGAAATTCCATTTATTTTATAGCCCCAAGGCCACAATCTCACAAGGGATGATCAGGTAAATCTGAAATGAAGATGCTCCACTGTCATCTGTCAGGTTTGCCAGTGGTATCAGCCTGATACATGTTACTGGTATACAGGGCAGGAGCTGAATTCAATGTATTTTTACCTCTATTTTTTTTATTTAGAATTCCTGACCATCCTTATTTTATTGCTACTGGAATTAAAAATAATTGTAGTGAGCTAGTCTGCTTCACAGTGAATTTGCTGTAGGTCATGATACAGCTGATATAACCTTTTAATTTCTCTGTTATATCACTCCTCAGTGATTCTGCTGGGGAAAAAATCGAAACTGTAGTAGTGTGTTTCTAATTTTTGGCTGAGTTTTAACTGTGTGAGAATTTTACAACCTTCCTGGAAAGTTTAGACTGAAATCGGGAAGAATTTTGCCATGCTATTGTTAAAAAACCAATCACTAACCAAACTGTAGTCGGTCCAAATTGCAGTGACATAGCCTTCCACTTGATGGCAGTAGAGGTGGGTTTATGTCAGATTCCTCCTGCTTCTGAGCTCATAATTACATTTTGCGGAAATACTGATGGTAGCGGTGAACTTGCAACCCGAACAGGCAAAGCTGTCACACACCTTGGTAGACCCTGAGCTTCAGAAGAAGCTTGAGAGCAGTATTTTGTGGCATTTTCATTTAACATCTAAAGTGCAAGCAATAGGCAAACTGAGACCCAGCACAAACTCCTTTTCTGTCAGTGCTGAATCCCTGAGCTGCAAAATTAAGTTGATACTTCTGTTTACTTAAAATGCTTCAGCCTTCTCAAATCTTAATGCAAACATACATAATGCAAAATATGCTGAGGTGTGATCTATTTTTTACTGTTGTCTAAATGAACTCCTGTTTCATTTTTTCAGTGGAACTGTTCCTGAACAAATTTAAAACTCTGGGTATATGACCTCAAGAAAATTTAAATAAATGTTACTTTTCCAGAGGTCTAGAAAGCTTGCCATTGAAAGCTTATCTTGCAACACTTGTGTTCATAACACATTAATCAGTCTTTTAATTTAGATTGCCTATCATTAAAATGAAATAGTAGAGAATTAGTGGCTACTTCAAAGGAGGAACAGATTTGGAGAGAATCCAACTGGAGAGAAGGATAATTTGCAAACATAAGCGCTTCAGTTACAGATCTAATAACTGTCAGTTTTCTTCTCTTACTATTATTGTAACTCTAGGTACTACTGGTAAATGTTTTCCTCAGAAGGAAAGTCTCTGTCTGACATAGTACTTCTGCATCATCATGTTTATCATTATCTACTCCTTAAAAGCTTCAAGTTCTTAAACGCAAATGCCAAGTGGTCTAAGTGAATTTTCCATATGAAACAGATGAAATGAATAAAGTACAAATCTTACATGGAGTTAAACTTAGTCTTGTTGGAATATACACATAGTGATTTAATATACTTAAACATACAATTAACTATGTAGGGGAAAAAAATTAATCCTATACTGTTTTTAAGGGTTCCTATACTTTGTGACTTTGAACCTCTTCACCAGCATGTACGTGCTCTACATAACCTGGTCAAGGCAGCACAGAGTTTGGATGAAATGTCGCAAACAATTACAGACCTGCTGAATGAACAAAAGGTATTTGGTTTTTTTTTTCTTTACCTAGAAAAGAGAATATGCTATTCAAAAGAGTATTTTCATAAAATTGTTTCATCAACCACTTCAGAAAGAAACTTTGTTTTTCTCGTTTAGATTAGTTGGTCTCATAACTGTTTAATAGTAGTTTTCTTTCTAATCACCTTCTAGTAAATCAAGAGTTTTGAACGCTTCAGTGAATGAAGTGAGGCTATCTAGATAATAGCACCAGAGCAGAGTGGAGGGACAGAATCCCCTCCCTGGCCCTGCTGGCCACACTTCTTTTGATGCAGCTCAGGATGGGTTGGCTCTCTGGGCTCCAGCGCACACTGGTGGCTCAGGTCGAGCTTCTCATAACTACCACCCTCAAGTCCTTCTCCTCAGGACTGCTCTCTAGGTGTTCTCCCCCCAGCCTGTATTTGTGCCTGGGGTTTTGCCAACCCAGGTGCAGAACCTTGCACTTGGCCCTTGTTGAACTTCATGAGGTTGGCACTGGCCCACTTCTCCAGCCTGTCAGGGTCCCTCTCAATGGTGTCCCTTCCCTCTAGGGTGTCAACCACACCACACAGCTTGGTATCGTCAGCAAATTTGCTGAGGATACACTCAATCTCACTTGTCCATGCCTCCAATAAAGATGTTACATAGCACTGATCCCAGTACTGACCCCTGAGGGATGCCATTCATCACTTGCCTCCACTTGGACACAGAACCATTGACCACAACTCTCTGGGTGCAGCCATCCAGCCAGTCTCTTATCCACCGAGTGCTCCATCTGTCAAATCCATGCCTTGTCAGTTTTCAGACCAGGATTTTGTGTGGGACAGTGTCAGATGCCTTGCACAAATCCAGGTAGATGACGTCAGTTCCTCTGCTACCATCCATCATCCCTGTACCTTTGTTGTAGAAGGCCACCAGATTGGTCAGATATGACTTGCCCTTAGTCAAGCCATGTTGGCTGTCACTAATCACCTCTTTATTTTCCATGTGCCTTGGCAGGCTTTCCAGGAGGATCTGCTCCATGACCTTGCTAGTCACAGAAGCAAGACTGACTGGCCTGTAGTTCCCTGGGTCTTCCTTTTCCCCCTTTTTAAAAACAGGGGCTATGTTCCCTTTTTTCCAATCAGTGGGAACCTCACCAGAATGCCATGGCCTCTCAAATATGATGGACCAGAGGCTTACCAATTTAATCCACCAGCTCCCTCAGGACCCATGGGTGAATCCCATCAGGTCCCATAGATTTATGCGCCTTCAGGTTCTATATGTCAAGCATATTCTTCACCCTAGAAGCTGTTTCTTCTCATCACTTTTGCTTCTGTGCATTCTGCCTCTGTTTTTCATGATACACCAAATGAGGTCCTTTTAGTTCCTGAGTATAGCCTGTCCCAATGAAACTGGGTGAATTTAGCAGTGATTAAAATTTTGTGAGTTTCACTGCTTCAAATTTGGTTTCTTTATCATTATTGCTATAGAAAAAAGATGTAATTTTTGTGAGACTCCGTATTACCATCTTCAGTGTAAGTGTTACTATGCACTTTGCTGACTACAAACATCTTCTGTAACTGCCAAGGATATGGGCATGTTTACTTTATAATTAGCAAATTCCTGCTTTAACCAGATGACATGAAGATCCTTATATTCTTAATTCTCTGGAACCTGAACAAGAGATTTACTGGAAGTGTTTATGTAAAATATGAGATCTAGGCTGCTCTTTGCTCTGTAATATAGAAGAGATATGTACTTGATGTAATTTCTTGTACCTCTTACATTTCTTACAGCTCTGTTCTCTCTATGAATATTCATTTTCATATGAGCAGACATTAATAACAAGAGTCATAGGACCTGACCATGGTACTACACCTTCAGAAATTACGTAAATTTTGTGAAATCTGGGAGTTGTCTGAACATGCTTTTCTAACAGCCCATGCTCTGAAGTCCACCCTCAACTTGGAGCATGCTGAAATTTATCGCATAAGAAACCAGGATAGTGACAAGTGTTCTAACAAAATTATTTTTTCACTAAAACTTGTAATGTCAGAAGAGTGAAATAATTTAAACAAGTACATTTTAATTAAAAATATTCATAGTAGTGGTAGGAAGATAAACAGCTTTAATGGTCTTGATGGTTTGTCCTTTTTGGTTTGGACTTGCTTATCTATTTATTAAATTTTTATCAATATATGGCTGCACAAAAAAGGTGCCAAATCAGGAGAATGTGTTCTTTCCACTCTTCTTGCTGTGCTTTAAACAATGTGGATTCTTGACTGACTCAGAAACTTCAAGTGTTTAGACAGGTTTGGATAATTGTCTCTTTCCTTAGAGTAAATTGCATTGCACAGTCAGAGCTGGGCCATTCATGATGTCGTCTTGAAAATGCCCATTTAGGTGTAATCTCAACGAGACATTTAAACTCTTTTTTTGGAATTGAGGCAAATTGATCTGTCAGAGATTTTTCCTTCTCAACAACAGTGTTCTTGCTATTACTTGATGGAAGATAATAGGTATTTCTGTGTTGCTTTGTTCTGCAGATGATCTAGAAGTATTTTTTTTAATTAAATTTGTCCTGTGTGCTTTTTTTGGTGTAAAATTACTGAAATAACTTGAAAATGTTATTTTGTTACCCTTAGTATTGCTGGGAATTTACGGTATATAATTAGAAGGATGAATAAAGATTTAATGATAGTCTTGAAAATGCCTACAGCTTCATGCACCTACGTATTCTGTTAGTGAACTGTGAGATACTGTCCCAGCTTGGTACAGAGTTGTCAATGACTCTGCAGGCATTGAGTGTTGCCCACAGAGCAGCATGTTGCTCTTGTGCTCACCCAGGGAGACACATTTGACTCCCTTTCCAAACAAGTGGCAGCAGAGAAGCCTGGTTCTTTAGGTTGGCCTGTGATAGTTTTCCTGGCTTGCTGACAGCACATCGGTTTAGCTCTGTCAGAATCAGGTGGGGGGAGTTCATTCTACTGTATCAGCCACAGCAGCTGGTCTTTTGATAGTTGCTTCAGGCAGTAGAGTAAAGCTGTGGCTATAGACAGGTGATCAAAGAGTAATTCAAAAGATCTAATACCTTGCTAGAGATGTTAGTATTTCTTTTCCATGCTCTCATAATTCTTATTTCAATTTTCAAGTTCATAGAATGTTAGTGATTGTATGCTTTTCTATATGCTTTTTTTTTTTTAATAGTACATCAGAGTAGTAGTTAAAGAAAATAGTTGTGGGGTTTTGCTTAATTTGTTACTACTTTGAAATGTACTTTTCTTTTTAAAGCTTTCTGCCTATATTTTATAATTTAATGGTTTCACATCAAAGATATAGCTATGCTCCCTCATTTCCATAATACAGACAAAGTTTAAGGACATCAGTGATTGGGTTAAAGGTGTCCAGGAGAAAGTTAAGGTGCCCTTAGGAGACAGGTAAGATGATTAAGGTTTTTCTCCAGTTAGTAGGTGATTAACATATGCAATCCTTTCGTATTAAAAGTTTCTCTTGGAAGGAGGCTGGCTTTTCAAATAAGATTATGAATCTACCATTTGTTCTAGTTGAGTTTGAATTAAAACATGCTTTGTAATCCGAAGAATTGCCTCATTATCTGACGTTGTTTATTACAGTAATGTAACTAGAACAAAGCATGTGATCCTGCAACACCTGAGAACTTAAAAATGAACTCTGCTGCTCTGTCTATGCTTTCTGTTTTTTCTTGTTTGCTCTTCACTCCTTTTCCTTTGTCATCACAGGAATAATAGTGTATGACATATGTACCCATTGCTTCCTGTAGATTGTAGACTAGACAGCAGCCAGCAGCTTCTCAGGGAAATAGGCAACAATAAGGAAAGTCTTCTCTATAGTTTCAGCTACTCAAAATGTGAGGTTTAGCTCTTTAGTAGGTAGTGATCTGGTGCTCTAGTCTAGAGACCCAGCTCACAGCAGCCACTGTTGTATTTTGTAGTTAATGGTGTAAGATACTACAGGTTGACAATTTGTTCCTAGTTCCGGTAAATGTGAAGATAGTGAAGGAAGAGGAATTTATTACACACTTCACTTATTCTGTCAAGCGAAGCTTGGAAGCAGTAAATTCATTATGTTAAATCTATTAAAATAAATAACAAAGCTAAGAAAATTGTAACTGGAGTGTTATCTTGTAAAAACATCATACTGTGAGTTAAATTAAGTATCAGTCACATACAAAAAGTTTGAAAATCACAAAAAACATGCTGTTTGCACAGTCTCTAAGGCTGAGGTTGATTATTTTTTTTAAGCATTTTAAAATGGTGCTTTATTTCATTTCAGCTGCATAGAAATAAGTGCATATAACTTGGCCTGCAGTTACAACTATTATAGCTATGATATATCAAACTTCAGCTGAATTCACTTAAAGTACATGTTTCATGGCAGTGTAGTAAAGTATGATGTCTTAAAAATAGCAAAGATTGGTTTTCAAACACTGTGTAAATTTACACTGTACAGCAGAATAGCCACTAGAACTTGAGATTTTGCTTTATAATACACATAGTAATGAACAAGAACGGATGATTAAATTCACTCAGGCTGTGATGTCTCTTATTGTCAAATTATATGCGATCTAAGTAGGACTTAACTACCTATACATCTACAAGTACTACTTCTTTGAAACTTACTGAAAATATATCTGAATTTCTGGAATTTTAGTTGTATGTATTTTGGACTGTCATGGATAATTTGAAACTATTAAAATAGTTAATTAAGATTATTAAAATTAACTTTTTCAGTTCTTGTTTTGCCTGATACTTTTAAATAAATATAAAATATTGATATTTTGCCTCTCATTAAGTGTTTGGTTTGTATTTTATAAATAGGCCTCCAATAGTCAAGCATCACCACAATCTGCTACCACACCAAGGATGGAAAGTGCAACAGGAACCGCAATTGCTACCTCTTCAAGAACTCCTCCATCGCTCAGTCTTCAGGGTCCCCTGTGTCCTCCTGTGTGTCCCCCAGCTCCATTGGAAGAATTGTCTCCAGACAGCATTGATGCTCACACATTTGATTTTGAAACTATTGCTCATCCTCACTTGGAGCAAGCACTTAAGCAAGGATCATTAGACTTGGATTCATTAGCAGAAAGTCCAGAGTCTGACTTCATGTCAGCAGTAAATGAATTTGTAATAGAAGAAAATCTAGTATCTCCTAATGTAATAAGTGATCCACAAAGTCCAGAAATGATGGTGGAATCACTTTATTCTTCAGTTATCAATGCAATAGACAGTAGACGTATGCAAGATACAAATGCTTGTGTAAAGGACACTTCAGCAGAAAAGGCACCTCTCAGTGTTTGCGTGGAGAAGTGTAAGGTTATTGCCCAAGACTCAAAGGTACATTTAAGAGGTATAAAAGAAGATCTTTGCCACTTTAGAACACTTGTACAAAGAGAACAGTGTGACTTTTCTAATTCTTTAAAATGCACTTCATTAGAAATAGTAAATACTATTGAGAAGGTAAAACTTTCACTTGAAAAAACACTAAAAGATAAACATCAAAAAGAATTACAGTCTTTGAAAAGTGAATATGAAACAAAAATTAATCAATTATTGGAAGATGGTGAAGAAAGTGAAAAGAAGATTAAAAAGTTAAAAGGTGACTTATTAGGCCTTGAGGAAGTTCTTCAGAATAAGAATGATGAATTTGCAATGGTGAAAAATGAGAAAGAAGCTGTAGTTTGCCTTCAGAATGAAAAAGATCAGAAATTACTTGAATTGGAATGCCAAATGGAGACACAAAATTGTGAAATTAAGGAACTGAGACAGTCACGTGAGATAGTACTTGAAGACTTGAAAAAACTTCACGTTGAAAGCAATGAAAAACTACAACTCTTGAGGGCAGAACTCGAGAGTTTAGAGCAAAGCCATTTAAAAGAACTGGAAAGCAACCTACAAGCCAGGCATTTACAGGAATTTGAGAAGGTGCTAGCTGAGCACAACGACTGTTTAGATAAATTAAAAAAAGAGAACCAGCATAGACTTGAACAAATGCAGGAATCTCATGCAGTAGTTATGCAAGAGAAGCAACAACAAGTAGAAGAGTTACAACTCAAGGTTTCAGATCTGTCTGATTTGAGGTGCAAATTAGAAGTTGAACTTGCTCTGAAAGAGGCAGAAACTGATGAAATGAAGCTTCTTTTGGAAGAAAGCAGAAACCAGCAACAAGAAACTTTAAAATCTCAGATTGATAAGGAAACTGAAAGCTTAAAAAAGGAGATAGAAAAATTAAACAATAAAATACAAAGTAACAGTGATGAATATCAAGTGGGCTTATCGGAATTAAGGACTCTGATGACAATTGAGAAAGATCAGTGCATTTCTGAACTGGTAGACAGATATGAAGAAGAATCAAATTTGCTTAGAACGGAACTAAATAAAGTAACAGTTCTTCATCAAAAAACTTCTGAGGCAGAAAAAAGACTTTCAGAGCAAATAACAGAACTGCAAAGTAAGTTAGAGTTGGAAGCAAATGCCCTAGAAAAGGAAAAAACAGAAAAATTGTCTCTGTGTGAGCAGCAGGAAAAATACGAAGCTATTATCCATAAGCTTAAAGAAGAGAAAGAACTGTTAGTATCTTCCCAAGAACAAGACAGGCAGTTGCTCATTCAGAAGCTCAATTGTGAAAAAGAGGATGCAGTACAAACTGCTTGTAAAGAGTTTGAATTACAGAGGCAAGCTGCTGAAAAGGGACTTTTGGAAAAAATACAACAACTTGAGATGCAAATAAATCAGAGGTACTGTAAGAACTAGGTTGCTGTGTTTTTCTAGTATTTTAAAGTAATTAATGTATATTCATGATGCACTATGCAGTAAGTAAAACTTTGTAAGAATGCTTATCTGGGTTGGTTTCTATGTTCAAATTTCAAGTTAATTCCATTTTATAGGTAGTGATTTTCATGTATCTCTAGTTAATCTCAAAGATGGTGAAATGTCTTATACAATATAATTTCCAGACAACAATGAAGGTTTTATATTTCAGTCTTGTAATGTTACATTGAAGGACCATTTCCACAGTAGCATGTTACTTGAAATGCCAGTTTTAAAGGTTTCAGCCTCTCTCCAGTCTTTTTCTCTGGTATTAGCACTGTGTGAGCATGCAGTGGCTAGTGTTTATGCTAATAACTTGCTTTTATTGGCAGACTATACTAAGTTGGTGTTAATGGTGACGTGAAAAAGTGTGAGGGAGTATATGTGATTGACTGAGAACTGTCCCATGGCCACGTGGACTTTCACTGACTTTTGCTGCCACTGTTATGTATTTCAGGGTCTTCAGTTTGAGCTTTATAATGAGACATGTGGAAAATATAATCTTAAAGAACATCCTAAACATTATTGGTTTTCATTGTTAATTTCTGGTTTTCCATTTTAAAAAGAAAAATATATTTTCCTGTGCCAAAAATGGCTAGAATTACTTTATGACTTCTCTTATCTACTTACCAATTCATAATACCCATCAACAGAGTAGTTTATGATGCTGTGGAATGGTAATATTAGAATTTTTCTATGTGGCTACTGCTTAGAAACAGTATTTTGTTTAAAATTGCTATGATTTGTCATTTATGTTCTTGAAGTGCGAAAGAGTGCAGCAGATCAATCTTTGTACGATACCTAGATAGAGCATTTTTTCTAGGTATTGGGATCTACCAAATATGTGAAATGGGAAGAGGCCAATAAAATGGGCAGAACAGGCATAAAACCAGAAGTGAATGGCAAAACATGAATACATACTTAAGTTAGCATTTAACTTTTGAATATCGGTAGAACATTTTTTTTAAAAAAAAAGAGGGTAGGTTATGCAGACAGTCCAACGTATGTGCATAATTCACACATTGGAAGGGAAATCTGAATATTGGCTTCACTTTTATCTGCTTTAATCCTGTTACCTCAGGATTTTGATAGTTGAATATATCCATCATTAAATGATGTTCTGTGATGTGATTAATCAGTGCCTGGGCTTTGTAAATCAGTGTATGGAAAAATACATCAAGATAGTGTTACATTTTCGGAATTAAGATTGAGATATAATGAATTTAAGAAGTGCCCTTCATTGAACAAAATATTCTCTTAAAGACGTGTGGTGAAATGAGGAGAGAAAAAACTCTTACGTTCTTCTCCTTTTATATATATTAATGGGCTATAGAAGTTTTTTAAAAAATTGACTCAACAGGAAAAATACGTAGCTGAGTCATCTGTCTTTAAAAATCCACCATCTACGCTTAAATGTTAGTGACTTTGAAACACAGCTGTGTGTATTCTTATGCAAACTGGATAAAACAGTCATGTATTTCAAAGAAATATTATCTGCTTCAGTCTAAAGAAGTGTTAGTAGTTTGTTATGAGTTCTCTCAACTAATTTTATTTTTAATGTGACTTTAAAATGTGTTGCCTCGCAAGACTTCTCCTTTTGCCTTTAATCTGCTGTTAGTTTTTTTCTCTAGGAATAAAAACATGCCGTGTTTTACCTCCAGAGGGCATGTGTGTTATGTGAATCTGTATTAGTATTTCAGAGTCACTGTCTAGCTGTTTGGGTTTTGAGCTCCTGAAACCCTAAGTTGTGTCAGTAATTCAAATTCACTTATCCTCACTCAGTTGTTATTTGACAGTTACTTGTACTGGTTGAAGCCAACTTTTATTTGGCATGTGCCTGTATGCTTGTCAGATAAATGTCCTTCTCTGCAAGAGCAGGGTTGCATTAGCCATCTAGAAGGCATATGTAGGGAGATCTGGCCTGAGTGTTGCACTGGTATTGGGAGTTTAGGCTTGAATTTACAAGAAAACTAACAGAAATAGTTAGAAGTGTTGAAGAAATGATTGTGATCCATTCATTACCAACGTGAAAATTAACGTGTTCTGGTTATAATATGTCTGAAATTCAGCTAATCATAATTAGGAAAGGTAATAAAACTGCAAGGCATTTGTAACTGTCCTATTTAGTCTTTCTACTGAATGTAGTATGCACTAAACAAGATTAACTGAAACCACAATTGTTGTAACAACTTTCATTGTTAAGCAGATTGCTGATTTCTTACAAAGATTTATAACATTGTACAGACTGCTAAAAATAGAATAGGAATCTTGACTGCTTTGGAAACTAAATTATAGCTTTGTCTTCTAGCCTTGGCATTGTCCAGCCACTTTGGTGACGCCATCATCAGTAGTGCAGCTTCTCTGTAGAGCACACATTCTCTCCCACAGCTAGGCTTAATTTAGAAATAAATTGAAATTTAATCCAGCATGAAAATGCTTCCTCAGTGGCATAAAAAAGATTCACCTGGATGTCTCATGACTTGATATGTTCTCTGCTTGTTCTGATTTCTGGAAAGTCAAAGGTTGCTTTGCCACTCTGAGAGCTTCAGTTGGCTTTCAGGGCTCTTTTATTTCAAACTTATTACAGGCTTTTTTAGTACTTAGGTACTACGTATTAGTTTGTATCTTCAGTATGTGCCCATGTGGTAGACCAGTGGTAGTATTGCTAAATACATTGTTGTCTTAGAGTAGAGTAAGTACAGTGTTTACTTTCAAAGGAAGCCCCATGCCTGAAGAAATGTCCTTTTAGTATCTTAAAAACACTGGAAAAAGATAGGTGTCACTATTGCTATACTTGTTGAGACCTTTGCAGATGGCATGTGTAAACCAAACACCTGATATATTGAAGAGGTTTAATAGATAGTAATGTACGTTAATATCCTTTACTTGCTTGTCACATGCAAATTGTCAATAGGCCAGGCAGCCTATCTGAAAGGCAGATGATACCTGCATTGGTTTAGTGCAGCCAACAAACTTGGTTTTAGGCTGATGTCTTTTAGATAATAATGGAATAATTTGAGAGTGAATTTTTGTTCTTTATAAAGTAAGATGCAGGTGCACCTTCTCTTTACAATTCTCAGACAGGCTTATCCTGTGCTCTAAACTTGATTGGAATAATTGATCACAAAATAGAGGTAGGCAGGTATGTGCTTGATCGTATGATAAAGCAAAAACTCTAGAAACGGCTGGAACTGGTTATGTCATGGATGCCCAAACTCCCATCCAGTATGCAACTGGATTAAAGTGTCTCAGAAAGGAACTTAATACTTTTGTATGTTTGCTTGTTTTATGTATTCTGTGACTCAATATACTGCAATTTTAAAGCCTAAACATTTTCTTTTAAGTCCTCCCATTGAATCATCTGCTGAATCAAGCTTAGTTGCTGAACTTCAAGAGAAGCTTCAGGAAGAAAAAATGAAATTCTTAGAGCAACTTGAAGAACAAGAGAAGAGAAAGAACGAAGAAATGCAGAACATCAGAACATCACTTACAGCAGAACAGCAGGTTTTTTATTATTTTTGCTCCCATGACAGTTATGTTTTTTTGTAGTTTTGAAGTTAGGAAATGTGGGGGTTTTTGCTGTGTCACACACATTCTAAATTTGCGCTATTATATGATGTGTTAATGGAATCCAACACTTAAGCTTAAAAAAAAAAAAAAAAGGCAACCCAAAACCAAACACACAAAAACCCCCACTTAAGAATCTGTGAACCGGGCAATGTAGATTCCAATCCTTGTTATTTTTTTTTTTACTACTTCTGCTTTATCCATTAATCTGTTCAACTCCAGAAGGATATTGGTTAAGTGTAATTAAAATTAACAACCCCAAATTTGTGGACAACACAAAATTAATTATTTGAAATAATAATTTACTTGGAATGCTATTTAATGGCTTTTAAAGTTTATTAGCCTGTGCAGGTGACTTTTGAGGTTCAAAGCATATGTTATATTTTACTTTATAAGCTTAGAAATACTACATACTTCACACCTTGATACAGATTAATATTTCACTGGATTAATGATTATATCTGTATCCACACACTTTATCCTTTCAGAACATCTTGAATCTCTCAGGTTTTGTAGATGACTGTTCAGTTCATAAACCTCTTTAGTAACAGCTATTATGTATTGCTTTGTTGCATTTCAACTAAGAATAGATTTTCTGTTTTAAACACCTTCCACTTAGTTTAGCTATCATAGGATGAAATACGGGCAAAGAGACGGTGTTACTAGCCAGTTTTGTGAGTGAGCACTATGAATCATGTGGTGCAGAGAGAAGAAAATTGCAGACAGCTATGTGATTCTGTGATTCTGTGATTTTTGAAAATTTTAGACTGCAGACATTAATACTGAAGTGATCCTTATATAGTAAATCTAATAGGAGTATTTCATACATTACGTTGCTAATTTAAAAGCTTCTTTTCCCATCAGAATATCCCTTAACATTCCATTTTCCTCATTATCTAGTATTCTTCATCTGTGCAACAGAGTGTGGAAGGGAAAGTTCTGAGGCAAATTCCAGGGAAAGACTAAAATCTTTTGTAAAAAAAGAAAACCAACAAAACAACAGAAAACAAACAACCTCCCAGAGCCATAAAGAGGGTGTATCAGTCAGTGATGAAAGCTTACTGGACTGGTTCTGCTGATCACTGAAAATTGTGGGTATTTAACTTAACCCTTGATGGAATTTTTATCTCAGTACAGTTGTCTTAGAGGTATTACTTATGCTCATGGTGTGTTTTGTTATGCAGACATATACCAAAGGCCATTTTGCAATGTGTAAGGTGTGTAGCCTTCCAAATAGCTTGCATCTCAAGACTGAGAGTTGACAGATAAGGAGACAATCTTAAGTCACCAAAAAAATGAAATTGTAATTGAGAATATCCTTTTAATAGATGGCTGTTGGCAGTTTTTGTCTACCTCTTCAGCATAACCTTAGGAGTAGAAAGGGTGATAGCATAACAGTTACTAGAAGGTTTGAAGAAGTGGTTAGATTTGTCACACTGATACCAAGGGTTATGCTGGTCTTTTCTGTTCAGTTATTCAAGTTATTAACCAGAATTCCTGTGTGACTGCTGCATTAATTAATTGTTCACTGAGGAATTAATGCATGACTTGAAATGTATTTTTAATTTGGTTTCTAGTATATTATTCTAGTATCTTAATATTTTTCTTTTTTATTATATGTAAAATATATTGATGTAGTGCAGCTTTATCTAAACCATTTCTTTAAAATAACTTTTTAATATAAAAAATGCAACTGTTGTACATTAACTGGAATATAAAGCATAAACTTTTTTAAAAATGGATTCCTTTATAATTATACTACATGTGTATATTGGGCTTGAGGGAACCAAAGGGATAAAAATAAAACAGAAAAAAAAAACAACATTACAGAGAAACCTTGAAACAAAATATAGAGACATAGTATAGTATCCCTTCACCAGAGTAACATGTAAACAAATTTACTTCTTTGTTTAATTCTAGTTTAGGAAACTGAAATGTGTGATATCTTTTGTACTACTTGTTCTTGTAATGCATTTCAAATTCCATTTATATAGTTTATTTCTTATCTCAGTAATACTTCTTTCTGCTTTCAGACCAACTTTAACACTGTTCTGGCAAGAGAGAAAATGAAAAAAGAAAGCATAATCAATGATCTTAGTGACAAATTAAAAATACTTACTCAACAGCAAGAAAAAGATAAGGGTAAGCCAAGTTTTTAAAAAATACTCATATTCTCTAATAGGACAATTCCATTGACTACAGATTGGTTTTGATTGTTAATGCTGTTGTTATTAAAATAATTTTTATTTACTTGTGCCATAGATTTGATTGAGACACTTTCTGAAGATCGAGCTCGCTTACTTGAAGAGAAGAAAAAGCTTGAAGAAGAAGTTAATAAACTGAGAAGTAGTAATTTTTCTCCATCAACCTACTCAGCAGCAGCTTCAGAAGCCTGTGGAGCCTGCGCAGCTGATATTCCCACTGACACAGACAGACTGGTTTCTGACATTGCAGCAGAAGGAAGAATGGACTCCACGATGGAAACCAGTATGATGGCTGTGCAGTAAGTATGAGGCAGTGTAGTAGAAATACACAAAGCCTACTCTCCTTTTTTAAGTGTGTGCTGTTGGGTATTGTGAAGTACAAATTAGTGTGTTTAAATACTCCTCCTGTTGCTAAAAATATTTTAGATGTACACATACAATTGTGATATGCACATTTCTGGTGACTGAATTTTTTATGATCTTGAAGAGTATGCAACTTAAAGGTGAAACTTGTCCCCACAATTATGAAATGCAAAAATGCACCTATGTAATGTAAGTCAAACAGGAGAAGAGCAATTGTAATAGTGAATGAGCTGAGTGGCTGCATGTTCTTGGTATATCTTTTGAATAGTGGATGGCTTACATTTAAAAACTAACTGAAAAACTTGAGGATAGTTGAAGTACGTGTCTGCTGTGAGACAGCATAATGACTTTCATTCATAAAATAGAAGGAGCAATAAGTATGATTGGTGGAAAGGAGGCTGAATCATCAGGATTCCAAACAATTATTGAGACTCAGGCTGATGAAGTGGTCTTGATGGACTGCTAATTTGTACTATTGGAGAGGACAGGTATTCAGTATTGCTTTCTTTGAGTAACTTCTGAATCATCAGTACTGTCAGCTGTGATGATGACTTACCAGAAGGTGCAGTGGTGGGACCGGGGAAAGCCTTTGTAATTATTTGGAGCTTCACTTAAGGAAAACAACTAGGGTGAGCAACTTAAGTATTTCAGACTAAAATTTTCATTCCACATTGGTTCATTTGTGTTTGCATTTGGTCGATAATCTGGATTTACAACAGATTCAATTAACATAATGTTAATATCGTAGACATGTAAATGTTCATCATCCTTTTTGTATAGATGTTTTATTAGGCAGGGACCAGTTTGCAGGTAGGTGTCTGAAGCTGTGCTTGAAATACTGAGGTGATTATAGAGATTAGAGGGAAGTTAGAGGGTTTTTTCAGTCATTGACTTCACTATATTCTCTATTTTTAATGCCTTACGATAGCACTGCATTTTGCTATTGGCATATAATGCCTTACTTTGATAAGTAAAGAGTCCACATGTAAAACTAGTAGATTGTGATCTGGTCTTAGTACACCTAACTGTGAAGTCTTCTGAACTTAAATAATTCTGGCTGGTACAAAGTTGTCCTGTTGGTTGTTGGAATCCAACTTCCTGCAGATAAAGTTTGTTTCGTTTTTTTCAATACTGACTTCTATGAAATGTACATCAAGTTCCACTAGCTGGAAAATTTCAACAAGTTAATTTCAACAAGTGTGCTGCTTAAAAGAGAGTTCACTGAAGAGCAAAAAAAAATCAGTAAAAAGAAAATTGACTTCTTTCTGGCTGAAACCAGGACAGGCTTCTCAGTATCTGTGTCTGATTTATGCTTCAGAAGTGTACGGTGTAATGTATTCATTTGCATGGAAAAGAGCTTAGAATCCCAGATTATTTTCATTATACCCCTAATATGATTAAAGGTTTTTAGCTCATTAAGAACACTTACCTGTGGAAATCACCCACTTGATAGCACTTGCAAATTTTTACTGTTGTTGAAAGGAAAGCAGAATAACTGACTGTAAGCTCCTGGTTGCTACCCCTTTATCTAGAAACTTCATGGAAGATCATCAAGCAACTGCAGCTATGCATTTTCTCATGTATTTGGTACTAGCTTTTTGGGAAATCCCATACTTCTCTTTAACTCTCACAGAATTAACCTGACTGAAAAGCACAGAAGTGGAACAAGCTTTTGCCAGGGAAGCAAAAGCACAGTTGTTAAATATACTTAAATTAATTTTAATCAGTGCTCATCACAACTGATGCTGCCTAACTCAGAATAATACATCCAGTGTACTGAATAACTTTGTGGAAGCAAGGATGAAAACAGTTGTTGCTTAACAAACTAAACTTGCACTGATAATCAGTAAAGCAATGAAATAACTTACCTTTAGAATGAGAACTATTTCTTGCAGTCATCATTCCAGTTCTGAACCCTCAAGGCAGGTGTACAAAAAAACCTGAAAAGATAAGCCTGGGAACAAAAAAACTTTGTACTGAAAGTTAAGTAATAAATGCACAGAAATTATTACAAGTTTCTGTTGACTTCTTCCTATTAACTGAAAGCTAAACAGCCTTTTAGCTGAAATGAAGGAATTATTAACATAGCTTAATTATAATCTGTTAGTTCTACTTGGAATTTGCTTGGATGTATAGCTTGCTGTGTCTGACTGGATGAATGGACTATATATCCAAGACCTTGTTCATTTTCTTTTCCTAACCAAATCAGTTTGGACTACGAAATATTGTTTCTTCCTATTAACCTGCCTATATATATGTGTGTATATATATATATAAATTGTATTAGGGAGTCTCAGCACACAGAGCCTTTAAACTACAAAGATTAGGAAAATATGACACTGATCTGAACTGCAATTTCCAGGATTAACTGCCAAAGGATTTTGGAGCCATACCTTTCACCTTGATGTTTTGAAAATAATGTAAAATACGCAGAAGTGGCCCTGTGTAATTTTATAAATTTAGCAATGACTGAAAGTTCAGTGGCTTGTTGCAACAAAGAAGCTCCTTGGGGTTTAAAGAGAAGAACAAAGGAAAAAAAAAATCCCTCAAAAACCTACCAGTAATGTTGAAGTCTATTTTTAAGGTGACTTTCTGTGCTAGCAAATACATGCACTCATGACTGGGTGAAGACTGGGAGAGGGGGGTGTAGGAAAGATAATTTTTTATAATGAAAAATAATTTAATTTTTAACCTGTCCATTTTTTTTTCTTTGTTTTGTAGTGAAAATGTCCATATGTCTGAAGAAAAACAGAGGATAATGTTGTTAGAAAGAGTGAGTAGATTGGTTGTGAAGTTAAGCATTACAACTAGTACTTAAAAACATGTATGTGTGAAATTGTGCTGTGGTCAGTTATACTCCGATGCAATATGCTATCTGCAAGGCTTGTAGAGATCATCCCAGGGAGTGTTTTTTCATTGTATGCATTTTGAATCAGTATCATTCACTGAAATAATTCAAAGTATTAATACATTATACTTGACCTAGCTTAAAGTTTGTGTATTTTGTTTGTCTTCTCCACTATGCATGAGTCAGGTGTAGTATTTCTTCTTAGTAGTGACAGATCTAGGAAATCCCTGTAGCAAAAACAAGTTTTGATTACTTTTTCAAATTAAGGTATCCAAAGCAAGGACAGGAGTTAAGGCCAATTTACCTGTTCCTCTTGGAAATGGGTAATTTATTCTCTGAGGCTGCTATTGCTCAGCTCATTTTAATTCTACCTGGGGTACATTATAATCTTGACATTATTGCTTTCTGTAAAATGCAAAATAACACTTGCTATGATTGTACTTAAAATTATACTATTTTTGAAGTTATTACCAGCTACTACAAGCAAGAATTGTAGGCTTATATATACATCAACCCCTCTGTTTCTCCCAAATACATACCTGAAATCTTCACTTCTATTGCAGCTTTTACTTTCAATGTGCCACTGAGTAATGGAATGTTTTTGATGAAACAGAAGTTGTTGTTCTTGGTAAAAGACTAGATTAACCATTAGTAGTTACATTGAATCTTTTGGATTTTAGTAATTTTTAACTCTCCAATCATATCTAACTCAAATCCAGTTGCCTTTTTCTTGCCTTTTCAAAGTTTACCTTAAAAAAAAAACAAAAAACCAACCCAACACAAACAAAAATAAACAAATGTGTCTTTAGCTTTTGGCTTTCTAGGATCACTTAAATTAAAATCAGTTGTCAGAGAACATGAATGTTTTCTGTTAATGGTTTGTGGCACTGTATGATGTAAGTGGCTAGATGTTTCTGACTAGGAGCACTCTTGTGCTTTATTCTGTCACTTGCTTACAAAGGATTTGTTATGGGTAGAAGCTATAAAATTGTAATATATTACACTTCTTTTGCTGTTCTGTCAGTGAAGTCTTTTTCTAACTTAGGGAGAAGGATGAGTACTGATACAAGCATAGCTTAGCAGTGGCTTTTGTAGCACTGTGATACTTGCTAGACTTTTAAAAATATGTCTATTCAAAAGATGTTTTGATATTGTTTTAATACTGAAAGATGATGTAAATATGTATCTCATGTAAGTAGCCTGGCTCTGGTCATAATTTTGTTTTTAAATGTACTGTATCAGATGTATTAACTAGTTAATCAGGTAAGATTTTCTTTCAGACTTTGCAGTTGAAAGAAGAGGAAAATAAGAGATTAAATCAAAGATTGGTAAGTGTGCATTGCATGTTTCAAGACTCATGATAAAATAAAAGTTTACAAATGTTAGTTTGTTAAAATCTAAAAATGTGTTTTTATAAAATTAAAAATATTTTAAGTGTTACAGCAAGTAACAAAGAGGTAACCTAATAACCTTTCAGAATTACCTCAAGATACCAGTATTCTTTGGCAAAGATTCACAGGACTGGAGAGAAGGAGACTTCTTCCCAAAGAACAGAGACCATCCAGGCTTGGGGCAGGGGGAGTTAATTTCAGTAGCACCACAGCTCAGTTTTTCAACAACAGTTGATGAAATAGAAGTTGTTGTTCTTGGTTGTTCTTGTTCAGGGCAGCTTTTGTTGGTTACCTCTATAAGCAATAACAAAATTTAAAGGAGCTCTTTTTAATACTAGGAATGTTATTGAATTACTGAGAAATGGAACCTTTTTGTCTGTGTAAAAGCTATTAGAATTCTACTCATAAAACATTCTTTACTGAGTTTTAGTGGAAATATTCTTAACATTCTAATTTGTTCTTTTTTCCTAAAGCTAGAAGTTACTAAATACACAAGTCAAGCTAGTTTCCATTTCAATTTAACACTTACTCCAGTCATGAAAAAAACAGTAAGAAAATCTTTGTTCTTAACATCTAAAGAGAACTCCCAAAGGCATTTGTGAACAATCTAAGCAAATTACAGACATTTGACAACTTTCCTGTCAGATAAAACTTTTTTCAAGAAAGAAAAGTACAGTGTGATTAAATCAAAGAAATGTAGTCTCTAACAAATAATAAAGATCTGAAGTTGGACCCCTTAAAGAAGACTTCTCTAAGTATCATCAGAAGTTGAGAGCTTTTTGTGTTGTACTCTATTCAACTTGGACTAATTTTTTTAAGACATTAGGAAAATGAGTTGTGAATTAGGCTTCAAGCTCATGTTCAGACAGGCTGATATTTGATACTATTTCTGGAGAAGGGATGAGGGGAGACTGGCAGTAGAAAATATGCTGTAGGTAACAACATTTGAGTTATAGCTGCAAAATCATGTGCTAAACATCAGTCATGAGTAATCTAGCTTTTAATAGCATGTATTAATGGTCCAGGAAGTAGAAACCCATGGAAAAATGGCAAGGCTTCTACTCAGAGTTTCTACAGGGCAAGTATGAGTTGTCTTTTGTAAGGAAGTTGACAAAGGGTAATGAAATGTATATATTTACATGGGATCAGCTTCTATTTCTACTTGCCTATATGTGGGCCATGCATCCCCCTTTGTTAGATGCAAAGTAGCATTACCCATTTTTATTTCTTATTATCACAGTTACTGTGGAAAGTATATGTACACGTATTCATGTTTACATTTTGTTTGTCCTATTGAAGTTGGTTCATATGCCAGTATCAATTCATTTAAACAGATTTAAAGGCAAATATAATGCACGTAGGACATAAGAATTGTGTCCAAAATATAATATATACATTATATAATTGGCCCTTTGTTTGGTCTTAGTAAGTTGGACTCCAGTTTTATTCCAGTAAACTTTAGATTATTGGCAGTCTTTAGTGAAACTGAGAGACCATATCGAGTGCAACATCCAAAGATTAATTGCAACAAACTTGTTTATCCTCCAGTCTTCCATCAGCCTTTTTTTTAGAATGCCAATGGCTATTGTGTTAGTCCATAGTTATAGCATAGGTCTTGGGTATGTTCAGAAAAAATCTTTGCTGGTACTGATCTGGTAAGCACTTATCAGTTTTAAATGAGGGAGAATTCAGATATGTAAGAGATCTCATAATCATAGGTATCTATTTAAAAAGAAACAAATAGAAAAAAAACCAAACAAAACAAAACACAAAAAACAGCAAAAAATCAGCCACTAGCTAACAAAACCAGAAACAGCCAAATCTGCTACAGAGCAGGATGACAGAAAGGTATGCTGTTATCTTCAGTAAGTATAAGTTCTGCAAGAATAGACACTGTTGAAAATAAATAAATTTATATTCATCATATTGTTACCTGCAATGTAATTTCATCACAGGATGCCAGTACTTAATAGCTTTCCTTTTTTTATAGATGTCCCAGAGCATGTCATCAGTATCCTCAAGACATTCTGAAAAAATTGCAATTAGAGAGTAAGTACGTTGTAATTTTCATGAAAAGAGATACATACTCCTTCAGTGATAAGGAATGTCACAATTCTGATCTTGCTGTGTGGTGAAAAAATGTATGGGTCGTCTGTGGTTAAACTGTCAGATATTGAAGCCTCCCAATTGGGCATAAATCAAATGTTATAAAACCTTTTTTTAAACAAAAAAAAGTTTCTGAATTCTGTGAGTTAGTGGCTTTCTTGAATCCTGTGCCTTTCTTTACATGGTTCCTAACGATAATACCTCCTGGAATTTCAAGAATCCTCCTAGAATTTTTTTAGATTACTTTTTGTTTATCTGTAATGTTTTTGAAGTCACACTAATAAAAAGTGAAAGGAAGCCTTTTCACCCTGAATATGCATAGTGCTCCATTGTATTTCAAGATAAATTTCATTTTCCTTAAGTCTTCAAAATTTTTTGCTTACCTTGATAGAATGAATTTAAATTAACTCAAATATGTTACATATTATCAGTCTGCTAGCAGTTGAATGTAGAATTGCTGCTGGAAAAAGAAGTATTAGTTATTTCAAAATACGAAAGCTACAGGCAGCTATTCTTAATTTATCATTCTGGTACTAATTGGAAAATATATAAAAATGATCTTGGAATGAAAGCCAACACAGATTATTCCTTTAATGTTTTCTAATTTGCACCACTTTGTATTGTAACAAGGTCAGTATATGCACAATCAGCTTTTTCTGTGAGCATCTGAATATTCTGGCAGTGCTCATGGTAGTTTTTGGTAAGGAAAATTAATTCATCTCTCCAATAGAGATGACTTTGACTAGGTCAGTATGGTCTGTCGTTGTAATAAGTCATCTAGATCCAACTCCCCTGCATGGACAGGGACACCTTCCACTAGATCAGGTTGCTCAGGGCCCCATCAAACCTGGTTTTGAACATGTCCAGGAATGGGACTTCTACAGCTTTCCTGGGCAAACTCTCCCAGTGTCTCACCACCTTCATAGTGAAAAATTTCCTCCTAATGTTTAATGTACATCTCCTCTCTTCCAGTTTTACTTCATTATCCCTCTCACTACATGCTCCTGTAAAAGGTCCTTCCCCAGCTTTCTTCTAGGTCACCTTCAGGCACTGGAAAGCCAAAGTCCAGGCAGAAAAGCTTGGAGTATTGTTTATTTAATCTGAAAATGAACTGTAGAGAAGATGAGCTACATTTCTCTCTAGGTTTTTCCTGTTGTTTCTCGTGTATCTGCAATGTCCTTTTATGGAGTAGAGTTTTCCTCTTCTTTGCCACTTCCTTGCCCATCCCCAGAGTAGTAGTGATACTCATTAGCAAAGCCCTTTCATGGTCTAATACTTAATTTGTGGCTATATTAGACTTTGTTTCATTAATTGGGAAATAATTTAGTTCCAACTGATTTGCACTGTGAAAGGGAAGCTGGAGATATAAAAAGTTCTCTGAATTCTGTTACTGAAACTTGGCATGAAAACTTAGTGGCTTCTTGTGTTATCCTGCTGTCAGGAAGAAACATTCCTGAAATTTTCTGTGTAAAGTCACCATGGTGTTTCTTTTGCTTTTAACCCTTTGATTAAAGATGAACAATTTATCCCTTCTTTGTCCTGTGTGCTTGAAATTTTAAGATTGGATAGCTACATAAATGTTCTGCTGTATTTTTCGGAGTTCAAATTGACAAAACATCATAAGAGTGTTTGTAAACTCTAGTACAGTGATCATTACCTTAAGTATTGGTGAATAAAAATATAAAATTGAAACGCTAGTATTTTGCTGAGTACTTCTGATTATATAATAGATATATTTTGCTGTAAAAGCAAAACTGCCAGTTCTTTTGAAATAAAAGTAATTTGAGCAGATGGATGTAGAAGAAAATTTCAAAACCAATTTTTAAAAGGTAGGCTGTTTTGTTGACTTCAGAAAATACAGTGTGCGTATGAGTTGGCAAAAAAAGCAGAAACGCCTGTGGTGCTGTTCAGCTAAGCCTTAGTCTGTGCAATACTTGGGGAAAAAAACTGCAGTGTCATTAATGTAGTTTTAAGTTTCTTTGCTTTTTTTATTAATAATTTCCTCTATTTTTTTTTTTTTCAGTTTTCAGGTTGGCGATTTGGTCCTCATTATCTTGGATGAAAGGCATGACAACTATGTATTGTTTACTGTTAGTCCAACCTTGTATTTCTTGCACTCAGAATCTCTTGCTGCGCTGGATCTCAAACCAGGTGAGTGTGGTAAGTGTCAAATTATTTCTAATTATTATCTCCTCATACCAATAACAGTCTTAACTTCCTGACACTTAGTAAGTGATTTTTATAAATGTGATAAATATGAAAAGCATGTATAATAGTTGTCAGCTGTCTAACTTTTGCTGTTTGTTTTCATGAAAAAAAAGACAGAAAATGCCAGTTTTGTACACACACAGCATATGTTTACATGTCTATAGGGAAAACATTCCCATCAGGCTGCTTAGCTATTCAGTAGCATGAGTAATAATGTACTGTTACGTAGGTCTGCTGGCCTCTTAGTGTTGATTTATGTTTTCGTTGTCTTTTTATGAGGAAAGTAAATACAAAACTAAAACCTGCATGCTCTGCTCTTAGTTGTTTGTATCTCATTTTATTATGTTCTTTGAAGATTGTCTTTGGATAAAATTTGTTCTTGCTGTAGCTCATCTTCTGTAAAGCTACTGGAATTTATGAACCCAAATACATGTCTGAATTAACAAAATATAAACCACAATATATGGGGATTTGCAAACAATGTTTCTACTGATAAAGATTTTCCATCTCATTTAAATAGTGTTTAGCAGGGCTTGTAAGTTTTCAGATAACAACTTCTATATGTTTTGCTTATTTTCAAGTCAATGGGACATTTGGTTTTCTCCTCCCCTAATTTTCACGTTGTTAGCTGTTTTGGCAGCTATGTAAACTTGCTTAAATTGTTGAAGTATTAATCTGTTTTAAATGAGGAAAAATATCAAAGCTTTGCATTCAATTATGTGCTATATGAAATAGATTCATATAAACAATGTCAGGCTGTCATGCACAGTATTTTTTTCAAACCCACCTGTGCTCCCAGCTTTGCAATGTCTTAAGAATAGGCATCAAAAGGAAATTTTGCAATCAATTAATCACTGCAAGTTTCTATATATTATTGGATGTCAGAAGCTGTCCACTTATTTTGAATGAGCATCATTGTAGATTTCAGTTATGGTGAAACACGATAGCTCTGGAATAACTGTAGTTTCTGGGAGAACACCAAACTCTAGCTGAATTCCGAGACTGCTGAAGGATCTGTGCCATGCGTGTTCTACAAAACATAAGGGAAAAACTTACTTACACATGTAGTATAGTCTGAACTATGGCATCAGGAGTTACATATATAACCATATAAAATATGATTGTTTTCTTACTGTTGCTTTACATATACAAGGTAAAAGCCATGACAGTTTGTGTACTGCTATGAATACACAACTTACTGACCTGTCTGTTTTCAAATGGAATTGGCTCATCCCATTCCTTACCAATTGCTAACCGGTTTCTCTCAAATTTGATAAAACAAACACTAAGAGTTAGCATTTGCTTTAGGGTCACATTGGTTTCTAGCTTGGTACTTCAGGAAACCATGAATTAAACTCAGAACAACAGTATAGTTTATGATAGGTTAAAATTGGTGTGGATGTAGGTACTGCAAATCTGTGTTTTAAGGACTGCCAAAATGTATTTTAATCTGACCTTTTGTACCAACATGTACATATCAAGTTAATAATTCTCTATAGATCCACCTACAGTATTAAGATTCAGGGATCTAGGCTGTTGTTGGTTTTCTCTGCCTTCATTAGAAGGACTTAGAATGCTGTGACAAAACTAAAATTGATTGACTGCATGGTTTTTGTGTTGTCCCTTATCTTCAGGATATGGAAGCTTTAGTCTGCATATGTAAGGAAGAAAATGCTGCATCTTTCTCACTGTATTTGTTAGATCAGTGAAGTCTGTCAGCCAAGAAAATTTAAAAAAAGCTGAGGTTTTATGTAGAGCATTCAGCCCAGCTATGAATACTTTGCACTGATTTGTAGGAGTATGGAGCAGAACAGAATCTGCTCCATTATCAATAGCCAGATCAATTTTGAAGGGTAATTTTAAACTCTGGTTCTTGAGTGACTCATGTTCTAGTCACTGGATAGAGAATCTCATAAATAGTCATGCTTAGAAAAGCACTGATTTTAGTATTATGCAGAGTATATGTGAGCTGTTCCTTCCACTACATTTTGATGTTTTCTTCATGCCATGATTAGGGATAGTTAGAAAAGAGCAAAGCAAGTAGAATGGATGTAATCTTTTTGGAACACAAGACAAATGTGCATTTCCTTACTGCTGCAGAAAGGAATACAAGCTGTAAGTCTATTCATGCCCACTTTGCTCTTTTGATCTGTCAGTTTATTATTGAGGGTTTCTTGTGCTTCTTCTTGCCAAACAGCAGCAGGTACTTTGAGAAGACCGCAACAAAACCTAACACTTACAAAACTTAACATTATCATCTACAAGTAACTTATTTCCATCTCTACTACAGAAAAATAATCAAATGTTGCAGTAGAGTCAGTATTAATAGCTGAGTACAGAAGTCTTTCTATCCTTTGAAATACTTCAAGAAATAATCACCTTAAAACAGAGCAAAAAGTCAAGCTTGATTAGTGAGAATCTTTTTGATTAATTAACTGAATTTCAGTTTTGATGTGCTTTTATCTCCTCTAATGTTAACTTTTAAAAAAACCCCAAGAAATCAGGTTTTTTGTTTGAAAGTGTCAGTGACTTATCCTAACATCTGAACTTACTTTAGTTATGTTATTTTTTAAAAATGTTTTAAAGAATTTCTGCTTTTAATTAAATAATTTTAGCAAACAGTCTTTTTCCATATTGGATGTAATATCCTGTTACCTGTAGCTGATTATCTAAAATAAATATATTGTCTCTTTAGCTTCAGGTGCATCTAGGAGACCTTGGGTACTAGGAAAAGTAATGGAAAAGGAATATTGTCAGGCAAAAAAGGTAAGAAAACAGTAATGGAAACTTGTCAACGAAATTAATAAAGAAGAAAATCAGTTTTAATATTTGTAGCATTTGTGAACAGTACTCTCTGCATAAAAAGTGAGATGAAACTGGTCGTCTATTCCTGCTCTGTTTTTTAATCAGTGAATAGCAAGAGAAGGGGAGCTAGAAAAAAGAGTAAGTGAGCAGTGGCTTGGGTAGTTGTGTCCATACTGCCCAGATCCAAAGGGTCTTATAAATGCTGAGGGGTGGGAATCAGTTCCTGCTTAAAAATACAAAACTCAGAGGAATAATGTCACATTTCTAATGTAACTTGTTGGGTTTTGTTTTTGTTCTGTTGTTTTTTTTGTAGGCACAAAACAGATTCAAAGTTCCTTTGGGTACAAAATTCTACAGAGTGAAGGCAGTGCCATGGAACAAGAAAGTATAACGCATCAAAATTTTAGTTCATTCTGTCTCCATTCTTTTTTGACTTGTCCTTCAGTGCTCGTTCATCGCTCCAAATACCAGGCCATCTTTTTATACTGAGGTCGTGTGACAAGATACGTCATTGATGTACTGCTTTTACTTTTTAACAGGTCACATTTTAGAAACAAGAATTTCATCAAAAACTCTGGCCCTTCCAATTTTTTTACCCGGATAACTTTAGGAGTGTGGACCAAATGAGTTCATTTTCTCAAAGGGCAACCACATGAAAACATGGTTTATTAGCCATGTTAATTGCCTGTTAAATATACATTAGCTTGTATTTAGATGTTAAATGTTAGTTACCATTATTACCAGCATACGTCCTTTCGTGAAATCATTATCAAAGTACTTGCACTCTTTAACAGATTCTTTATATGTGTAAAATTCATCAGCTATTTAAAGAGGAGTGTTCATTGCATGCGGATAATCATATAATTTTTCTTCAACATGAGTTTGCCTCAGTAGATGAATAAAAATAACTACTGCAACTTGTTTCATTACATGAAAATGCTCTTTAATGTTAAAAAAAAAATCCCTTGTAATTTGATGGACTGATTTTGAGAATCAGTCACAGTTAGATCTGCAATCTTCAAAAGCACTTTCAATGGATTGATCACACAGATTCTGAAGGGGAGACACCTGTGCCGTTTGTTCAAAGTGAAGCACTTGTTCTTCCCAAGAAAACAGAAATCTTGTATTAATCTATTTAGAAAAATCATATTGATGAAAATGTATTTCATGGTTGAGTTTCAGGAAAAAAACTCATTGTACATTAACCATACAAGAGTCATTTAAGTAACAAATTATTGTAATTGTAAAAGACATGTAGAATTTTAAAATAATAAAGATTTGAAACTGTATGTGTTTGAAGTATTTGTGTGCCTTTTAAATACTATCTATAATATTCATTTCGTGTTAACCTGTTGCAACTTCTCTCTGATTCCTCCAGTAGTTTCATTTCCTAGAAATACCTAAATTTTCTACAAAAAGCATTAATATTCAACAACATTCAGGAACTCCCTTGTAACAATAGAGAAGAGTTTAAGTAGACAAATTAATTTTGTCTGCATATCAAACAGGTAAACTACATTTTTCAAAAAGATTATACTGACTACATTTTTTAATGTAGTTTATTTTATCGATAACAATATAAAAAGATATATTATAACTGTGTATCTAATCAAAAGTGAACTTATGGATTCGACTATGACCTTATGTCTAGGATTTAATCCTTAGAGTTATTCAACTCTGATTTATCTTCAGAAAGTGTGGAGTGGAGGAGGAAAAGAGATAAAGAAATGGTCACATGAAAATGTTGATGCTTATGCCCGTATGTTGCAAATAATATTCCTCCAGACTAACCAGTCCACTTGAGTACCCAGAAACTTCTGTATGTGCTTTATTTAAAATTTTGTTCCATGACAATTTTAAGTTCAGATTTTTATGAAGTGCATGGGCTTGTCATTGTATCATACCTGTGGTGAAATAAATTTGGAATTTGATTCCAGTTGATATCTGGAAAACACTTTGTCAAGTCGCGTGCTTATCTGATGGTTAAATCTGCTACTTGATGCACTGACTTTTAAAAATTACTTGCCAAAAATGTGCCTTGTTCTTCAAGAACAGTATTTCTATAGTTGAGTATGGTCCAGTGTCAAATATGTAGATAACAGATCTATAAAGCAGGTTTAAAGCAAAAAAAAATACCATAATGTAGTATTTTTGTCACTGACTTTTTTTGCCCTCAACGAAACAGGAATTCAGTTATGTCTGCAAACTGATGCAATCATATTTCCTTTAGTAAACTGCATCACAGGTGGTTTGAGGAGGTGCATGTGTAGCACCATCCATTTCCTTCTAATATGCTGAGTCTTTAGAGACCTTACTAACTTCTACCCCTCTTAACAAAACTTTCCCAGCCTCAGTCTCCCCACTGCAGTGAATATTATTTGTATTGTTAGCTACTAAGTATCTACCAGAAGCCATCAGGCTTAACTAAGAGGCATAGAGTGCTTCCATTTCTGGGAGGGCATTTACTCCTTGAGTAGTAATAATGGATCTGTGTAGCAACATACAATCCAGCACTACAACATAAAGCCCCACTCTTTTACTGAATAGTCTACTTTAAAGATAAGTAAAAAGTTCCCCAATAATTTTTTTTGCTCAGAGGAAAGGATGTATTTGTCAAGTTTTTCAGAGTCGAATAAAACTGCAGATTTGATGATGGCCCTAGAGGACTGTGCACCTACAAAAAGCACTTCTTTTTTGGACATACAAAAATGTAATAGTCTTTCTAATAGTGTAATCTCATAAAGCATTAAGGTTGATTTTTCTTGCTCTTCCATCCGGATGAAATATGATGAAGTTCATTGAAGGCTCTGGGATGGTGTCCTGAGCACAGAAGTGAGGTGAGTACAGAACTCCATGGTGAGAACTAAGAAAAATAATTAAAGTCAATTATTTCATCTTTGTAAAAAGTTCTGAGCTTTTTAGTTTCAGTTTATTGTTGCCCAAATTAAAAAAATATATATTTGTAAATTTCAGCTTATATGTGGACAGTAGCAGTGATGATTTATGGTGCTATGAAAGTTGGTTTGATTTCTAGGTTAAGACGGACAAAGACATGATTGACATTTATATAACTCAGAAACATAAGCCATATATGAAAGTGAACTTAGGAAGCACCTAAATAAATTGATTAAAATGAAGTACTGTAATGCAAACTATGAGGGAAGAAAAAATCCTTCCCTGCTGATATCTGCCACTTAAAAGTATACCAGGATGTATCTGTTATTGTTACATGACATCATATTTTTAAAATATAAATAACCAGCAATGGCTTTGGTTTTTAGGAATATTTGTCATGTGTTTCATTTTATAATCTTTATGTATATTCAAAATGGAAATTCTGTCAAACAAACTCCTAACATACTCAGTAATGATTCTGAACAGTCATTGAAAAAAATGTAGTTTACATATTTTTTGTATGTCACAGCCTTACTAGCTCTTGAAGCTATGCTTGTTATTCACCACCTATGTGTTTCGTCTTGCTCCATAATAAAACTTTCTATATAGCTATAGAGTTTGAATGAGGAGCATATTCAGAGGAGATGGGGGGAAGCTGGAGGATAAATTTGATTATGTGAGATTTCTCTAATACCTTTGTGCAGCTGTATGTTGGAAACTTACTGATTGCTGTAAGAGCCTCTTATGCTGCTGCTAATATCTTTACTCCATAAATCTGGTTTTAGCAAAAAGAACTATATTTCTGAAGTGCAAAAAAGAGCATGAATGGAAGAGAAGGTTGATTGAAAGCAAATGTCCTGCAGACTTAACATAAAAAGGATGTGATACTTTAAAAGGGATTTTTTTTTCAGTATTCTTGGAAGTCTATACCATTTGCATACTTGGAGAAGCACATGGCTTTTTGCAGTGCTCTGCAGTAGGTCTCAAGTCATGAGCTTGTGCTGTTTAGAATTCAGCTGTGGTTCATTTGAATCTGAAGATGGTGTATAAGTAGGAGCAGTTTACACTTAAGTATACACTTTTCCCTAAATGTTGTTGTCATTACATATGTTGCATAGCAGGAGTGGAAAGTCTGCCCTGTGCTCTGCAAAATTATTCTGTGCCTTTTTGCGTTGCAAGTTTTCTCCATGACTTAATATTGTGTCCTTTCTTGCTTTGGGAATTTTTAGCTAGGAGCCAGATTGGCTATAGTTACAGCAAAAATTGAATAGTACCATGTGCTTATTTGTCCCTACAAATTTTTCATTAATAATTTGTAATGCAGAGAATTCCTTCTTAGTGCCAAATTGCTAATTCTAGAAATGGAACATTCATCATAAAGGAACTCTATTGCCTTTTCAAGCTACATTTGCCTGTTAAACTTCAGTGAGCTATCTCAGTGCTGCATTTTAAGGTTACTTTACTAGCCATTCTGCAGTCTTTAGGCAATTATGATAAATGTAAAGGATAAACAGTTCTTTTAGCATTCACTGTATTAGTACTCATTTGTATTAACAGATTCTCCAGACTCCGATTACTGGCTAAGAACTGAGTTCACTGTTGATGCACTCATGCAGTGTCAGACTTGGAAAGGTTGAGTTTGGAGAGGAGAGAACCTCCCAGGGTTGTCCTATCCAACCCTCTACTCAGGCTGAATTGCTGTGACTTTTTTGACTAAAGGTCTTGTGTTTACAAGTGATTTGGAAAACATTCAATTTAGTCCTGTGCTTTGAAGCCTGGGTTGAAACTGATGGCATAATTTGAGTAATTTTAGAACTTTTACCTCAGTTCATTACCCTAGGTAAGATGCTCTCACTGTCCTTTTTTTTTCCTTCTACATGCAAGAATGTCACAGCTGCCCAATTACTTCCATGGCTACTCCCAGCAAATGGACCAAATTTTTATTCTGTGTATTAATTCCATTTCATACTTTTAATATAATGTTTCAGGCCATTAATTTATGGTATATTACTGCAGTGCTGAATAGTTGCTCCATATTTTTGTCAAAATTCTATGACACTGATTGTGGGTGACAGCCTTGCTTTTCCTTTTCTGCCTTGCTAGTTGGACTTAAATTTGCCTTTTACCTCTTTCTCTTGGGACTCTTTTAGCAGGTGGTTTTCACTGTTTTACTTATTAGGCAAAATTTCTGAGTAAGGAGCAGATTTTTCATTAGCGGGAGGAGCATTGCTAGTATCTTGCCTCCTAGTCAAGAATTTGTACAGTTTGCCAAAGGATGTTAATGGAGAAATTTTGTCATCACACTCATGTAGGTTAATAGATCCTGTTTCTACCCCAGATCTCTACCTACTCTGAACACATGGATGCATGCTTGTGTATGCATCCTTAACAAATGCTGATGCTTGCAGCCAAAGCTGCTAGTGTGTGTGGTTGTTTTTTTCCCGTTGAGCTGTGCTGGAAGTATTAGAGATCCAGGAAAATTCAGAAACTAACGCCTCAATTTTTATTATTATTTTTTTTTTTTTTGTGATGTTTGGGACTAGAGGGACACCTCACACTAGACCAGGAATAGGAACTCCTATTACAAAGTAAAACAAAGTGTGCAAAGGCACGAAGTGCCAGAATAAAAATTACAGTCTTGCATCTGCCCCGTTTGACATCTCTAATTCTCCTCTTGAGCACCTCTGGAAGCTTCGTGTTGGCGGTCTGCGTGGGTCGGTTCTTACTCTCTAAGCCAGTTTCCTGTGTAATACAAGGGATGCAGCTCAATTGTGCAGTGTAACAAATCACATACCCCTTCTAGAATATATCTTTAAGGGACACCTCATACACACAGTAGAAAACTCATTTTTACAATGGTTGATCAAAGAGCTTCTAGTTATTTTCAACTGAGTTTTGTAGGTTTTATTTCTGTCTACTGGGGTATTGCACCTTTTTCTGCTTTATGTTAGACTTCAGAGTAGTGTGTTTATTTGAAAAAAAGGAAGGAAAAATCATTCCCAGTGCTTCTCCATCTGCTAAATTACTTCTTTCTTGCCTAATCTGCAAGTGACATTTTGAACTTTTCAGTCTTTCTGTGGATGTTTCCTTAGCAATCATCTTGCTTATGACCCAGTACTGCAGAGGAAAATCAGGATGAGCCATGACTTTTATATGGTGCCTTTCGACCATGATAATCTTTCTTTTTCTTACTTTCTAATCTCACTTTATTCTTTCCAGCTTTTCAGTGAATTTGGAAAGAGGAACATGCTGTTGACAAGTCCATTCTCTATCCCTGTGCAGTTGAATGAAGCAAATGCATTTGTCTCATTGTATAGATAAATCATATTTTCCATTTAACCCATCCACAGGTGACAAAGAATAGTGCATGAGCTACTAGTTTCCTGATGCTAGAGCTCGTTTGTAAGCTTTTAGTAGAAAGACTTTTTTTTTTTTTAGTAGAAAATCCCAACTCTTACGAATTTGAAATGTCCCATAGAAGTACATCTAACATTTATGAAACTTCATGAGTAGACGTGCCACCAAGTAATTTGGCAGACAGCTTACTGTCTGGCTTCTAGGCCATTGATTAAATAGCTTTCTCCAAGGGGTCCCGCAGTTTTTTTTTTTCCTTAATTACAGGAATTAAGAATCAAAACTGGAACACTTTCTGTGCAATGGAACAGCTGTTTAGTAGCCACCAGTGGCAGCAGTCTCCTACCTACAAAGTGTTCTTACATACAACTGTTTTAACACATTAAGAAAATATGAGAAGGGA
>NW_009970725.1:1291761-1302242 GCF_000747805.2 Chaetura pelagica
AAGTGCTAATCTTTTAAGTTTTTCTATCTGTGTATTTTTGTAATGTGCTCCTTTGCCGTCATTGTTTTTGTGTTTTTCAGGCAACTGAAACTGATATGTGTCTTTGTGTCTTGCATCTTTTGTTTTAAACAACAGGCTACACAGCAGTTTGTTCTGCAGAAATATTGTGGGTTGTCAGTGAATCTCAGACCAGCTGGGTAATTCTTATGTAACTTCACTGACAATCAATTTTTGAGGCAAAAATCAACATTTAAAAGATGGCATTGTCTATATGGTAGTTATTCGGATGAATGCATCCCTCCTTGCTATGACAGATACAGAAGATGAAATTGTAAACCTATGTAGGAGTTCAGTGCATAATTTGATCTTTTCCAACCTTACAGAAATTTTTGTTAAAGCATCCTCAAGATGTTCCAGCAGGGTGAGGGAGGTGATTCTCTGTCTCTGCTCTGGTGAGTCCCCACCTGGAGAATTGAATGCAGCTCTGAAGCCTTCAGCACAAGAAAGACATGGAGCTGTTGGAGGGGGTCCAGATAAGGGACACCAAGATGATCAAGGGGGGCTGGAGCACCTCTGCTATGAAGACAGGCTGAGAGAGTTGGGGCTCCAGAGAGACCTTCCAGTGCCTGAAGGGGCTACAGGAAAGCTGGAGAGGGACTTTTCACCAGAGAGGGCAGTGATAGGAAAAGGGGTAATGGTTTGAAACTGAAGGAGGGTAGATTTAGTTTAGACATCAGGAATAAATTCTTGACTGAGGGTTGTAAGGTGCTGGAATAGGTTGCCCAGGGAGGTTGTTGATGCCCCCTCCCTGGAGGTGTTCAAGGCCAGGTTGGATGAGGCTTGTGCAGCCTGGTCTAGTAGGAGGTGTTCTTGCTTATAGCAGGGAAGTTGGAACCTGATGATCTTTAAGGTCCCTTCCAACCTTAACCATTTTATGATAAAGATAACCAAAATTATACTAAGAAGTATTATTTTCAATGTAAGAAAAATAAATTTGTAAAGTATGTCTTGTACTTTTTAAGGAAATAATGAGAATGAAGTCTAATGAGGCTGTTTATCACTGCCCAGTAGATGAGATGAGAAAAATGGCAAATCTGCTACATTGCACTAATGGCTACATTTCTCTTTTGCTGAACCTTACATGTTGACCAGTGTGAAATGAGTATTCTTCAAGAGTTTATGGTTGCCATCTTCACAAGTGAATAACTGGAAACTTTTAAAACTAAAATTGATTTATACAGCCTAAAGAGCAGAGAGTCTTGGCTGAGAGCTCATACACACACATGCTGAGTACAGGAACACTGCTTGATGACCAGAGAGTAGAAATTTATGCCAGTGCAAAAAGGAAAATTGGGGAAGAAACAGCATCCTTTTGCTTTCTACTTGCCACAGAATTAAAACCATCTTCCATCAATACTCTTCACCTGCTCTTCATGTTTTCAATTGCTCTGTATGTTTGCTTACCTTTTATTTTCTCCACAGGGAATTACTGCAGAAGCTGAATCCCTTTGCCACAGGCTGAATGTTTCCTTTCATGCTCATACCTTCTCACCTTCAGTAAATACAGTGTCAGCCTCCCTGCACGCACTATTTATGCTTGTGTGGGAAGCTCTTGCTGAATTTACAGGTGGGAAGCACATTGGCAGCACAGCTCTGCTGTAAACCCAAACACATAGACTTTGGGCTGGTTGCAATGGAAAGGCCCAGTATAATGGTCTCAGGTCTGCAGCTGCTCTGCACTGGTTTTATACTGTTTCAGCTTTCATTGTCAATGGCACCACATGCACGTTCCAGGGGAGTAGCGTCCCTGCAGTTTGTGGCCAGCTCTGCTGCTACAGTGACTAATTTTCACAGCAGGTTATTAGTTGGATGTTGAGGTTGCCTGCCTCATGCTGCAATTATTATGCCACTGCTTCCATTACTCTTGTGGTGAAATAAATATTTGTTTCTAGCAAAAATGCTCCTTCCCATATGATGCTGTAACACTCTGACATGCTTGCAAGATCCTGGCTTGTTAGGTGAAGGCAATGGAGGCAGATTAAAGGAGCAAAGGAGAGAGTGGATATTTGAATATATGCCTAGGAGCAGTAGACCATGCTGAGACCAGAGATCTGACTGTTGTTGGCCTGTGGCCATGCTCATGATGCAGGGTCTTTAGGATGTTGGTTTGCCTCATATCTTTCCTTGCATGGAGCCAGGCTGCTGCAGCTGTGTTGACCCTTGGCTGTAGGTATGAAGAGGAGGACAGTGGGGGGGTTAAAGAAGCCCTGCCAGAAGCTTCCTGTGATTCCTCTTGGCATAAATCCCGAGAATCAGTACTTGTATAGTCCAGACCATTTTAGCAAAAGTTTTAGCTCCTTGGCCAGCAGAACAAAAAGTCATTTCTGAAACTGTCCTTGAAATTTAACCCTTAACTGATGCTGATGCTGTGTCTCTGCAGGATCAGTGATGAAGCAGTTCTGCATGTTGTTCTCAAAGAAACTAACCTCAGGAGACTGTCTGAAGTGTACCCCCTTTTCTACAATGTGATGGTGCAAGAGCCCCCTCAAAAATTTAGTCTCTTACTCTGCCATCTCTGGCTCTTCCCAATTACAGACGTTCACAGTTTAAACCACTTGTGGCTGTAGCATTTGTATCTCTTTAAAACACCTCCAGAAAGTACAATCTTTGCATTTTTAGCTTCTTAAAATAGAGAGTTTCTAGAGGACGATGTCTGTCACTGTTGCATAACCTTCTTTGGGTTCTCTCTGAGAAATTATTTTTGTTAAGTCTATGAACAGTTATTAGACAAATGACACTGCAATAGTAGCACTTCTATTTCTGCATGCTTAGTTATTCCTTTTTAAACAAGTATGTGATTATAACATTAAAGTTGAAGTAGTTGACTTAGTAATTATTTTCATTTAAAATCTCTTCTGAATGTGAAAAGCATGCGATGAAATTCCAGTGCAGGGGAGGTCTGTTATTACATTTTTGAAAGTGTAAAATGTATCTCGATAAGTTACTATTTCAAGTATGTCCCAGGAATCCAGGAATCTTTTTATAACACAAAATCTGTGGGTTACTTCGATGAAAAGGGAAAATGCAAACTATTATTCTCATACACTTCTTTGGCATAAGTAATGTTTAAATCTATTTTTGAAGTTACAGAATTAGATTCTTTCCTATTTTAAAACTAGATTTAAAAAATCAAGGTTCTTTCTTATTGCATTGCACCCAATTACGTATGCAGGGTAGTTACACGGTTATTTTGTGGTTTCAAGAAACTTTTCATGTGTGTTTATTTGATGAATAATAAAAGGAGACAATAAATATGGTAACAGCTGCAATGGAATTACGTGCTTGCTTCCTTCTGTGTTCCATCCTTTAGAAAACAATTGCAACTGAGCTGTTAGTGTTCTGTGTCTAGCCTATGTTTCTGTACAGGATATGTAGCATGAATGCAGCAATGCAATGTTGCTAGCTATATGAATTTATGGTGTTTTGAATGTGCCTGATGTAAAGTGGATAATTTCTGCTGCCTTTCTGTCTGATTTGAGATCAGTCTTTTAATTAGACCAACTTCCTCTAGGCCTACTTTTAAAATTTCTTGTGTTGAAGACAGGCATCCAACAAGGGTAACTTTCTGCAAGGCATTAGTTTAAGTAGTCTGTGTTTCCTCTTTTTTCACTAAATTTTGATTGTGACTGAACTTATCTTTTGTTAATAAATAAAAAATATATAACGGAAGTGTGGGACTATAGGCTACATTTCTGGTTTGGAAAAAACAAAACCTGCAGATGTTTGAGATATAACAGTTTTAGGACAAATCATGACAGAAGAACCACAGCTAATGGATAAAGTAACTCACTAGCCATTGGACTAGAGGATACTTTCTCAAGGATAAGTAGCAATGGTTTACTGTAGCCCACTTAGTAATAGCTGTTACTCAGAATTCCACTCACTTCTCTCTAAAACATTTTGGTAGATGGATATACTGATCTCATCTGAGTTGCTTCTCCAGGTCCATGTTTCACATAGACTAAGCCTTACAACCTGCAGCTGCTCTGCATCTTTTCCTTTTCTCCCCTTTGTGAGGTTTTTTTCACTTTCTACACTGTATATTTAGCATTTAGCCCTTGTTCTTTTCCCTGTCTCCTGATGGCTCATCTCATTTATTTGATACTTTTTGCTTTGAGGACATTGCATCATCTCCTACCTCAAAGTCCTGAACTGTGAAAGAAGAGGAGCACTGCCATGCTAGGCAGCTAAAGCTCATCTGCTAATACTTTGCTTCTTACCCGAAGCCTTCACACTTTGAGTGCCTCTTTGATGGCAATTTTAAGGAGGAAATGGCTGCTTCCACTTCAGGAAGATATTAGAACTATGAAAAGGCAAGAAAAATTTTGCTGTCTTCAGGGTAAAATTGAAAATGGATGTTTTGTGGTATTAGTTGCTTGAAAAGGCTTCAGTTCTTGTAAGAAATATCAGAGTGGAAATTATATTATTCAGGTTTGAGGTGGAAATCAGCAGTGTGATACAGATTTTACAATAATCCCGAAAGTTCATACATTAGGGATTTTCATAGGAGAAATAGCTATCAATTTTGAAGGGGGAATGCAATTTTGATGTATTTTGCCACAGCCAAAGGACAACTGGGGAAGATCACTGTGTGCAGACTGCTGGGAGGAGCAAGCCCAGTGGTGGCTGCGACCCTAGAGAAACCCAGTGGGGCTCCGGGGACCCAGTGACATCTGCAGAGCAGCATCTGCTGATGTGCGTTTCCTACCAGGGAGTAGATTATCTGTGTACCTGATCCATACACTGCTGTAGTGTGGCTTGGTGTGAGCTGTGCTGCTTTTTGTGCTGAGGAATATGGAAGGCTCCCATGTTCTTCACCAAATGCTCCAATGCCTCCTGGTTTCCCAGTATTGCTGGTTTTCTAGCTTAGGAAAAGGTTCCTGTAATCCTTGCTATTCATAAGGTGCAAAGATAAGAAATAATTAATGAAAGACCTCTGAGCCTGCGTGGGGCCTTATTTCCATAGCAGAATTACAACCCCTTGTGTTACATAAAGAGGTATTAAAAGGATCCATGGAAGTCTCTGACCAGTTCAGAGATTTGAGAAGGTCTTTTCAAACTGCTTTGACTAGAAGTACTAAAGAAACAGCCAAAGCTCTGCTGTATATGCTAAAAATAAAGGCCAAGACAAGTAAGCAAGCCAAAGCTGGTGGCTTAGGGAAGATCAAAATTATTCTGATTGATTTGTGTTACACTGGGGAAAAAAAATAGGTACTTGTCTTACACTTCTACCCTTAATTTCTTGTACCATTATGCTTGTTTAGGCTTCACTGTGATGTTGTGAAGTGCAGATACCTACTACAGAGAAATATCTTCTGTTGTGTGACTTCAGTTGAAGGGTATCTAATAGGGTATCCAATGTTTGTCATGAACCACTGTTTGAGCATGAAATGCAGGGCTTTGCAGAGAAGTTCAGGCTTTGATACATAATTCCAGGTGCTGGCTTCCCTCTTCCTGAAACACTGGGCTGGGGGGAAGATGATGCTCAAAGCCATAAAAGATTTAGGATCTGTACATTTGAGTTATTTTGCCCTTTTCTGAGTTGCTTAATAGAAAATTCAGAATTACCATGTTAGAAACCAACCTTTCTACAGTTCCTGTAATATCGAGTGTCAAAACAGACAATGGTTAGAAATAAACCAAAATATGTGGTTATTTACCATACCAGCAGCTGACACTGCAGCAATAGCATGATGTGTGCAGGGAAAAAGCTGGTGCTTTCTGATAAGTGTATGAATAAGATAATCTCATAAGAAAATGAAGATGTCTTCAGAGACGGGCAAACAGAGGATTAAGTGACTTTGAGACACATGAAAAAGTGAATTAAAAATGCTGGATCTTCCATCCTGCTGGAGAAAAAGCATCTCTCTTGCTTTGAGGCCCAGTGATGCCTGATGAAATGAAAGTAATGCATCCTGATAGCAGAGCAGTGTTATGTAAATGGAGATCTGCAAGTCCAAGCAACAGCAAGACATCCCCCTTAAACTGAATTTAGGGGACTGGTCCTAACCATTCAGAATCTGGAATGGTTTTTGCCCATTTTTAGGAGGTGTAGTTTGGGGGTTTTTTTTTTTTCTTTTTCTCTTTTTGATTGTACTAGGAATTTGTAGCTTCAGGCAGCTGAGTTTCTTGACTGGCAGGAGAAAGGGGTAAAGATTTTTCTGCTAGAGAAAGTGGTGGCAACTAGATGGGTATCCATGAGGAAAGCAGGTATTTTTTGGTACTTTGAATCCTGGAATGTCACAGCCACAACAGTGGGAAATTCCTATGAAGTTATGAAAGTAATAAAAAACCTGCTGCTGCTTTGAAGTATTATTTTATTCCAAATTAGGAAAAAGTCATCTGTGACAGGAAATATGAGCCAAAAGACAACTGATGAAATTTCCTTTGATTTTTTTTCATTATCCATGAAAGCCTAATCTTTAGTAAGAATGTTTTCTATTATTGTCTTGCTGAGATAAACCTTTGACTCCTCTAACATCTGCAGTGCCATGGACAAGGTAGTCTAGTAACTGATATGGAGTGTTTTGCAAGAATTCAAGCAGTACTAGATATTAAACACACTGTGGGAAATGTTGCAGGATCATGCAGTGGCCAGCTTGGTCAGAAAAATGTTGTTTGAGCCTTCCTCTAATATCTTTAAAATCATAAAAGGAATTAGCTAACATCTACAAAGAAATACACGTGTCAAAACATAAATGCATTTAATGAGAAAGGCTGCCTTTGGGGATTTCATTTAAGGTATAGCCAGATAAAGGCATTTCTTTTTTAATCATGTACAAGCTAAAGCTTTCAATGTCTGTTCTAATTTACTGCGTTTTTTTCCAACAGTTAACAAAAATCTACTCTAATTTTAAATAGTTTGTTTTTACAAGTTTATTCCAAATGTGTTCTTAAGAAATCATTATGCACCTCTGATACTTGAGGAAAATAAAGATATTGAAAAGAGTGGGGGAAAAAAAGAGCCGGGGGGTGGGAAAGAAAAAGAAAAAGCTGATGCTAATTTATTTTGGGAAAACTAAAATAGTCATGTTAAAAATCTCTTGGCATTGTGCTATGAGACTAAGCAAATCTACATTCATTATAATGAGCTTAAACATCTAGGTAACTATTTTTGGAGTTGGCCCTTTCGAGTGGTCTTCCACGATAAACTAGATAAAGTGCCTTAAAACACCAAAATCCTCCATTAAGCCATGAAATTTAGCTAGGAAGTATGTTCCTAGGGTAATTTTCATAGTGAAAAAGTGACTCAGTTATGGACAAATACAAATTTAAGTAATTCAGTAGAGATCTTTATATTAAAAAATAAATAATTAGGTTTTGTTTAGACCAATGTATTTCTACAGTGCCAAGGAGAGGCTTTAGAATAACTGCATGTTCAGCCAGCATGAACAATTCTTCCATCTGCCTGGAAAGCTGAGTATTACTTCTCTTGCTGCTGTTTTCTTGATGTTTTTCTTGTGTTTTGCTTGGGTGGTTGTGGGAGTTTTTTGGGTTTTGATGTGGGGTGTTGCTGGTTGTTGTTGTGCTTTTTTTGGTAATTTTATAGTATTAAAGGCAAAAAGCTGATTAGATCACTTAGATTGGCACACTATAGGCCATTATATTTTTCAGTATTAGGACTGAATTGAACAGAACTTGACTAAATAAAAAAAGAAACCTAACACAAGCCTGTCTTCCACAAGGACACTTAGTCTTGATATCAAGATGCCTCCTAATTCCTAGGTATTTGTACAGTGATTTGTTTTTCTAAAAAGAACAACAACAACAACAAATGGGCCAGACTTCTAACTCTGATGCACATGGCTTAGCCCGTGTTCTTGTCTTGCTGGTCACTGGCCCGGGGAATGGTAGACAGGGCCCAGGGGGTATGTTGTATGCAAAAAAGCTTGAGTGACCTTGTGTCTGCTGGGCTATAAGGAATAATCTTTCCCTCCTGAAGATACTTGTGTTTTCTTGACTGACTTGCATAGATTCATCTCTAGAAGTCTTTAAGTTTTTGTTGTGGATTTTTGGCGGCTTTTTCTGCCTCTGTTGGTAGGAGTCTAAAATATCTGCCATCTAGACTGACCAGACTAACTCTCATAGAATGGTTTGGATTAAGAAAGACCTTAAAGATAATCTAGTTCCAACCCCTCTGCATGGATAGGGGCACCTGCATTTTTGTATCGAGTTGTGGGGGTTTTGTGCGCCCCTTCTGCTCCCCCAGCCTGAAACTGTTCAACCATTTGATTTAACTCCAGGCTTGTTCATGACCAAGATCTCCTTGAGGTATTTGATGTACTGTCAGCTGCTGGTCTGTGATGGCCTTTCTTCTCAAAGAAATGCTAGATTATTTTCAGTAAATAATAGTTTATAAAAGCTGTTGTTCAGATCTCCTGAGGCACCAGAAAGAGCCAGCTTCAGGTCTTCTATTACAAAGGCCTGTGATTTAAACCTCTACACAGGAGGAGGGTAGCATTTTCACAGTTGATATGTGAACAGTTGTTTGTTTCACTATCCTAGCTCCCACAGAAATGGGAATAGTTGGTCGATGTGAGGCTTTGGGAGAGGTCCTAGGTTTGCCTAGCAGGATGGCTGGGGGTGTTGTCTGAAGAAAACCCAATTCCCTGAGATGCCTCATGCTTTTCCTCCACTTTTCCTTCTGAATGTGTGTCAATCTCCACTGCGTGAGTTGGCTTCTGTGAATGTATTTTATCATACCCATGTTGCTGGCTCTCAGATTTGTTTAGGTTGCCAAGTGCTTAGTTTGCAATAAAATAATTCTGAGAACCTAGGCCCTACTGACAAACCTTGCTTCCACATCTCATGCTGACATCTCATTTGCAGTGCTGTGCTGTAGTGAGCATGTAGTGAGCACCCACTAACTGGGTGGACTGGCTGGAAGCTGCAGAGGTCAGGCTGGTTTGAGAGAATGAGGCTCTGAGTTGCTCAGAAGACAAAAAGAAAATGTTTTCAATCCTATGAAAAGCATTTTACATAGCCTCTCGAGGCCTCAGCAAAGGGGAAAACACCAGAGGGATTAAAGCAATAACATTTAATGATAAGTATCACTTCTTAACTCACACTTTCGGCATTCTTGTAAATGTGTTGCTCTTGGCTCAGTAAACCAAAACCTGGTTTGATTTCATCTTTCCAGATACCTTCAAAACAGTATTTAACAGTCTCTTTAGGCTGGCTTTCTTGAAGTGTGATGAGCATGATATATTTGGAGTTGAGTTGTGGTGTGGATGACCTGATTTGAAGCCACTTTTAGCCTTTTGGTCTTTCTCTGATTTGTATTTGTTGAATAAAATTATTACCTAAGCATTTTGAAGGTATGGTAGTATCAAGGTTCATTCAAACACTAATGGTGTGTCTCTGACAGCTGCTCCAGGAGGAAGAGGCCCCATGATAGCAAATGAACCTTAGGAGCCTGAGTCAGAAAGTTGTCATTATGCCTAGAGGACACGATGACAATGCTGGGAACAAGCAGTTCAGCTGGTGGCACTGTAGTCTTTCTCTGTGAGCATCTCTTCAGCTGTTGCAGTTGCCAGATGTGGACAGGTCATCAAATAGGTTACATCTCCTGCAATGCTCATGCTGTGAAAAACATCCAGCACAACTGAAGGGTTCCCAGAAATCATGAAAGATAATAAATGTATTTTAAAAAAAAGTCCTCTCAGATATAAATCCAGTGAGAGAATTTGTCACTGGGGTAGCAACAGCCCTATTTAGCAAGGTATAAACTTCCCTTTTTTTCCTAAACATCCCAGGCGTTATGGCATTTGCAGCTTAAATAGCTGAGAGGAGAGGAGCACAGCAGAAGTATTTGAGGAACTGCATTACATAGACAAGTAGGGTCATAACTTATTAAAACATTTGCAAAACACATTCCAGTGAGACAAAGTTAAGCAGCTAGAGCATCTTCCCACGTAAGAACAGCAATGAGGAGCAGAATGGGTAATCATGGAACTGGGCTGCCCGGGCACGTTCCTCGGATGGCTGAACTCACATTTGATAACTCTGATCTCCCTGTCAGTGGCTTGTAGGACAAATTCAATTGGTGTTACACTCTAAGTGATGGTGGAGCTTACATAAGATTTTTTTTCCTTCCTATGTCACACTGTGTTTCTAAGCTGTATGTGATGGTAGGTTGCCTTGCAAGCGTGTGTTTGGGTCAGAAATAGAGCAGCATGCAGCAAACCTTTTCTTGAAAATCTTGCCTATAAATAGTAGAGGTGGGAAAGATGAACTCAGTTTCCTTCCAATTCAATGACAGTTTGAAAACTGGTGTGAGTGTTCTTAGCAGAATGATGTAACATTAGCAATGGTAAGAAGGAGTAGGGCCAAGGATTTCAGGTTCATGCACAGACCTCCTAGGCTGCTTCTCTCTGCCCTATGCAACATGCAGTCAGTGCAGCTGCACGGTCATGTCTCTT
>NW_009970725.1:1302288-1306073 GCF_000747805.2 Chaetura pelagica
CTTTCCCTTTTCATCCCCCTTAGTTATTGCATTTGGAGGGGCCATATCCTCTAAAGAAGAGGCTGATTGGTGGGAAGCTTTCCCCTCAACACTTCCTAGGAAAACTGTGCAGCTAACATGTAGTGAAGGTGCTTGCTCTACACAGTTAACAGTACATGCAATGTTAATTGTGATGCACAAATGTGTCCTGTTGATGAAGATTAAAGTTAGAAGTTTTTTCTGCACTGTATAAAAGGAAAAACAGGCAAATTTCTTAGAGGTCTTTGGTGAGGTGAAACAACTAATCCCATCAGAAAGCTGCAGGCACTGTTCTTAGGGCAATAACCATATTAGGGATGCTATGGGTTTTTTGTTTTGTGTTACAAAGTTGTTATGAATATTAAATAATAATTATCATCATACACAGAACGTATCTATGCTCTCCACTATCAACCATTTAACAATATATAGAAAACCACCTACCATGCTAACTGGAGAATTAAATGCATTTGTGTATCATTGCTTGAAAACTTCTGTGAATAATGCTTGTACACAATAAAGAGTAAAATCTTCAGATAAATTGAGGAATACTGTAATTACAAGTGAACAGCAAAGTGGAAATCCTAGCTGTCATTGGGCAGTTTCTTAATAAGATGTGTAGATTTAGGATCATTTATTCTTAAATCAGCATCCCCTTTTGCAAGGCTGAGTGCTGATAAACGTCATGTTGTTGTATTAACTGTAAAAAATGTAATGTATTTCTGGCTCTAAGGCTAAATGCTATTAGCCCAAATGAGCTATCAAGGTGATATGATAAAGGTCCTGTTGAATATTTATACAGAATTGAATTAAATACGCATGTGCCACTTGTTCTACAAAGAACATAAGGGAAAATATGACTAATACATAAGAGCAAAGATTAGTTTACTTGTCAGTTCAGGATCATGATATAGGTGGAATTTCCTTCCATAAAAACAGCACGACAAAGAGTTCACGAATATTTTCAACAGTAGCTAATGTTTCCATTCCCAGGGGAGAGCTCTAAGCCCACAAACAAGAAAGGCTGCTACATTTAAGCTTCAAGGAATGTCATTACAAAATGTAAACTGTCTGCAAGAAAGTTTCAGCTTTGATAGTTTTATCACATTAGAGGCAAGCGCATCACAGCTGTGAAGTGCATCATAGCACAGACATGACCCATATTTATAAAAAACCTTTGACTAATACAGCATTTTGTTATATTGGAAATCTGTGGTTTACCAGTGCGTGGCTGGGCTCTGCTGGGAGCCATAAGAGATGGAGGGCAGAATTGTGTTTCCATTTTGTCATCATTTTCAGGTGAAAGATGCAGCTTGTCTATGCTACAAGTGTGAGGACGTATTTTCAGAGGATGACACAAGGACTTTGTGCACTGAGTGTCTGTCATTAGGATTGCTAATAAATGCAAGAGATTAAATTATTGATGATTAAGTAAGATGCAGGTATAGCTACCTACATTTTAAATATGGCTATGTCACAGGAATTTTTGGCCTTGCTTAATTGCTTTAAAGCAATTTTCTCCTCAAATAATAATAGTCCTCAAAAGTGAATATGTGTTAGTTAAATAGAATCTGACTTTCAGGCCTTGTGTAAACAGTGTAAGTGCTGAGTTTCTATGAAGAAGTAAAATCAAGCTACATTGAAGCTGCATTACCTTTTCCCAAAATGAAATCTGTGCATCATTTTGGTGATTCTCATGTACCTTTCTCAGCCTTTTTATCCCTTCTTCTTGAAAATGAGAGTGATAGGAGAAAAAAAAAATTTTTGCCCAAATATGGGTAACAAAACAGTGCTGCAGCAGGTTTGCAGCACCTAATACATAGATGAAAGTCACCCTATTAGTAAATGGAAGAGAATGTTGAGGGTCAATTTAGAATAGTATCCTTAAAGTGGATACTTAGCAGAATGAATTAGAAAGATCATACATGGGGGAAATCTTTTCCAAAGTGTATTATGGGAAAAGACTTGCAGCCCTCAAAATATGGTAAATAGAATATCAGCAAGTTTCTATAAACAGAAAAGCCCACAACTGTCTGTAATTATTTTTATTTTCAGTTGAGTGCTGGTAACACCTCTTCCACAGAAGGAGTGCAGAAATTCAGGAAGTCCTTCTTATAGCTGTTGAACAAGCTCATATGGACAAACAGTATTTTCCAAGTGAATGCAAACTCTAGTGACAAACAGCAAAGTTCTGAGAAAAAGAGATTATTAAATTATGGGATTACAGACATTTACTTCTAATGAAGTCTTAAAGAGCATTTTACTGGATTTCTATGTTTATACTATTTTAAGCTCTCTACTCAAGAGACAGCTGGCCTATGTCTGTAGACCGTGCAACAAAATCTGCTGTTTAACATACAGTGTGGTCCAAGAAGCAGTCAGGATGTATCAGGAGTGGGATGCTGAGTGATGTCTTTCAATGCCTGAAACCATCCTGGGGAAAGCAAGGAGTTTCTGGGCTCTGTGCCTTCCTGATGCTCTGGGCTTAGGGTGTATGTGGGTCAGGCCCTGCGCTGTGGTACTAGGTGCATTTGTGCTGTGCAGTCATGCCAGTGATGTGCCTGTGTGTACAGGATTCCCACACATTCAGCATCTGATGCTGTTGAACATTAGGAAATGCTACCTGGTGGTCACTACAAGAACTACTGCAGTCATCCAAGTGATGATCTAATAAATTAGATAAAGTACCAGTGAGGGAATATTCACATTAAGAGCAATTTATTCTATTTCTCTGTAGAAATTTAAGACAGTTCCACATAATATTTTGTAAATGGTTAAGGCTACAGCAAGGAAAACAAGCTCCATCTTTGGGGGGAAACAATAAAGAAGTGGGAAATACTAATGGGACTTTAGTTGTAGAGGAAAGATATGTAAAGGGGAAGATACACAAAGAAACAAAGTGAAGTGGCATGTGAGGAACTTCTCTGTCAACACAGAACTCAGGAAATTTATTGCTATGGAAAGATACCAGAAAGGGGGAGAGGGGGCAGGGGGGAAGGCGGCAATCTGTATGTTCTTCCACTGCCCCTTATAAGAGACCAAACTTTGGCTTGTTTAGGGGATGGCCAGTCAAAAATCTACTGAAAACTGCCAGGGTGCCCAGGAAAACAATTGATTTTCAAAGAAAATGACCTGAAATCTCAGGAGTAAATCATCCCATTTTACAGGAAGAAAAATAATTCTGGCAAAAGGCCTACTTGCCCAAGCAGGGAGCTTTTTGGTGAACTGAAACGTAAAATGGGGGTACATGAAAAAAGGAAAACAATGAGAGGTTGCAGAGGTGTAGTATAAAAGCATTGCTTGGACATGCAGATATGAAATTGGGCAAGTCAAAGCTCAGCTGGGCCTAAGGGTGGTAAAGGGGCATAAAGGAAGTATTTTAAAAGTTTGGTCACAAAAGTCCGAGAAAATGTGGGCTTTGGGTGAACAGTGAGACCTGAGGGAGGGGCAACACAGGAGGCTGAAGTACTCTACAGTTATACACATGCACTCCCACTTAGTCTTCATAGGAAAATCAACTCTGCCATGGTTTGTGAAGAAGAGGGAGAGCTATCACTGAGAGCAGCAGAGGATAGTCTATGGAAAGCAGACAGAATATGTAAATGGAGGATCAGAGAAGCCTTAGGCTGCCTTGCCCCCATTCTTGGAAAGATTGTGAATGATATGTGTCACATAATGAGGCAGAGCATCCCCTCAGCAAATGTGTGGATAACACTGAATTAGGGGGGACCTTGAGAAAACTGAAATTTTGGTTGAAAACCCCACTC
>NW_009970725.1:1306361-1346472 GCF_000747805.2 Chaetura pelagica
CAGGAAGATGTGCAAAGGGAAGAGTCTCTGGGTTCTGTCCCCTCCTGATGCTCTGAAGTGTAACTCCATGCATCAGCACAGCCTGTGGCATGACCAGATGAATAACTGATAAAAAAAGGACCAGGTGTTACAGCAGAAACCAGGCTAGTATGAGTTGAGAGTGGTCTCTCTTCACTAGTAAGGCAAACACATTGGGTTACCTTGGGAGAAACATTTCAAGCAGGAGGGTTTTATTCTGTCTGCTTGGCACTGCCGAGGCTGCTGCAATGTTTCTTCTTCTAAATCCTGTGCTTTAAGAAGGATGATTGACCAAAAGAAGCTCTTTCAGAGAGCTTTCAATATAGTCAGATGTACCTACCTGTGAGGATGGGCTAAGGGTGCTAAGGGACTATAGTGGGGAGAGAGAGGTTGTTAATGGCAGAAGACAACTGCTGGAGAGCAGTGTAAGGGGGGACATGGTGGCAGCCTCAGATCACTTGAAGGGGAGTTACAGGCACAGTAAAGCCAGGCTTTCTGGGATAGTGAAAGATGATAAAGCAAGGCACAAAACATAACTTGGGAAGTTCATAGTGACCTTTCTTGGTTAGGAGAGTGGTGCAACACTGAAGCAGGTTGCCCAGAGGAGGTAGGATCGACACTCTTGGGGGCCTTCAGGATTCTGCTAGACAAAGAGACAAAGCCATGGCTGACCTGCTCTGACCTCTAGTGCTAGATGGAGATGGCCTGTCTATTCAAGCAGGGGACTGGATGGGATGGCCTTCACTGAAGAGGCAATTCTGTGATCCTGTGAATTTGATAAGCATATTTCTATGTTATACATATGGTTATATCATAACTATAGTTTTCACAATTAAAAGGAAAAAAACCCCAACAACCCAAAACAGAAAACTATAATTTGCAGGACTCAGAACATGTCAGCCATCTGTTAACAAACAACTTGGTGGATTTTCATAGGATCAGAGATGCATTTTCTTCCTCAGACTTACTGTGTATCAAAATTTTAATGGTGGGAAAGACATTGCTGGCCCTCACAGTCCTCTGTCTTACTGACTAGCAATGTCTATGTCAGCTTCTATCATGGTCATGTCACTTCAGCAGAACTTACTAACTCTTCTGTGGTGCCATGTAGGTTTCAAGCTATACTGCAAGAGCATAAGACAAGCCTGTAATTTAATAATAATAACAATAACTATATTAATAAATTATTGACAAATTATTGATTTATTATTATTATTGGATTATGTTACAACAGTACTAAAATTTCAGGAAAGCAAACACTCATTTAACAAAGGAAAATAACTGCCATGAAAGAAAACAACAATAATGTACACAATGGTAATCTCAGAGTCCTAGCCTGGTTGCCAGATGTCAGTTGAAATTTTTTTTCCCTGTCTCAGTTCTGAGATGCCATGTTGTGAAGTGGTGCAGTATGTTGGCGAGCAACAAGGCCCAGAACACAGAACAAAAGAATAGACCAGAATTACATTTATGTAATTAGTATGCATGTATACCTCTTACATTAGTATCTTGTTAAAAATTAATAACTGTAGCAGATTTAATTGCATATATTTAATGGCTGCTTGAGAAATAAAACCATTATTATTATTATTATTATTATTATTATTATTATTATTATTATTATTATTATTATTATTATTATTATTATTATTATTATTATTATTATTATTATTATTATTATTATTATTATTATTATTATTATTATTATTATTATTATTATTATTATTATTATTATTTTATATACTTGAGATAGATGCTGCCTTTTGCCCACCGAGCAGAAACAATTTCATTTCAATTTGGTCTGTTTTGTAAACCCTGAGCAAATACACTGGAATTACACTTATATTTATGGAATTTATATTGTTGAAACATGAGAAAAAGTAGAAACTATCTCTAAATACTTTTTTTCTGCACTTCCTAGCCTAAATATATAGACTGTTGTCTTCATTGAGCAACAACATCTGGAAAAACCGTTGTGTGACGTATCCTAGCAGTTGGGAAATATCAAAAAGGTGAAGATGAGTCTTCAGCAGCCCCAGAGGCAGCAAGGAAATTGGAACAGACAACAGATGCAATATGTGCTTGCAAACAGGGCATGTGAAAGAGGTAAAAAGATATCATGTGAATTGTTTAATTTGGAATGATAAAGAAAAGCTCCAGGAAGTAAAGTTGTGAAGGCCTGCTTAAGCTTTTGTTTTCTTTAATTACATTCCTTATTTATAACAGTGTTGATGACTCAGGGGTTTCCCAGGAATCCTTTCATAGTTCTGGATGCTGATTTATACTGAACCTTATGGGTTTGCTATCAGGGGGACGTTGGATTAGTAGGACAATAGCTGGGTATAATTCTTGGCCACATTTTAACAATTTATGAGATGAAAGTCTAGCTTGAGGAGATCAAATAGAAGGATTTTTATATATATATATTGGAACTTTTTTCATTTTTTTCACAGCCTGATCAGGGCAGAGGAAAAAAGAAAAAAGTGTTGGCATGCTGGCTGTTTTTTAGTGGCATTAGAACTGAGAACTCCTCGTCCTTGTAATCCAGTAATTATTATTTTTAAGCCTTGAACCATGGAATTTAATGCTTTATGTGTATATGTAAACTTGGAAAAATAGCTCAACTGAATGTTCTAATTTTGTATGACAAATAGATTGAAAACTATTTATTTATTTATTTTAATTTCTTGTGCTTTTAAACCCATCAGGTGATGCTTTGGGATCTGACCTGAAGTACTGAAATGCTTGCAATAGCCAGTCCTGGAACTCCCTGGGTTTCTCAAATCCTGATATATTTCAAGCCAACTTTCTTGACTCTGCAAAAGTGAGCTGAAGGCCTTTGTCTTTGCCATCCAAGTCCAGCATGAAAAAAAACAGAGTTGATAAACAGAAGTAATTAAATAGAAAATTATAGTTCAGACAACACATTTCAACTGCTAATATATTTTGCTCAGTTGTTTGCATTCCCTGTGCTTCTCCCTTTCTAGTGTTCAAAATTATGGAAATTGGGAGATATTTTGACAGTGTTCCTTCCTTGAGGAGTGGCATTCAGCTCCTAACCCTTATATGATGCACTGTGTCTTTGAGAATGTTTCAGTCTGAAGGCCACCAGCTAAGACAAATGCAGGCAACAGTTGCTTTATTTCTGAGCCCCTTGAAGGGGGTAAGCAGAAAAGCTGAAAGTAGAAAAGAGCAGGCATATGGGAAAGACCATTCTGGATTAGGTCTAAAATCCACCTAATCCCATACCATGTCTCCAGCAACTTTAGATGTAAATGTGATTACCTTGGCTTTTGCTCCTCCACAGAAATGGAAGGCTTATTCTGAGTTTTAAAATTTTGAAATTAGCTTAAATCCTGAAGGCTGAGGTTTAATGTCTCTTGCACTGAACTAGTTGTAATGAGTTGTGGTGCTGTGGATGTTCTTGTCGTCCACAGGATTGACAAAGTTCGCAGACTTCTTCACCTTCACAGCTTTTTGTGGCAGTACGTTATCCACAATTTAATTGCACTTGGGGTGAAAACAGAATTGAAAGTCTACTTTATTCCTGTATTAACAAGGAAGGAGCACAGAAATTTCTTGTCTACATTCTCTAGGGCACTGGTTATTTCTATGATTTTATTTAATATGCTGTTAGCACCGAGTTTTCATCTCATTTTTTAGGCTACTTTTTACAATCGTTTTTCATATGATTGAGGTGGTTTGTTTTGCTTGATTGTTTGTTTTTTTCATGTTTGATCATTCTCAGGGCTCCTCTTGGACTTCCTGTTTGGCTGCATCTCTGACACTGATGTTCAGGACTGCATGTGTCAGGAGGAATATATTAAGTCAGAAATATTGCAGACAATAAATTTGGAGAAACTTCCAAGGCTTTTTCACTAACTGGGGTAAAGAGCAGCAAATAAAGTCTCAAAGAGAGAGAGATGGGTGAGTGAGGTAATTCCATCATTGACGACAGCAGTGAGAAGAGCTCAGAGAAAGAATGTCTCAACTGCTGGGAGACACACAGCAAGCAGAAAAGTTTGCAGCCTTCCCCCATCTGGGGTGAAGTACTGAAACATCTGAGAATAAATTATTAAAATGTGTGATGCCGAAATAAATTTTCATATACCTTCCTTTCCTCCTCTTATAACAGTCCAATTTTGTAATGAAAAATTTACCCCCTGGTTTTCCAAGAGCAAATGAACTCTATAAATAGTGTAACGTTTTACACTATCAACAAGTGTTAGATGACTACAGATCACCAGTTACAGGAAAAACTATTTATAAAACTACTGCATTAACTTTACTGCCATAGTTTTTAAATATGGTATTGACAAGATGCAACCGCCTTCTGTTGATTTGGAGGCATCCAATTTAGGAAAAGGTAAATAGCATCTTTGCCATGAAGAAGAGTGGTGTTTGAAGAGCTCTTGTGCTTTGTTCTGTGTCAGAGTTTATCTGTGTTCTATTCAGTTGTAGAAAAGAGCTTTCATTATCTGCTTAAAAACAGAAGCATCAGTCAACGAAAACCAAGGAGGGATCATGTCTGCCTGGGAGACTAAATGTACCAATCTTGTCTTACTGGGCTTTGTAAGCTGGGAAGGTCTTAGACTCTTGCAGATGTTGTGGGATTATGAATTGCTGGTTTGAGATACAGAACTTGTAAATATGGAGTAATATCCCTGCTTCTGGATATCCTACTGTGCATCTGCACCATTAGTTTGGCAATGTTTTTTAATGTTGTTTCAGCTGATGCTATATACCAAGAGGTTTGGGGTTTTTGTTTTTGTTTTTTCTTTGAAAATCTGATATTCTGAATGTCTGTGAAAGACAGAGGCATAAATTGATAGATAACCATCTGTGTTTCTATCTCTTTCAAAGAATCACACGTGTGTATCTGGATATCTGAAATTGGTTTTTAACATGTCGATTTGTTTTGAATACTTTCTTTACTCTTCCACAACAGGAGAAAACTGTTTTCAACAATGTATTTGCTGTGTCTGAAACAATAGTCATGCCTGTCAAATGAGGGTAATTGCTTTGCAAGTCTAATTACTTTGCTAACTGTTGTCACCAGCCAGGTGGGTGACTCCTCAGTGCCTGGTTGTGTGATGTTGTGCCTGTGGGTGGGAGCAGCCTGTCTCAAAGGCTGCCATATTTTTACTTGATATAGAAAGTGGGGCAATAAAGTGGAATTGTTGAGCAGCAAATGTAAAGCAAAAGATAATAAGTTTTTTTACACAAAGCATAATAGAATTGTGTTGCTTATTGTCATATAATATATCTGGACATGAAGGTACCGATGTGACTGCTGCCTCAGGAAGACTCTAAACCTTGAGGTGCTGGGAACTGGGCACAGACACTGTTCATGCTTAAACACCTTCCAATCACTTTTGTTACCGGACACCATGAGAACTAGTCAGGGCAGAGCAGCTGAGCTAAAGACCTTTGTCTAGACTGTATGGCCATTCCCACTTTCTTAGCTTGAGGAGGTGGAGGTTTGCAGGAATTTAACACTTTGGCATGCAGGATTATTATTGGTTACTCCAATTTTTCACAAGTGTTCCATCAGCTAAGTACCTGTGGTCCTGCCCTCCAAACCTGCAGCTGCAACAGTACATCAAACATCTCTCTTGTGTTGCAGTGACACTATAGGCATAAAAGCAACAGCTCATCTGACAGTATCAGGTCCAACAGCGTTTTCAATGTGTTAAAGCAAGTGCTTTAGATGTATTGAGATATATTTAAATATTAGAAGTGAAGATTTAGTACCTAAAATTTGTGATTTTTCTCAGGTACCCAATCAAGTGTCATACTTTATCTGGAAACAATTCAGTACCAGGCATTTTAAAGTAGAAACTTTTTGTCCTTTTAGTATCACTTTAATAGCGAGAAGAGAAAAAAATGGAATTGCTTCAACAATAAAATTAAGTGTGGTGTTTTTTCTCTGATCTATTGCTTTTATGGCATTTTTCAGATTACTCTCAGTGTGAAAATTACTGCATCCATATGCTCATCAAATATCTTGCTTTTACTTCAGAGCCAATTGTGGGGCAGCTAGAGTAACGGCACATCAGAAGTGTGTTCAGGACTTTCAGAAAAAAGCAGGTCTGATTCTGTAAGGCTCCAGTCAGCAATGAGATGGGCTGAGTTTATGTCTATCCACTGAAACCAGTGTAAGCCAAAGGTTTTCAGATTAGCAAAGAAAGCCTGGAAGTTCCTATTGCACATGAACCTTTTCCATAAATCTTTGAAGAAAGAGAACAGATTTCTATATTATTTATTTTTTTTTAAAAGAAAAAGCCCAGAGGCTTTTAGGCCCACATTAGAGAAGGCTAATGTTATATTGAAAGAAAGAACATACATTAAGTAGAGTTTTTTTCTTGAATTAGGACTTTGAGTATTGGAAAAGGCTTTCAGTCTTTCTTGTTCATCTCAGTCACACTGATTCTTCAACACACAGAGATGACTTCTGAGATGTGATAAACTGAATGATAAAATGGTTGGATGATAACTGCTGGTATACTGATTCACCAGCTAGAAGTGTTAGAATTGTTCATTATGTGTAAAACAAGTAAGAAAGCCCTTTATTATTAATTTGTGATTTTAAAAAATGTTTTTATTCTGATGTCTGTGAATATTTTTGTCTGTATGTTAGAACATGTGGGCAGATTTTCAGTCCTTGGGCATTTGCAGACTGGGAAGCCCCAGGGAGGGCTTCCCAGGACAGAAGGAGCTGTGGTGGGGGACCTGAGAAAGATGTTGAAGCATGAAGGCAAGACCAGCAACTTCACTTGGCTTTCCTCCTGCAAACACTCTGTTGTGGTTTAACCCCAGCCACCAACTAAGCCCTACAAAGCCATTCACCCATTCTCTCCTGGTGGGATGAGGCAGAGAACTGGAAGGGTAAAAGTGAGAATCTTGTTGGTTGAGATAAAGACAGTTTAGTAAGCAAAGCAATAACTGCACATGCAAACAACACAAAATAAGGAATTAATTCACAACTTCCCTTGGGCAGGCAGGTGTTCAGCCATCTCCAGGAGAGCAGGGTTATATTACATGTAATCATTAGTTGGGAACACAAACTCCATCACTCTGAATGTACCCCCTTCTTTCTTCTCTCCCCAGCTTTATATGCTGAGCATGACATCATAGGGTATGGAATATCCCTTTGGTCAGTTGGGGTCAGCTCTCCCAACTGTGTCCGCTCCCAACTCCTTGCTGGCAAGGCATAGGAATCTTCTTTACTGTAAGAGTGACAGAGCACTTGAACAGGCTGCCCAGAGAGGCTGTGGAGTCTCCTTTGCTGGAGACATTCAAAACCCACCTGGACACGTTCCTGTGTGATGTACTCTAGGTGACCCTGCTCTGGCAGGAGGTTGGACTGGGTGATCTTTCGAGGTCCCTTCCAACCCCTAAGATTCTGTCATTCTGTGAAATTGTGATTTAAGACTTCTTTATATTCATGCAAAGGCTAGAATCTAACCTTAGTTAGTTCTGATTAATATGTTTTTTCAGCTGTGGTAGTAGCAGGCAGACCAGGTTAAAATTCAGCTTTATATTCTTAATTGAATAAAAATCACTTTGCTTTTTTCACTAGATGTTTTGGTGCCACTGAAAACATCCCCCTTCTAAACACTTTAAACTATTCTTCTAGGGGAATTCAAATATTTATTGACACTGGGAACCAGAATTCTACTGTGAGAGGCAAATTCTTCAGAAATATTGGCTGGTTTTATGTACAAGTGAAAAGAAAAAAATCAAAACAAGAACAAACAATTTACAGAAAAAAAATAGTAAAGTGTGAGTGATTAAAGGAAGTTTAGTAAGAGTGATTACAGCTGAGGTCTGTGTACTTGCACTTGATTGAAAAGACAGCCTTTCCCAAGCAATCCTTCAGTATGTAAAAGCTTTCATCTCTCTTATAAATCATAATAAACTGGGTAATTTCCTGCCATAGTCATAGTTGGTATAAGCTTCTGAGTTTTCTGACTAAAGCAATTATACACTTAGATTAATGACTGAACTGACTAAATTAACATGTAAAAAATAAATTTCTTTTCATATGGGAGACATTCAATTATTTATCATAAAGATGTTTGTAAAATTATGCTTCTTTGAAGACCCTCTTGATCCTAATTGTTAGAACAAATAAAGTAGTAAGAGAACAGAAATATACCAAAACCTGTATTTCTTGCAACAGAGGAAAAATGCCCCTTTCCACGTAATAAAAACTAATAGAAGAAAGAGGGAGTTATAATTGCTGTTGCTAATGTGATTTGTCTTGGTGCTACATAAATCTATTTACTGTAAGTGAACTCTTACTTCGAAATGACAATTCAAGTATTCTTTGACAAGCAAAGGATTTTTGGTGAAACTTCTGTTTTAGCCCCTAAGTCAAGAAATTACATTTTATTCACACCATTTTTGTTTTAACTTTTTGTCACCTTTTTAAGGGTATGTTGGATGACAACAACAGTTTGGAAATTAGAGACTTGTAAAATATCCCAGTTGGGGTACATAATGCCTGCATATCTGGAGGCTACATTTTGTCTTCATTTCCAAAATGGTAATTCTTACTTTATATGAGTGTTGTAAGATCTGCAAGAAAATGTTTACAGGCTGATTACCTTTCTTTTTTTATGCTATTTTAGATAAATCAGGTTATACCCAGATATCTGAACTTCTGTATTTGCAAACCAACCTGGTCTCTTTTGATAGAATCCACATCCTACTCTGTTCCCTGTTTCCAGTTTATAAGCATACTTTAGCGAAGCTGGAAAAATAACAATAAGGAATCCCTGAATTCTGGAAGCTGGTAAGGGAACATGTATAACGTGGCAGAGTTTCCTCCAGATGATCTTGGGAGTATGGCTCAGGCACAACACGATGCAACCAGCTCTTGGCCTCAGAGGGCTGTAGGGATCTGTTTCCTCTTTGACAGTCCATCATCTGTGCCAACAATTACGTCATTTTTCTGCCATGTCACTTGAAAAACAAACTGAACCCCAAGTTCCCCACACCTTTATGATTTTTGGCCATTGCTAATATGGGATGGACTTAATCAACATTTCTGGGACATATTCCACATCTCTTAGTTTACACCTGGTGATGCCCTTTCCTAAAGACTTATTCACAACTCTTCCTAATGACATCACTTGAAAGGGATTTTTTCTTTAAGCTTAAACTTATTTTTCAAGAAGTTTTAAAATTTAAACTAGTGCCTTGTTTGTGATGTCAACGCATGCCTGATAACAACATTTAAACCATCTTTTCAAAAGAACAATTTGAAAAATTGAAGTATTTCTCATCAACAATACAGGAACTCTAAGGTTGTTACATGTCATGAAAACCCCTGGTACGATATACTTTACAATTTGCAGTTTTGTTTATCAATACTGGAAACAAAATGTGTTTTTTATATGATCAAATTTTGCATATTAAGACTGTAGAATAATAAGAAATTAGAATGTACTTGTCATCAGCAGTGTATCAGCTTTTTAATTAATTAATTTATTTATTTCAGTGACGTGGATGACAATTCATCTCCAGCGTGGTACATATCTGAGAATACTTCACACTAACTAGCCTGCTTTTTCAAAAGTGAACTTAAAGGTGATCTTAACTGAGACTTTGAGTACTGAAAATTTAAAAGAGAACTGATCTATGGCTTAGTTGCAGGCATTTTGCCTACAGTTTTTGTTTGCTGGTAAATGACTCATGTCTTTAATTTGGTTCATAGAATCATAAGATCATTTTAGTTGGCAAAAACCTTTACTATGATGAAGTCCATTAATTTGTTTGTAAGTTTTTAGCTTACTGATAGTTTTGGTTGATTGTGTGTGTAGATACCCAAATTGCCTGATAGCCTGGGATTTAGGAAATACTGCTTTGTGTCTTAAGTATGGAAATCACCTCTCCTCTGGCATTCCCATCAGAGGAGACCTCTGTGAACACCAGGGAAATGAGGTTGGTGTCCTCCAGCCCAGCCACTTGGTAATGTGCCATAAGCTGGTGCATGACTGAAATATTTCCCATGTTAACAGTTCTCAGCTCCAGCAGGAAATGGTGATAGCGACTGGTTTGGGTTTTATTGAGCCCTTAAGGAAACTGGGTGCTGCAGACTCAGGCAGTTCAAGAAAAATGGGTATATATCTGCCAGCTTCCATGGACAGCCTTGAGAAGGGAGGTTATTTCTTTTTCCATTCTGCCCTGTCACTTCTGTCCCAAAGGAAGGGGGCAATTAGTGTAGTCAGTTGAGTAAAAATGTTCTGGCATGAACACATCAGATTTAACAAATGCTTTGAAATCACATGCTGAGGCTCACAGTAGCTAAACTGTGGTGGCCTAGAGCTTTCTGAGCTTTGCCTTCATCAATAAAGATCAACAGAAATGCAAAAGTATGATCTGAGCAACACTTTCCAGCAAGTGAACAGCTACTTTCTTCTGGGTGGAATGCCACAAGGAGATGAGGGGTATTGTAAACAAAAATAAACAAATTATTTCATTTTAGCTGCTTATGTTATTTCATTCTCTCTGGAGCACTTAGCAGATATCTGTATGTTGCTGACAAAACAAACTGAATTTATGTTGCTGGAATCATCACAACGAGTCATTAAAATAATTAAAATGAGTCAATGAAATGAGTCATCAAGGGAGAGAGAGTTACACCTGCAGCCAGCTCCTGTCCCTATGTTACTTGATTGAATTTTTGATGATGGGCTTAAAACTTCTGGCTGTCTTCTTGAAGTGATTATTTACAGCTCATACTGCAAACTGAGTTGTAATATTCAGTACTGCTGAATGAGTCTTTGTAATTGAGTTAACTTGTTAGTCACAGAAAATAGAATCTGGCACACAGAAAGGGAACATTGTTGCTTGAAGAGAAGTGTTCTTTTGCAAACAAAAGTTTTCTTAAGCATATCCTTGGGCAGAAATTATACTGATGAGAGTTAGCCTTCAAAACTAGTATATATGTTATGGAGATAGAGCTTGCTTTCCAGATGTGAGTTTCTTTACACTTTGCTTCTTACACTGGTAAAACTTTCATTTCTGTGAAGTAAAATAGTTCGATTTTTTGGGGAAGGAAATTCTATTTCATTGTTTAAATGAAGCACTCAGGCTTTTTAAGGAGAGGGATTACACATCATGGGTATTTGTACAAAGCCTGACCTACCTGTTTCACTGTGTTAGATTTAGTGCCTTTGTGATTTAAAAAAAACCACCAAACAAGTAGTATCCTAATTTATTACATATTTGGGATTATTTGCAAAACACCGAAGATCAGGAAATGTCTCAGGAACTTCTTACAAGTGAAGATGCATCACTCATTTTGAGGAGAAATTCAGTGAGGGTATTCTTGTTTTTCTTAACTACAAGATGCAATAGTTAAAGCCCAATATTTGTAAACATGAGTACCTAAGTAATGGCTTTAGTTATTTTTACCTTTCCAGATTTAGTGAATATTTGCCTCAATTTCAGGTGCATAAGCGTAACTTTTATTGTCCACCTTTACAAATCCATAGGTGAAAACTTTGGCCTTGGACATTGACATCAGGTTTTGGGCAGGTTAGACTAGAAGAGAAAATTTTACTTGTTTTGACCTCTTTTATATATATACACGTAATTACAGGAGTTTCTCTCAAACTTTTCCCGGTTAGTAGTCAGTACTCAGGATATGAGCCTAAGGGGACCCTGGAGAAATGGTCTCTATAGCCTTTTCCCAGGCACAGTATCTAATTGCAAGACACAGAAAAGGAGCAATAGTTTGGAAGGATAAGAGGCACAAAACACAAACTGTATTTTTAAAGACAAAACAATCGTGGTGGTGTGCACTGAGCATACTGCTGTGGCTCACAGTCCTTGAAGAGTGAGACCACCCAGAGCTAGATTCTGCTTCCCAGCTGGGCCTAGGAAGGTGCTGCACCCTGTTATTTCAGTGATTCATCTCAGGAAAAAGCTGAAGAAACCAGGAGGATTGATTTGTTCTTTTTAAAGAGTTTGGGCTGTTTCATAAGCACTGTAAGATGATGGAGGAGGAAAGTCACACCTCTCTCCTGCTTCCCCAGTGCTTCCCCAGTGCTTTTTCTTGAGTAGGCTTAAGAAGTTCACTGAGCACTTAGTGCTCAGGGTTTTAGCTTTTCTTACAGGTTATCCAGGAGGAATTTATACTATGTAACAAAATGCCTTTTCTAGACATATTGCACAAATTTGTTCCATGAGTCTATTTCATAATCTCTCAGCTCACAGAGAGGTACCAATGGGAACTGACCTTCCTTCTGTGATAAGCTTCTATTTTAAAAATGATTTACAATTGCCAGACAGAAAATCAGAGCAAAAGAGCTGTAAAATTTATTACTGTGATCATATCACTTTTCTCTGCAGACTTCTGAGTATTTAGTAAGTAAAAGAGAGAAAATCCATCTTCTGTGGGTAGTACATCATCTACGGAGTGAGGGCAATCTTTCATTTCACTTTGGCTTGCATGAATGGGGAGGTACCATTTCTATGGGAAAAACTCAATCCCTTTCCTCCTCTAGTGACAGATACCTCATTTAGAGCTTTCTAGAGAGAACACTGCTTTTCTTCTGTTTTTTTCAGCATACAGCAGAATGGGTGTTTGGGCACGAAGTAATGATTCTTCATATCTGTCTGCTACCAAGTGTATTGTTTGTAGATGGACATGTACTGAAAAAATCATGCTTGGGATTAATGTCTTACACAGTTTGGACAGAAGAGGAAAGGAGAAGGAAGGGGATTCTGAGACTAGTTTTCAGAAGACCCCTTCCAGTAGATTTCTTCATAAAGCTAGGGACAGATTTGCTAAACTAAGGCAAAGCAACAATAAGAAGTGCCCCAGATCTGTGAAAATGCTGATACTTTTACAGTAAAATTCCCTTTTTTTTCTAACTGCTGGTGTCAGAATATTTAAAGTAACTACATCCTCCAACAGATAATGCTTCCAGCTGAATTCACTGCCTTGCTTTATCTCTGCTTTCAAGTTAAATAACTCAAGATGAAAATTAAGACTAGTTTTCTTCCTGTTCTTTTCTCAGTCTGAATGTTTCAAAAGTCTTCAGTGAAATTCTCTAAAGACTCTAATAGGCAATTCCAGTAATGCAGCACTGCTATAGATTCTTGGCTTTTCTGTAAGGTAAACTGTGATTTAAGAGACAGATCTTTTTTTATTGGCCTTAGTCTTCTATTAAGTAGTTTCTGCCTTCCTGGAAAAATGCTTATTTCTATAATTGATTGATGTCTTCAGTGAATCACAATTTAAAACCTGGTTCAAGGGTTAGGTAATTCCTACTGATATGATTTAATATTTCCAAACAATAACTTTTGCCTTTAAAATCTAAACCAACATATTACAATGGGCAGTGCAGGCTTTGTTGTTGTACCAGCCATACCTGGACTCAAGCCTGGAGCAATGGTCAGGACAATTCTCTTGCAGGAGAAAACAATAAAAAGGCAGAAATCTTCTCCTTGGCTCTTACTATGCCATTGGTCCTCAGAAAACAATTAACCAGTGCAATCACTAGTCTTCCCCAAAGATGGCTGTTACTTAAAGGACATGAAGGTTTGAGGAAGATTTGATAAAATCATCTTCAGTTACGTTAACAGTAGATATGGAAGAATAAACCCACTTACCCTGTTTTAAACGGGACTAGGAATAATGGGTTAAAATTATATTGAGTGACAATAAATTACATAGGAAAACTTTCTTATAGCATTGAGGTAGTTTGCTTATAGAGGTGGAAGAGTCTTCTGCCACTGTAGGGTCTTCAGAACAGACTGGACAAGCATCTGTCACAGTGTTGTGTTTTGGAGAAAGGTGAGAGACTAGAAGAGGGAGCTTGACAACTGCAAGCAGAAAGAGTAACACTGATCTCATCTAAAAGTAGGCAGTGGAGAGCATGCTTTCCATGGCACCAATGCTAGACCACCAACCCATATAGAAGGCAAGTACAAGAATGGCAGTATGACCTGTAATGGAAGGATGATGGGGAAGGCAGTGCCACTTCTCTGTTGCACCTGAAAGGTGTAAGCTCACTCTGCTTTCATCTTGGCTAACAGAAGAGGAAGCATTTAGTAGTTGCAGGCTTCCTCCAGAGAGGATGCTGACACAGATCCCTTGTATACAGTGTGACTCCTGCAGGCACCAGGTTCTGAGAACTCAGCTATTGCTTTGGACTTTCAGCAGTTACCGTTTGGTCTAAGCATACAAGAACTGCTCAAGTGCACTTGGATAAAGTGTCTCAGCTGAGAATCTCAGGGTGCTACTCATGCAAGTTTACCCCATTTTGCAGATAAAGAGTCACAGAGTCACAGAGTGGCTGAGTGGCAGTTCAAGATCCCACAAAAGCAGTCAGGTACTCAGAGCTCCCTGTCAACCTTAGATAAAACATAGGAATCCTCTCTGTAGTTCTTAACTGAATGAAACATTCTATCATCCCTACTGCTGAATAGACAGGCACTGTGTTCCCAGGAGACCCTCAAAGTGAGTCAAAGAGATGTCTTCAACTTTGAGCATTCCTCAGATGAGTCAATTAATTTCACTCCTAATAAACTCAGAAAACCAAAAATCATTCTTGTAACCTTCCAGAAAGGTATTTTCTATCTGAAACACAAGTCATGCTAGAGCATATGGCTGAAGTATCTTGCATTTGCTGTCTTCTACCCTCAAACTAACAAATTCAGTTCAACTCTAGTGATACCCAGACTATACTTCCCAAAACTCATTGACTGGGAAAAAACCCCACTTTAGTTGAAACATTTTCAGTTTAATGTCACCATGAGTAAGTCTGGGGAACAGCAAATAATTCACAATACACAAGCAAGGAAGAATATAACAAAGTTGAAAGGCTGAGCATTCAAGTTCACTTGAGTAGAGTATCAGCTAACAGAAACAGCGACTTCAAAGCCTGGTAACAAAGTATGCGTAAAAATCACCAAATCATCGGCAAATGAAAGTGTAACTACACAATTATTTCAAGCTTATCTGGCAAGTCTTCTCTGAATCACATAAATATCCTTAAAGATAATTTTATTTGTCTTGAGAATACATGTACTCTATGAGGATCTGCAGTATCAGATGGGACAGCTTGGGGTTAGAATCTCATAAAGAATAACTTGTCAGTGGAAACACAGGAGAAAAGTTTGTATATGGTAATGACTTTTCATCATCAAATAGATCTTACTTAGTTTATTCATACACCTGTGAGATATTAAAGTCAGTAAGTAAATACTGAGTACAATAGAGTGATGTTAAGATGAATGTCACCTTTAAATTAGAGCTGCACTAAAAGCTTTTGATGAAATGGAAAACTATTTTACAGAAAAGTTAACTCTGTGAGTCCAGCCTGAAGTTAAAGTTCCAGGTAGCACAAGTCCCAATTTTCCCTTTGGTGTTACTTCAGATCCCTTCCTTTCCGAGGTGAACCAAACCTTTGTTTCATTAGGTGCCAGCTGCCTGTGCTATCTCTGTGCCTGTTGTACAACAGGTATTTAAATGGGTGTAAAGACTTTTCTGCTCTTGAATTTTATGTGTCTCTACCAACTGTGATGGATAACTGCTGAGAAGACCTTCTGTAAGTCCCTTTAGAAAAAAAGTGGCAGAATAAGTGAGTTAGAGGGAACAGGAGGGTTGTGAAGCTTATTTTCCCAACATCTTCCTGAAATGAGGTTCATCTGACGTTACGATCCTCTATCAGGCTGAGACAAAGTTCAAAAGGCAGTGGATCAGGGATGTTGTGTCTCAAAGAGAATACACATATTGCCTACTAGGGAACTATTTTTTTCTCCCAACGTCCTATTTAGGGCATTTGGCTTCTCAAGTGAATGTTGGTATGTGAGCCATGTAAACCGTTCCTTTTTTTTTTTTTTTTTTTTTGCCATTGCACCTGAAAGGTGTAAGCTCACTCTGCTTTCATCTTGGCTAACAGAAGAGGAAGCATTTAGTAGTTGCAGGCTTCCTCCAGAGAGGATGCTGACACAGATCCCTTGTATACAGTGTGACTCCTGCAGGCACCAGGCTCTGAGAACTCAGCTATTGCTTTGGACTTTCTGCAGTTACCGTTTGGTCTAAGCATACAAGAACTGCTCAAGTGCACTTGGATAAAGTGTCTCAGCTGAGAATCTCAGGGTGCTACTCATGCAAGTTTACCCCATTTTGCAGATAAAGAGTCACAGAGTCACAGAGTGGCTGAGTGGCAGTTCAAGATCCCACAAAAGCAGTCAGGTACTCAGAGCTCCCTGTCAACCTTAGATAAAACATAGGAATCCTCTCTGTAGTTCTTAACTGAATGAAACATTCTATCATCCCTACTGCTGAATAGACAGGCACTGTGTTCCCAGGAGACCCTCAAAGTGAGTCAAAGAGATGTCTTCAACTTTGAGCATTCCTCAGATGAGTCAATTAATTTCACTCCTAATAAACTCAGAAAACCAAAAATCATTCTTGTAACCTTCCAGAAAGGTATTTTCTATCTGAAACACAAGTCATGCTAGAGCATATGGCTGAAGTATCTTGCATTTGCTGTCTTCTACCCTCAAACTAACAAATTCAGTTCAACTCTAGTGATAGCCAGACTATACTTCCCAAAACTCATTGACCTGACCACCTTATTCCATGCTCTGCCTCTCAGTCTGCTAGGTAACAAGCCAGAATAACACCAAAGGAAAAGAGAAACACTGGGAAAAAACCCCACTTTAGTTGAAACATTTTCAGTTTAATGTCACCATGAGTAAGTCTGGGGAACAGCAAATAATTCACAATACACAAGCAAGGAAGAATATAACAAAGTTGAAAGGCTGAGCATTCAAGTTCACTTGAGTAGAGTATCAGCTAACAGAAACAGCGACTTCAAAGCCTGGTAACAAAGTATGCGTAAAAATCACCAAATCATCGGCAAATGAAAGTGTAACTACACAATTATTTCAAGCTTATCTGGCAAGTCTTCTCTGAATCACATAAATATCCTTAAAGATAATTTTATTTGTCTTGAGAATACATGTACTCTATGAGGATCTGCAGTATCAGATGGGACAGCTTGGGGTTAGAATCTCATAAAGAATAACTTGTCAGTGGAAACACAGGAGAAAAGTTTGTATACGGTAATGACTTTTCATCATCAAATAGATCTTACTTAGTTTATTCATACACCTGTGAGATATTAAAGTCAGTAAGTAAATACTGAGTACAATAGAGTGATGTTAAGATGAATGTCATCTTTAAATTAGAGCTGCACTAAAAGCTTTTGATGAAATGGAAAACTATTTTACAGAAAAGTTAACTCTGTGAGTCCAGCCTGAAGTTAAAGTTCCAGGTAGCACAAGTCCCAATTTTCCCTTTGGTGTTACTTCAGATCCCTTCCTTTCCGAGGTGAACCAAACCTTTGTTTCATTAGGTGCCAGCTGCCTGTGCTATCTCTGTGCCTGTTGTACAACAGGTATTTAAATGGGTGTAAAGACTTTTCTGCTCTTGAATTTTATGTGTCTCTACCAACTGTGATGGATAACTGCTGAGAAGACCTTCTGTAAGTCCCTTTAGAAAAAAAGTGGCAGAATAAGTGAGTTAGAGGGAACAGGAGGGTTGTGAAGCTTATTTTCCCAACATCTTCCTGAAATGAGGTTCATCTGACGTTACGATCCTCTATCAGGCTGAGACAAAGTTCAAAAGGCAGTGGATCAGGGATGTTGTGTCTCAAAGAGAATACACATATTGCCTACTAGGGAACTATTTTTTTCTCCCAACGTCCTATTTAGGGCATTTGGCTTCTCAAGTGAATGTTGGTATGTGAGCCATGTAAACCGTTCCTTTTTTTTTTTTTTTTTGCCATCAAGTTGTATATCTCTAAGGTCTGTGTCTGCAACTTTACTGTTTTGACCACCTTTTATCTATTTGCAGTGACTCATACTTCTAATAACTTGGTAAACTCTAGATACAGTAATTTCAAAATTTAGTTAGAACTGGTGATGAATTCTTTTTCTCAGTTGAGATTCTTGCCTTGGAATTTTGCACTTTATTACATTTACCCTTTCTAAATTTTGTAGGTTAGAACTCTGCACAGTGTTTTAATAGAAAATACTTTGAATTTGTTGCTCTTATTTATATGCCTGAGAACATGTTTATTCTTCTAAGATTTAATTCTTGTTTACTGAGAGATTGTGTTGTATTTTAATACTTATGTGTTATTATGAAATGTTTGGGTTTTACAGAATATTTTTTTCTAATCAGCATCATAGCAATTCAGCCAGAGATCAGAAAGAAATGTATTATTTATCTGTCATAATCCGACAGATCTGTGTCATCACTAAGATAACTATTCCAGAATATGACAGTTGTAAACTATGGATTAGATATTAAAATTATTTTCTTGCTTTATGGAATGTTGACTTTGATTTTTTACTTTAACACAGCCTTGCTTTTGAAATGAAGAGATTTAAACCTAACCTCAAAGTCTTCTGCAGATTTTCTTCTAGTTATGACAGTGAGAGTGACACATCAGAGCGAAGGAAACTTAAAAATAGCTACCAAAGGAGCTAAACTACCTACATTTAACAGGGTCAGCATCCACTGCAGCTTCTCTGTGTGACTTGGAAATGATGGTGACTTGCCAAGCGGTGATAGCACCGGCCTCAGTTGTATCACCTCTCTCTCCCTGCCTGCCTCCCTCCCTCCCATCCCGGTGCATTTGGTAACAGACTATAACTTCCATATCTTAACACAACTAATGCTTACATTAAGTATTTTGCCAACTCAAATACAATCTCTCTTATGAAACAGAGAGAAAAATCAGTGGACAGAGGAGCTCTGATCTTTGAAACCCATGGAATTATTTGCTTTTCTAAAGAGAGCTACCAACCAAGTACTGAAATACAATTCTGATCGAAAATCTGGGTTGATTTTATCTTTTAATGGTCTGCATATTATGCGTGGGGCCTCATTAATTAGGAGGTTGTTCCTAATCCAAATATAGGTTATATATGTATTCTGTCTAGAGATCTCTCATTAAATCAAGAAAGGAATGGTTAGAACAACAGATTGTTTGACACCTGAGCTCAAAAAATAATCTTGATATACTATTATTTATTATAAACAGATTGATTCTAATATATTCTGTTCATTATGAAATATGCTTGTTATAGATCTTAGTATGGAATTACATATCTAATAATGTTTCCTTGCTTTTCCAAGAATTCAAAATAAGAAGGTGTATTTTCAGCCTCTTAATAACTTCTGCTCATTTCAGACTTACCTTTGAGGACAGCAATGAATGTGCCACTGTGACCTAGAACCATAAAAATTCCTCTGAAGACTATTAGATTAAGAGCTTAAATGTTCCAGAGCTACTGTAACAGTTGTGAAAAAAAAAAAAAAAAAAAAAAAAAGATAGATTCTTAGATTCTTATGTTTCTGAAATGAAAAACTCATGCATATTTAAGGTAAGCTGTAATGACTCTGGATTTATTCTGAAGTGAATGAGAAGCCAATGAAGTTCATAAATAAACAGCAATAAAGTTGTTCTGGCAACTGTTATGGCATTGACTGGAGAATCAAGAAATCATCAAGGCAGTCTGTAGCTGGAGTTTAGGAGTGAGAAGTCTGAATTCCTTTCCAAAAAGGTCAAAAAGAAATTGCTAACACTTTTCAAGGCTCACATGAAAAAAGCTTTTCTGATCTGGGAGATCTTCCTGCCACCTTGTCTTGGTGGCATTAAGTTCTGTGTCATAGATTACATTATTTATGGATGTTGTGCACTGACTCAGCTGTGGAAGTCTGGCCCATGGCCAAGGTAAAATTTTACACTGGAATAAGATCTAGGTAGAACTACATGCCAAAAGTTTATCTGTTCTTCTGGAGTCCCAGTTGATACTTTAGACTTCAAGCAGAAAATAAATCTAATGTCAAGTTAAACATAGATTTGCATATGAAGTGAAACAGAAAACAAATACACACTCATTTTTAAAAGTTCCCTGACTGATAATTATGTAAGATAAAGTAGGAGAGCAGAGAAAATTATGCTTGTTTTGTTTGTCTCTTCTGTCTCACATTCTATGCTTTCTTCTCTTCTTGCTTTGAATAGTTTTGAAGGAGGAATAGTGTTGTATGAGATATTGGCACCAGCTACCAAACAGGTGCAATCAAAGAATTAATTACAAAGGACATTGGCTGCAAGCACTGTGTTTTGGGTTCAGGTTTTACTCAATTAAGCACATGCATCCCATGCTGGAGGCATCCTAAAGAGAAAGATACAACAGATTATTTGTCATTTTCCTTTTGTCTTACAAAGGCTTTTAAAAAATAATTATTAGTTCTGTTGAGCTTATAAAAGAAATAATATCAGATGTTGTCTGTTTCTACTGAAAACCTGAATTAGGGAGGTTTTATTTGAAGTTATTCAGTTATATATCACATTTCCTACCTTCACACTTAAACAGTTTGAATTTCATGATTTGGGGTTTAGTGAGTGAAAGAATAAAATGGAGTTGACTTAGTTTCTCTGAGCGGGTGAGATGCCACAAATAACTTTTAACTTTTGCTGCATTTAACATGTGTCACTTACGTGAGCATAAATGGTTTCAAACTTTTACTGAACAGTTCTCAGGTAGCAAAGGGAATTAGACTTTATTTTCTCCATTCCAGGTAAATTTGTAACCACTGTGCTAATGAGTGAAAATGTACTTCTGCTGTTGCTTCTCCTTTGTGGACCGTGTGTGTGTAAATACTGTTTTAAGAGTTGCCTCAGCAAGGAAAGCCTTCATTTGTTAATCTTGCTGGAGCTTAGGTACAGCACTGATGTCTGGCTGATCACCAAATATTTAGAAGTATGTAGAAACAGATGTGCCTCCAGACCACAGATGGAACCATGATTAAGTGACAGATAACTGTGATATTTTGAGGATCTACAGTTTGGGCTTGGGTATTTAAAGCAGGAGTTAAATGTCTAAATCCTTTAAAAGGTCTAGGGTGACAAGTCAATTCAAATACTCCCAAAAAATCAAGAAATGGTTGAGAAGGGTGCATTTTCCTTTAACACAGTGGAAAATAGTTAATTGAGAATGGTTATGGAAGTAATTAAAGAAAGTAGTTAACTCCTCTACCAAAGCTAATGAGATTATTTGATGTGGACTGGAACATGCAGGGGAAGGCAGAGCTGTCAGAGATGAGATTTGAGCTTAGTCACCTTGTGTTTCAACAAGCCGTGCAAGTGCTGGAAGAGAAATTTTTGAGTGTGTTGTATATTTCACCAGTTGCATACTCAGAGCCTTAAAGGAGCTAGCTGATCTTTGTGAGTAGTGAACACGAATATCTGCATGTTCTGAGTCACTCAAGAAAACACTGCCACATTGCTGAGAGCTGTGGAGGACTCAAACCCAGTAAGCAGCACCTGGATCAGAAAATAAAAAGACTTGCAGCAACTTGGTGAAGATTTGCTTTTCTTTTCTGTTGCTTTCACAGTGAGGCTACAGCAGCCCTACCTGATTCCTGGTTTGCTCACAGGAAGTAAAAGAAGAAATTCTGTATCTGCCTCATACACCAGCTGAGGCTATTCTTTGGATCACCAGTGACACAGAACCATTTATTCAGACCATTCCCCATCCTCATTCCCTGAAGTTTATTGTCCATCGGCTCTGCTTTTAAGTGTATCATTCCAATGATCAGAGCCATGACTGCCTGCTGAGTCACCCTTGGTAGGTGCCCATTAACCATGAGAGACAAGATGGAAAGCAGAAATGGAAGGTGGCAGAGAAGAGATGGCTACAAAACATGTAAAAATATGGTAGCAAAGGAAGTGCACTTGCCTACTTGCCTCTAGAGAAGGGATGAATAGTTCACTGGGAAGGCTTCAATCCAGGAGGCTCATACCAGGACATGGAATTGGTTTCAAAGTAGGGGTCAAAAGAGGCTTCCTTAATCCAAGGACTATGGAATAATGGAATATATGAAATTATGGTAATTTTCTGGTTAAAAGTACAATACTAATATCAATAACTCCAGGATTTATGGAAGGATCTGCTTGAATAGCTACCCACCTCCTAACACCTGACTTCTGTGCCACAATTCTTGCTCCTGCAGGAAACTGAGTGATCACTGCCATCTATTGGCAACAAATAAGCTCACATTTCTGTTCCACTAAAATAATGCACTAGAAATTACATCATCTACCTGAAAATAAGCATGCTATGCTGTTAAAGATAATGCTATATCTTCTCAGCCTGAGTCTCATGATGATTTTTTTTTTTTTTTTTTTTTTTTAAGAGGAGAGTACTGCAACACATGAAATGGGCTAGATTTTAAGGTGACTTTTTATTGCTTAAATGTTTTTGTCTGTTACAACACAGCTCTCCATTTATAGGATTCATGCGCGACTGCACTCATGTTTTCAACAGAAAACACCTCACTGGGAGAGCTCCAGGGCATTAACAAACTGGAATTCCCAAGTATGAGATAACTTTGTTGCCTGAGGGAAAAATTCCTTGCTCATGGCACAAACCTTGTGAGAAGAAGTACTGTAAGATCTTCTCCATGGAAGGCATTGATTGCCACAATTTTGTTTGTCATTATCATACGGGCCTTGATAAAACATAAATCCAGGGAAACACTTGCTGTGTAAGAGTTCTACTCGTAAAAATGTATAAGGGAGAATTGTCCCTACCAGCACCTATGAAATGAATAAAAGGCAAAGCAAAATAAGTCACTAAGCTCTCATTGATATCTAAAACATTTATATCCGGTGTCTGAATATCCTTTAATTAAGGTACTAAGTGTACAGAACTCCTGTTCAACATCTTTACTGAGGGGATAGAGTGCATTCGCAGACATCACTGAGTTGGCTGGGAGTGTCAATCTGCCTGAGGGCAGGGAGGCTCTACAGAGGGATCTGGACAGGCTTGATTGATGGGCTGAGGCCAACGGCATGACTTTCAATAAGGTCAAATGTTGGGTCCTGCACTTAGGCTACCAACAAGCTCAGGCAGCGCTACATGCTTGGTGAGGAGTGGCTGGAGAGCTGCCCAGCAGAGAGGGACCTGGGGGTGTTGATCAACAGCTGGCTGAACATGAGCCAGCAGGGTGCCCAGGTAGCCAAGAAGGCCAACAGCATCCTGGCCTGCATCAGGAATAGTGTAACCAGAAGGACCAGGGAGGTGATCCTGTCCCTCTACTCAGCCTTGGTGAGGCTGCACCTCAAGCACTGTGTGCAGACTTGGGCACCACATAGGAAGCATAAGAAGGACATTGAGGTGCTAGAAAGGGTGCAGAGAAGAGCTGGTTAGGGTTCTGAAAACAGGTCTCATGAGGAGATGCTGTGGGAGCTGGGCCTGTTCAGCCTGGAGAGGAGGGTGGCATCATTGCTCTGTACAACTACCTGAGAAGAGGCTGTAGTGAGGTGGGTGTTGGACTCTTCTCCCTAGTGACTAGTGATAGGACAAAAGGAAAAGGAGTCATGTTGCACTGTGGAAGGCTTAGACTGGATATTAGGAAAAAAAATTTCACAGAAAGGTTGGTGAGGCATTGGAACAGACTGCCCAAGCAGGTGGTAGAGGCACCTTTCCTGGAGGTGTTAAAAAAACAGGTAGATGTGGTGTTTTGGGAAATGGTTTAGTGGTTAGAGGTTATAGGTCAGATGGTTGGACTTGATGATCTTGAAGGTCTTTTCCAACCTTCATGATTCTATGATTCTAAAGAACTAAGCTATTTCCTTCAACACCTTTATTTTGCTTGTTCAGCATTCAGAAGACCTGCATACCTACAAATAAAAAATTCAAAACTAGTTTTAAACACATCTTCACTGCTTCAACGTCACTATTAAAACTTGTACCTATTTATGCTAGAAAGGTGATAGCACAAATTTACCATGAATGATGCCATAATTGCAGCTGTTATAACTAACACAAAAATAGGGGTTTTTCTGTTTGCAGGTTTATACATCAATTACATTATTTGGGATCTAGATTAAGGAATTAGGCATAACAAATATGGAGTATAGAAGGGTTTTTTAAATTATTTTTAGTAAACGGCTTATAAACTTTCTCAAATATAGGGAGAGAAGTTAGGTCCTCTTACAAATTAACTGATGTATTTTTTCAAAACCCTCACATGTCATGCATGATGTTTTTCTTTATAATAATAGACTGGGATTTTAATTACTTAAACTGACTTTTTTTTCCCCCCCCCTATAAATAATCAGTGTATAATCTAGATTTGCCAAGTAAGATGAAAACTAATATTCTATGTAAAAGGAAAAAGTTGATTCAAATAGACAACCTAAAAACTCATTTTCCATTCATTAAAGTTAATGTTTCCCAAGTCCTTAAAGCAATAAACAAAATATGGAAACCTTAAATCCCCCCACCTCCCAAAAAAACCCAAACAAAAACAAACAAACAAACAAAACAAACCAAAAAGGTAGAGACCAATAATAAGAAATAAAATACGCTGCTTTAGAGTTCAAAAAGCTAAATGGATGAAAAAAGTTGTTTCTGGCCATATTAAGCAGTTCTGTGCCATAGGAGCACATATTAAATTATTGGGGAATAATTATTTAATTATTTTTAATATAGGCGAGTCTCTTCTGAAAAGACTAACAGGCTACTTCCATGTGTTTAGGACATGCTTGGCTCTTTTTTTTTGTGCCCATGAAGGAGCATGCTAAGCTCCTACCCTGACTCTGGGAACCATCGTGGGCCTAGGCATGGGACTGAGCCATTTGTTGGAGCTACTGGCTGAGAAGGGCTGGCACATCCACAGTGGCGAAATGAGCTCAGGAGGTGATGTCAGGCTCGTGGTTTAGCAGACCAAGAGATTTTGGCATCATCTCACAAATTACAGTTGTCACCGGGAACTTCTACTCACTCTTGTCAGGGAACCACTCAGCACAGACCAAGGATTTCAGAGTCGTGGATGTACAAGGCGAGCAAAGCTGCCTGACAAGTTTATGAATGTGTGTTTGAATTTAGTAAGGGAATATTTTCATGAAGTTGTAATCCTTTTATCTCAAAAGGACTGCTGCTTAAATTACTGTTAACAAAATCAAGAGTGGGAGGCAACAGAGGCCTGCCAGTATTAAGAAGATCAAAGCACACTGGCATCAATAGCTGTATTTATATTGCAGGTTTACCATACTAAATCATTTAGGTACTTTAGAAGAGAAGAAACATTTCACTATCAATACAATAAATATTATATTGCTAACTTTAGTTTAAACATATTTCTTTTTTATCAGGAGAGTATATTTAATTGGCCATTATCTAATAAATAAGATTTGAAAATTCATTTCTGTAAAAGAAAACAATTTTTTTTTCTGTACTTGTTTAAAGCTTAAGGGGATGAGTGGTTTCCACACCTGAGAAAACCAAATATTGAAATGAGGAGGTTTCTTGCTTCTTTTATTCTTCACTTCTTTCTTGTTGTAACTTCTCCTTGTTCTACATACAAAGGAAGAAAGCCAGTTTTTAAGAAGCTTTAACTGTGGCTTTGTATTGTTTGTCCTTCTGATCACCCTGATGTCCTTCCAAGAGACTTGTGTGTCTCTTCCTTATTCTGCTCTCTCTCCTCTGCTCCATGCATTTCCCAGACAAAACAGAGAAGGTTGGTCCAGCCAGCCAGGACTACACCCTTCAACACCCTACTTGAGCTTTTGACCAGCTGAAAGCAACATCCCCAGCAGTTCAGCAGATGCTGAGACAGAAACCTTGCTCCTCTCTCTGAAGTGGTGATGTCTGTACTAGACACAGACCACAGAGTTTCCTGCCTTTGCTAGTTTTTTCTTTAATCTTTTCCTTAAATTGACCTTTGGTTAGAGAACCAAGATCAGAAAGTCCCCAGAAAGAGCTCAGCATCCTCTCAGCTTATGTTTTAACTTTATTTCTGCAGACTGTCAAACTGAGGAATTTTTTCTTATGAAGAATAAGAGCAGGAGAAATGTAAGAACAAATATTGCTGATACAGAAGCCCTACTTCACATACATATATTTGTAAATATAAATATATTGTATTTATATCCTCTTGCCTTCCTATTTTCTTCACACTTAATAAAGCTTTTAAAAGCATTTAGTGATGCTTGTTTAATGCAGGATTAAAAAAGCTGCACTCTCTCAGTTTAACCCCATCCCCAGGCTCAAATTTAATTTTAATAATGTGCAGTGACAATGTCATGGCATTTCCTGGAATCAGCTGGGCTCCCTGAAATTAGCTTCCCTAATTTTGGCCTCTAGTTGCCTACTTAGAAACTTCATGGCAGAGGACAGCAATAATTCATTACAGCCAGCTGGAAGAAGGATTTTGTTTCTTGTAAAAAACAGCATTTTAAAATAGGTGTGCATATACATAGGCATACATATATATTTGGGGGTTTTTACACATAGATACAGACACACGTGTATATCTTTCCTCCTGGATCAGGATGAAAAGTCAGAAACTTGACACTTTCCATGGGAATAAGATTCCTCTAATGTCTCTCATGATTTGCCAGCTGCCAAACTCCTTTGCTTCCCACGTCTCTGATTGCTTTCCTGGATGCTCAGCTGCCCAGCTGCTGTGCTGGCTTGTTGGCTGCCTGAGAAGCCAGCTGCTCTGACAGGGAAGTGGAGGATCCCAGGGAGCCGGCAACCTGCCCACCCTGCTGCCAGCCAACTGGCTAGTGCCTTGTGAAGGCAGGAGGCAGGGAAACCTGTATTATTTCTGTTGATGTATTTATTTATTTATTTATTTATTTACTTACTTATTTATTTATTTAGTTATTTATTTATTTATTTATTATGGACTCCTGCAGGATCCATATGTCCTGTTTAATCAGTACTCTCTGATGGAGAAGTATTCCTTCACGGACAAAAACTAACGAGCTTCAGTGTTTCTGTGGTGTGTAGAAGTGCTCTCCTCAAATGTTTCCTTTAGCTAAGGACTGCATCAACACACTTTGGAGATGTGCAGATGTATTGGAACACTATTCAAACAGGGCTCAAGAAACATGAAAAGAGAACCATGGAGGTACTGGAAGCTGATAACATTGAAAGGCATTCAGCTATTACAAAAAAGGGTCAAGCAGGGCACTTCAGAAGGATAAGGATGATCTAATAGAACAAGAGGAATTTTTTGGGGTATTCCTGACAAGCCAGTGTCTTTAGCTTTTAGACATTAGAAAGCTATGAATGTATCATGCTTTAGAAATGCTCAGAGTGATTTTGTAAAAGCTTGAGATTGTTGCATGAGTAGATAATAGCTAAAGAACATCATCTCTGGTTATGCAACAGCAAAGCCAAGTTCATCGTCTTTCACTTACCTCAGCAGCAAGCCAAATGCCATATAATTCCCTATGCCAGAGAAAATGTTTTTCTTTGGGATTTTTTTAGCTAGTAAACAGCATAAAACTCAACTAACACACTGAACAAAATCTATTTAAGACAATTATTTGAGAAGAGTGTATGAAATATATCTGACTTATCTATATGTGTTGCGGGTATGTGTTTGATGGCATTTTGACAAGGGCCTTTCTCTATAAATTAATATATTTAAAGCAGTATTTCTCTTGTAAATACCCCTTCCCAGTTTATAAAACAATGTTGTTGGTTTTTTTAACCTCCCTTTTCTGTTGTTAAACTCCAGTTTAACTCTTCATGTGAAAACACTCCTTCATTTTCTAAGAAAATAAGTTGAATATAATATTTAGACTACTACTTATATCCCTTGGTTTCTTTGCCTCCATATATCAAACATGTATTTTTTACTTTCTCATCTCCTACCCCAGCTCTCTATCCTTTTCTTCTTCTCTACCTAGTCTAATCCAATTCCTTCTTTTCTTCTTCATTTGCCCCAGCTTCTTTACATTATAAAAAAGGTGTGGAGTACAACTTCCTTCCTTCAGCCTAGTAAGGATTTTCTCTGTCTTTTCTTTCTCCATACCCTTCTGATTTCACTGTAACAAAATTCTTCCTTCCTTTTAACATTCAACTTTTTGATTTCTTATTAATCACCTCCTCCTACTCTGCACTGACTCAGACTTTCTTTTCCTCTTCTCTTAACCCTTTAGTACCTCGCATCTTTCCTCCTCCCTGCATCACTGCTTCTGCTCTCACTCAACAGTTCTTTCAACATTTTTTCTACCTCCTCCACTCAGCTCATCTTTCCTGCTTAATTTTCTTCCTTGACTCATTTTGTGTTATTATTGTTAATAATAATAGTAGAAGCGTTCCACCAAGAGCAAAAAGAGAAGGTCTCTGCCAATGAACTCAACAGTATAAAAAGATATTATAGAGACAAGAGTCAGGTGAACAAGGCTGAAAAAGGCAATGACACCTAATAGGACAATTATGTCCTTGTTGTTTAGTTCTCTGTAATTTTGCCACTTAAGTAATCTTCTACTAGAAAAGAAATTCACTTAGGGTTTAAATCACCTGCAAAGCTCATATTAGATAGGTAGCTGCAACAGGTAACTGAGTGGGAGTGCTTTCTGTCACTGGAGCCTTTTGTCAAGGACATCTATATTCTTCTTTCTTTTCCAGCATTGTCTGCAGTATTTACTCTTCTGCCCTACAGAGCTCACACTGTGTCATATGGAAGAAAAAGGGTGGGCTGTCTTTTTTAAAAATCTGAATTACTTTCCAAATATTTAGTAGCGTTTACATCCAAGTAAGTTTAACCTGATTGAATTAGATTTAGTAAAGGTCCATACGTTACAGGCCGTGAGAGGCCTTCTCTACTCCTAGTCTTCCTCCTCAAACAGCTAAGGGTCTTTGGGCCAAGAAGATCTCCTTATCTGAGGTTGACTAGCTTTAGTAACACTTTTTTTTCAGTCATTTATAAACCCACTAAAGCAGCATGTCTGGCAGCTGAAATATTTTTTTTCTAGGTTGTTGGTGTTTTGTTTTGTTTTGTTTTGTTTTGTTTTGTTTTGTTTTGTTTTGTTTTGTTTTGTTTTGTTTTGTTTTGTTTTTAGAAGGAGAGGGAAGAAAGGACTTGGAGAATGTAGGCTTTGTTAGCCTTCAGGGTTTTTTTCAGTGAGGTCTCTTTTAACTAGCAGCAAGTTTTCCAGCTAGTGAACTGATAATGCTGGAATGTTTTTGTTATTGCTGAGACATCAAGGATGCCTTGCTCTGCTTGTTGAATCTGCAGCCTTACATGCTAAAAGAAGAAGAGTAGTATCTGTGACCCTTCCATAGGGAGCAGTGGAGTAGATGGACAGTAACATTGACCAAAGTATTCCAATCCATGTACCTACGTAAGATCCGTGTAAAGTCAGGGATCACAGAAGTCAAGCCCCTTCCTGCTTCTTCTGCCCTTCTCTTCTGTCCATGGCCAGTGTCTGGGAAGGACTCTGACCATCCATCACCATTGATCCCTAGGCCTGTGAATTCCTGACCCTCATCACTCTCCCCACAGCTCATGTCTGCTCTGCCGCTCTCTCTGGCAGATCTGGGACATTTCAGAACTGCTCACAGCTCAGGAGATGCCCTGGGAGCTGCTGAGGGTAGGGGGAGGTAATAGGGTTTTGCACATTCCTACACATACTTGTATATATTTGTACATGTTTTCTTTCATCATTAATGTTTAATTAAAGCTGTCTAGTTTAGTTTTCAATCCGGAAAGTCTCCTATTTTTCTCTCTTCTTTGCCTACCTGGGTGGGAGGGGGGAGGGGATCAAGAGCATTGTTGTCATTGGTTTAATTGTCAATCTGAGTCAAACTGTGACACATGTCTTGGTGCTGCTGTGCAGGTGAGTTTCAGAGCTGCTGCTGGAGCTTTGTGCAGTTTGTTCAGCAGCACATTCAAATTCTTGCAACAATAATTAAATGAGAATTGTGGAGGAGGGAAAACAGTAGATGAGGCATGATATATGGAGCAGTAACAAACGCAGCGAGGAGCTGAGAGCAAGTGCACTGAAATGCTGCTAGGATGGGCAGAGGGTCTCACAGTCTTATCCGTAGACACATATTTGTGACCACTGTAAGTGAACATTGCTTCTGGAAGACGCAGTCCTGCCTCTCACTTGCCCCTCACTGACATCTCCATGCTATTTGCTTCTTCATGTCTGCCAAAGGAGTTGTGTGCTATACAGTGGGCTGCATGGGAAAACTAGCCATTAGAAACAAATTTCAACTTGAATCAGTATCTTGACCCATTTCAGCATGCAACCACCTGAAATCCTGTGCCAGCCTAACAGAGGTTGCAGCTCAAGGGCAGAAATTTGGTGGCCAGAGTCATGTAGCATATGGCAATGATCTTTTTGTTAGCCATTCCAAATAAGATAGGTTTAAGTTGGGCATGAAGCTGCATACAAAATTTTAATTGGGTGAGAATTCACCGCCTCAGGAAAACAGGCCAAGCAAAGAAAGATTTTAACAAGGTATAATAAATGTGCTTGTTACTTTCCAGTTACAAAGTACTGGAAAGAGTAGTGTTGAGACGCAAAACTGAGCAGTGGGTAAATCACTGTAGGTAGACTTTGTATGCCGTTCTTTCAGGTCAGGCACTTAACTGCCATGGCCATTCTGGTAAAAACACCTCTCCAAATTTATCAACCAAAAAGCAGCCAAAAACCAAAACAGATACCCTTCCACAGTGCCCTGGGATGTTCCATTAGACAGGTCAAACCTCCTCACTCACTGCACCTTTGATTGATCACCTGGGAATCAGATTCCCTGGCCTCTTGCCAGCACCTGCACTTTGCTGTCTGTTGGAGCGAAATCAGCAGCTTCCCTGAGCCTGGGAAGGGGCCGTACGCACTGCAACCGGCAACGCTGCTTCCAAGCAGCCAAACGAGCATCATCAAGGCTGCCTTAACAATTCCTAGGCAGCATCATGGTGTGCCTTGTAGTAATCCTGCCAGTGACTAGGAAGGGTTGATACATCTTTGGTTGGTTGGGTTTTTTTCTGCTCCATTTGGTCCTTTCTACACCAGTGGAGTTCCGTCTTAGTTACAGGATCCCCAGTTTTAACAGAGAGATGACTAATGTAAAGCAAGTTACGTGAACCGAGAAGCCTCTTCAGTGATGTACAGAAAGGGAGGCAGTGAAACCTATTAGATAGGCACAGCTTAGCTCCCAAAAGGTCCCACTCCCAGGATTTGTGGCAAAAGATGCAATAATTCAGAACAAGGAATGTACAACCTCAGCACAACTACCAGTTTTAATATTGGTTTCAGCTAAACTGAAAATAATCTCCAACAACAATACAGTGTGGAATTAACACAGCTTGATTTTCTGTCAGTCAATCCTTAGTCCCTTAAAAATGTCCAAGTCAATCTGAGAACAGAAGCCCACAGAAAAAATACTAACAATAAAAAAAAATTGTTAAACTGGAACCACAAAAATATAAAACATGTTACTTACCTTGTTTATTAAATTGTCATAGTTCAGGTTCCAATAAATTAACGTTCAGCAGAAATTTTGTCTGTGTTTAGTATAGTTTTTTCTTCTTCTCCGTGGTAACATAGAACTTAATGTATGGCTTTCTGTTTGTTAAAAGTAGAAAGGATGAGCAAAAAAACTGCATAAGTTGACATGCTTGATATTTGCTGTAGAGTCAAGTGTCACTTTAAATGAAAAAAGAAAGAACAACGTGGGCAATGGGTGGCTGTAAAGAGCAAGCCAGGATCAACCAGTGTGTAGCAAGGAGGCAGCTGAAGGAACAGGAAAGGTAAATATTTCAGATCCAGGTTTATCATGGCAGAAAGGGTATAAGAATAAAGGACAAAGAAGAGACACAATTGCAAAGAGTTAGCAATATTTAGCTCTTTTTTTGGTGTGATTTTGGAGCTGGGTTCTGCCATGATCCAATCTTGCCATATAGGAGGAAAAGGGAAACCAAAATAAAATGCTTGTTCTTTTCAAGTTTGAGAAGACATGTTTACATAATGTGTAGTTTTTTAGTGCCACTCGTGATCAACAAAAGCTCCAGTTGGGACCAAGGATATGCAAGGTCTTTAAAAGGTTTTAAACCTGATGTTAACAAATTAAACAGTACATTTGTTTTATTTACAAGGCCCAAATACATTAATAAAATTTGATACAAGGTCATTTTCTCTGTCATTTGCTATAGATTTTTACAAATTAACTTCTATTAAAGGATTCACATCTTAAAAATAAACAAAATCTACTATAAAGTCTTTTTCCAAACTGTTTAATTTTGGAGAACTGATAAGAAAGCTGGGGGGAAAAAAAGAAAAGAAGGTAAAGTCATTGGTCCCACTGCCTCTGTTAATGGAACTGTGCTGCACCTACTAGTCTGTTAAAAATAACCAGTGACTGTATCCAAGTGTATTTGGAAGTTACAGGATGCCTACTCACTTATTCCATTTCCATTGCTTTAGCCCCATGTTTTTTCTAGTCACCTGATTAAAATAGGAACCATTCCTTAGGCATCCCTTCGATGTTTCTTTTTTTTCAGGAGGGGGAGAGGAGGAAAGGATTGGTATTTTTCCTTTCCTTTGAGTCAGTGGAGACTTTCACAGCTGGAGACAGTATGTCAAAAAAGAACCATTAGTAATTAATTTAATTCTCAGCTGCTTGGCTAGTGTATCATAATCACAGGCTCAAATATAAATCAGTCACTAGGGCTGGACTCACCATGAAATTTTTTGTCTGGGTCAGGTAAGCAGAAACATTTTGACATTCATAGCAAGGAGATGACCTGTTTCCTCCAGCCATTTATTTTTAAAATTCCCTACTTCTGCGAGGCCTTAAGGGTTTGGCATTGTTCTTGGTCTTTTTCTCTGATGTTCCTTCAGACATTATAGATTTGTCTTTTGGTCTTTGCAGGCATTTTGAATTTTCTCTAGCCTATTCAAAAATATTACATCATTCAAAGTCTGTAAGGGCATGTGGTGTATATGTTTTACACTTTGTTTGAAGTAGGCTTCTATAGCAATCTTACTGGCAATTTCAGGTTTACAGACTAAATGACCATGGTGTCTAATGACCATGAATTTCAAAATTCATGTTCCTAAATTAAAGAGTTCCCTAGCATAAAACTTCTGTTTTCTGGGTAGATATTTTTTGGCTAAGCTAAGATTTTCTCTGATAAACTTACAGAAACATAGAATAAAAGAACTGTTAAGGTTGGAAGGGACCTTAAAGATCATCAGGTTCCAACCTCCCTGCTATGAGCAGGGACACGTCCCACTAGACCAGGCTGCATAAAGACCTGAGTCTTTTGTTTTAATGTATTTTATCAAAACTTAAAAGTATGTTCCTTATTTTAATCCAGTTTTTGTTGTTCTTGCTGAGGTGTGAATTAATCATTCAAGCACAAGATTTGAGCAGCAGTCTCCTCACAGGGAAATTGTATGGGTTAAGATTCTTCTTTCTGGACATCTACAGTAATGCTCTTGTCAATTACTTTTTTTTTTTTTTTTGCAAAGCAACTGTTTCTCAGGTAGGAATCCACACTCAGATGGCTTAACTCTTGACATTTAGCTGCACCCTGATAGATTGTGCCCTCTTAGTCCCAGCATCCATATTGGCCTGCAACAGAGACCAGCTTGCTTTATCATTTTCCAATCTAAAGATTAATTCCTGCGGAAATTCTCTTCACAAATTGACACTGATGTTTGTGCTTTTCATTTAACTCATGACACCCCACTAACATTTTTATCATGGAGCTTCTAATTGAACTAGTTAATTCACTGATTCCAGGAAACATTAACTTCAGAAGTTCTTGACTAAACTGTGATGTGATACAAAGGCAAATGTTTCTTAGGAATCTGTTGCACTGGCACCACCAGCATGCAGTAGGTCTGTAAACTTTGCCAGCCTATTGAGAAATCAGACAAGAAATCAGAGGTAATCCACAAGGGACTACTGTGAAACGTATCCTTGATGTAATACATCATCAGGAAATGTCTGTGCTGTAGGAATGATATCGAACATCTGAACTTCTGCTCTGGAGGTGGAATGAGCTGGCTGACTTTCTCATTTGGCATGATCCCTACAACTAATTTTTTTCTAAAACTTTTCAAGCCTCCTCTTTCATCACTGACAACACATTTCCATCAAAATATTCTTTCTTTGAAAGATGGTTACCTGAGAAGAGGAGGACAGTGAGCTCTACACTTGGGACACTGATGCAGCACAATTCCATCTGCAGTGAAGGCTGCCACTAACCTTTCCCTCCAAAAAATCCCTAGGTTCATGTTCCCCTGATTAAAGGCTCTCATTGTGAGAGGAAATTAAACATTTTTTTATTATTTTTTTTTCTGAATCTCTGGAGTCTCTCTAGGGTTTAAATGCAAGGTTCTCTGCTTGGTATTGCTCCAGCTGCCAAGCCATGAAAATGCCACTCCATTTTTTGTTTTGTTGAAAGGAAATGTATCTGTTTAGATGATGGTCCTCGTGCTGACCAGACAGAGCTCTTCAAGAAACCCATTTCCTGTGCACAGTTATTCTTGCCATCAGTCAGCTTTTTGGTGGTGTCAGTAAGTTCCTGTCTGCTGTCATGAAGGGTACGTGGTGTCAGGGAAGAGATTTATAAATGCTCTAATCACAGGTGTAATAAGCCATCATTACCTTAGAAACAGGAACTCATCTTCTGCAGTACATTTGACAGAGCCAAGAATCCAGGATTGGATTCAAAAAAGAGACTCAAACCAATGGTACCACTTTTTGACTTGATGATGGTGTAAGGTAGCAGCACGTGGTTGCTGCAGAACTCTTGGAGGAGTCTGCTACTTCCTTCTTAAATGGAATTCTGGTCAAAATCGGAACCTGATAATGAATGAAGCAAGTATTGGAGATTTTCTAAGATAAACTGTCAGTCTTGAGATTCGTGATAATAGAAATAATTGTTTTCAAATCATCCATGCTACAATGTCTCTGAATGACTTAAAGCAGTTCAAAAGGGACCTTTGGTCAGACTGGTTATTGCTCAGCCCTCAATATCTGCTCTCCTGAGTTCACCACTGCATAATCTGCAGGGGTTTTGAAGTTTTCCTTTTTTTTTTTTTTTTTTTAAAGGTTGTAGAAGATCTTGTCCAGGAACAATTTAAAAGGCAAGCAATGTTAAATTCTTGCCTTTAAGTTCCAAACAACAATTGGCCTAAGAGAGAAACTAGCTGGATTGGATTCTTGCGAAATAACATCTCTAGACCCAGATTCTACTTTTGAATGTGGTAGTTTTTTCCATTTGCTTCTTTCAGGTGAATAGTCCCAGCTGCAGTCAGTCAGTCACACAGTGCAGGTACAAACCCATCACTAATGAAACTCTTTCAGGAAAAATAAAAGGAGGAAGAAGGACTTACTTCATAGTTCTACTGGTCTCTGCCCCTTCTGGCTTTCTCCCCTGTCCCCTCTTTGCTTCCTGGTGAAAAACTTACAGGTTAGTTTTCAGGTTTTTTCTTGAAGTATCACAGTCAGAAACTGCTTCCTCTTTCCAGCTGTGCCTTCCAGAGCACAAGGAGCTAAATGTTCTCCAAAAATGATTCCTCCTTAACCGTAGGTGTAAAATGCCTCTCAAACCCAAATGGTGCTGACTTCAGAGTACAACTTCTAGTTTATAAAGCCAGTAAAGGTAATTATATCTCTATAGTAAAAATATTAGATATGTTTGTAATAATAAAACTAATCTGCTATTTTTCAATTTGAAAGATAATTGTCTTTTAATGGAATAAATATTTGAAGTCACTATCTAAAATGCAGTTAATGACATCCCTCAAATCTCTGCTGTACTATTTCTACAAAAAATGCTGAAAAAATAGCATTGTTACAAGATGCACTGTTTCAAGTTGTGAGATATATATATATATGCATATATATACATATATGGCACACTGATTCTTGCATTTCTTTTATTAATACTGTTTTACTTCTTTAACTGTACAGCTTTCCATTATCAGCCAGTTCATTAGCATGTCCTGTGCTTTAAAGGCTGCTTGCAAAAAATCTATGGATCCAGACATAGATTTAGAAATATAAAGAGCTGCAAAAGGTACTCAGGAGATTACCAGATCAAGTCTTACGCACTGAGGCAGGATCCAGTATGTTTATATGTGCCTCAACAGGCATATATATATATATGTATGCAGCTGTTTAGAAACTCTGATTTTAAGGAAACTGTCTGATCTGTAAACCAGCTGGAATTCTCTGTTACGTATCAGAAATAACGGCAGCTATCTATAAATTACTGCCTTGGTTAATACACTCATATTTCTGAGGTAATTTTTCACTTCCTCACCTCTCCTTTAGTAACAACCCTGCACTAAATCCCAGCTCAACAAAGTCAACAGGAAAATTCCCATGGACTTCAACAGAACCAGGTTTTTGCCCTGTTTTTCTTCTTGATTTAGCTGAGCAGCCATGGAAATCTTTGGCTGACAGATTTATTTAGAAACAGTGAGACACCTGAACTTTAAATCTTTGTTTTAGCCTGTCTTTTATTCGAGTGTGTGCTTTGGGAATACATTTAGATAATTTTTATCTTTCAGTGTAAATCCCGTGGTAAAATATCACTGCTAACCCAACATTTACCAAATGTTCATTTAATGGATTGGGTTGAAGTGTTGAGCTTGATGGGAAAAACTAAAAGTTAGGTTTCTGTCTGAGCCCTGATGACAGAGGTACAGTTGACTCTGCCTTGGGCAGTGGAAAGCACTACATCATCTCTCCAACTCCCTGTCAGCCCTATGATACTTTGATTTAACTAGTTTGCTTTTAACTTCAATCAGACATAGACTTGTGGCTAAAGCAGATCAGAAAATAAAAAGAACATGCCACAGGAAACAAATATAATGTACTTGTTTAAATCCATTGCCTACTAGAAGCAAACAACCAGACTTATTTAAGCTCAATACGAAGAGGTTTTCAGTTCCTAAATAAGATACTGAGTGCAGTCTTAAGATGCTCTCTTTGATGTAAATCTCATGCTGAGGTTCTTTCTCCACAGAATGGTGAGAAGGCACATTAGAGCTACTAACAAAAGGGCCAACGTAACTGTGACCTGAGAATGGGTTTTCAACCCCCCAGAATTGCCTGGGATTAGTAAAACAGTCTATCTTCCTCTGGCTGCTCTCTGGTTGCCATTGTTTCAAATGTTCTCTGAAGAATTAAAATATCAAAACAATTTAAAAAGAGACAAGGCTTTGCACAATCATAGAAAACAAATATATTTTTTGTTTAATTTTTTAATAAGTCTCTAAGGCTCTTGGGCATAGAAAGAATCTGAAAAAGCTACTTAAAACTTGTGATTTTGATGTGCTATGCCTCTAATTGGTTCTTTTCTTTTTGAGGCTTGCTCTAACTCCCACAGCAGTGAAAGGGAATCATTGCAGTAACTTCAGGGCCTAAGAGATTTGCCTCTCAAGCTGCTCGGCAGGGACTCCCACTCTCTTGTTTCTTTGACTTCTTGTTTATTCTTTCAAAAATACACAAAGGATAACATAAAAAAAAAAAAAGTCCCGGTAACAAATGAAACAACTAACCTGTCAGTTAGGTTTAATTTATAACAGCAATTTAAAAATGTTATTGTACTCTGGATGGGTATAATGTCAATCCAAGGAAAGAAGGATTCAGCTCTTCCAAAGAATGGAAACAAGCGACAGTGGCTCCTAATGGGAAAGGGCCTAAATGCGTTCCAGTACAAAGCTTTAAAACCCAGAATCCTGAACATGTAAGTTAAAGAACAAAATTCAGTGGCCTTTTTTGGAATGGTATTTGTAGCTTAGAAACCCACTGAATGTGGGTGACATATTTGACAATCTTTGCTCAAGGAGTCACAAACTTTCCTAAACTAGCAATTCCAGGATGCTGTCTATCAAGATTGCATATTCTGTTGCAGCAATTTGCAGACCTCTTAGATCTTTTCATTTTTCTTTTGTGATGTAGGGGACTGAAGGTGGGCTATTTGCTTGCCTTTTGCGATATTGCTTCGAATTCTTGGGAATATTCTGCTAGCTGCCTCAAACAGACACCCAACCAAGACTTGGATTTTTTTTTTACGAGCAGAAAAAACATTCTGTTTTAATGGTGCCACATAGATTTCCTTCTCATGTGACCTGCCCCCAGGGCTAGTAGAAGATGTAAACCTAATCCATGACTAGTTATGGAGATGGCCAGAGGAGCCTGAGTCAAGGAAACACTTTGGTTATTTCTAGGTGAGAATTCAGTCTCAGTTCATGGTGGCAATGTGTCTTGGGGAACAAAATAAAAGTAAAAAACAAACAAACAAACAAAAAACCAACAAAAATTGGGAGAAGCTTTGGGAATTTTTTTGGAAGTGGTAAATTAATGCTGCTTTATTTCTCAGCTTTCACTCAGCTTTTCCTCTTCGCTCAATTTATCCATTAGCTTGGCTAATGAAAACTCTTTACATGCCCCAAATAAAGAGGTAAAAGCAGGAAAATCTTGTAGTGAGAATGGGATAGACACTTCCCTTCTCTTATCCTGGGAATTTTTTCAGATTCAGACCAGTTTAATTAGTGCAGTACACTGACCTTAGAAAGAGATAATTTGATAGAAGTCTTTGTAGCCCTTCATTAGTTACACGTGGTTTCATCCCTGATCTCCGTGGCATCACTTCCCCAAAGGTGAGTGAGGACGGCACAAGAGTGGGGGAGAAGCTGGCTTCCCATCACCAGCAATTGCACAGCCTCTGTGTGATACAGCCCTGAGTGTGCTCTGCCTGAGACAACCAGGGAAGGTTACAAGCAACAGTTTTGGGCAAGAGACAGTTTGCAGGGCAACATCCTATGTCAGACAGATGCAAAATAGTTTAAGTCTCTTTCAAATCTAAATTCCCCATTTTCAAATATTGGAGGATATCTCAACTCCTGTTTCTTTCTCTCCCACCCAAATATCTCAGTGGTACCTTTTCACAACGAGTCATACTTACAGATTCTGTCATAACATGAACTATTGTCTGGTATAATTTTTAAAATTTGGGTTCCTTTTCCATCTACACCCAGATCACCTGTAGGCACTGCTCTCTGAAAGCTGAGATCTTATTCACTAATTATTTGCTGACATATTTATGACTCCAGAAGGCAAGTTTTTTTTAACCTGCGGGATTAGTAGTTTCATGAGGTCAGTACCTTTTTTTACTAACTTTCCATTAAGTCTCATGTCAAAAATGAAAACCTCTTTTGGAGAAAAAAATAAATAAATTTACACAGTGCTAAGTTTGTAAGTTCATCCGCTAAAGAGACTCTGCAACTTCCCCTGTCATCAAAATAGAAGCAAATGTTTACACTCTTCAGACTTCGCTTGTGGCTTCTTTGTTCAGTATGAAAAGGGGAGGAAAATAGTTATCTTGCAGCATTCCCTAGGGAATCCCACTAAGTTAAAGGACATTTTAATCCGTTGAGCCGGCAGCTTTATTAGTAAGCATTTCCCAGACTTCAGGGAAATCTAATTTCACAAATAGATCAGAGCCACTTCAAACGCAGCTTTCAGTTGCCATCCACCGGGGGACAAACGGGGAGGAGGAAGTTTGTCAGAAAAGACCTTCTTTGAGCCCAAGAGTGATTACCAGAGGTGTCTCCATCGACTGCCACCCACCTAAAGTCGATAGTACTCAAATGAGTACGCCGGTGCGGACTATATAAGAGAAGCGCATGGCTCTGGAGGGCGCATCCCCCCTCTCCGGGCGCAGCACCGACCGCCCCGCTCCGCGCCCGGCGGAGCCTCCGCGGGCACACGGGCTGCTCCGTGAGGGCAGACGACGGCTCTCCCCAGCCCGCGGGCACTCGGCGAGACTTGCCTCCGCTTGAAGGTAAGTAGCCCCTCGGAAGGGGCCTCTGGCGTGGAGCGAGGGGCTGTCGCTGCCCCCGCAGCGATGCCCGGGTCGTTCCCCGGTTACTCCCCGGGTTTGCCGTGAGCCCCGGCGGCAGCGGGGGGAGGGAGAGCCCGGAGCCGTCGGGGAGAACCGGCTGCCTTGCGGCTCCGATTAACTCTTTCGCCCAAGAGGATTTGCGAGGGAGGCCAAGTATAAACCAGTTGGTAAATAACAGAGTTTTCCTCCCTCCTCCTTAATCCTAACCGCTTGCTCTAATTAGAATTGCTTACTTAGGGGCCTTAAGCGCTGCTTTCGAAGCCTCAGACTGCTGTCACTGGTTCTGCCCTTTGCACTCCGATTTGCAGCAGTTCCCCATGTAACTCGCCCGTCACTGAGCTCTGTCCACTCGGC
>NW_009970725.1:1347305-1349546 GCF_000747805.2 Chaetura pelagica
GAGGGCAGCGCAGCCCAGTCCCGCTCCCGTGCGGGACCCGGCATCGCAGGGGACAGAGAAGGGGAGCAGCAGCAGCACGGTGCCCTAGCCCGGCTCCCTGACAGGAGTTGAGCAGTGAGGGTGTACGGGACACAGAGGAGGAGAGGGTGCTTCATCTCCTTCTGTCGGGAGGTCAGTTGTGGGCAGTTATCCACAACTTTTCTGAGCAAGTCTCCCGACTTCCCTGCATTACAGTGCAGCCAGTTCTGAGGACGTCCTGCTTTACCCCCAGCTTGGGACTGCTCCTTTGATTTGCACCAAGAGGACAAATTACTGATAGTCAGATGCCTGCACTTATTCTTTTAAACTTTCTCTTCAACTTGGCTGGTCCCCTGTGATACATTTTTCTAAGTTTGCTGGGACAGGTGCTGGAAATTCAGGCTGTGCTGGGCATGGGAGCTTGATCCACCTTCTGGAAGATGCTGAGGCAGGGGCAGGAAGCCATCCCCGGTCCTGGCACAGGTCAAGCCTGGCAGTGACAAGTGGGGGCGGTTCAGGGCCAAACACAGCTGCCTGGTGACGTTCACAGACTGTGCTCGGGCAGGACACTGGGCAGTGGGTCACCTCTGCTGCAGCTGGGTTGGATGCAGAGCCACATAAAACAATTCCCACTGGAGTGGAGCTACTTGAGGGGTTTGTGTGGGTTAGGATGATGCAGTTCAGCAAGAAGGAGATTATAATGACTGTCTCTTGGCTGTAGCCCAGATTTTTCTCTTGTTGCCTGCCAGAGACCCTCCTAGAAGGAAACCAAGTTAAGGGAAACTAGGTAAGTTTGGTTTCTTAGGGATATGTGTCCCTGGAGACCAGTGCCCTTATGGCTGATGGCTGGTAACAGGTGAAGTTGAGATGCAGCTGCTCAGTGGTCTGTTTTAAAAGAAATTAAACCCCATTTTGGAAAAACTAGAAGTTGGGTAACAAGTTCAGAAGTTCATAGGTGAGCAATCAGTAGGGTAGACACTTGCACAGTGAGATAGCTACAGCATCTAAGCAAACTGGACTAGAAAAAGATAAATTGAGCAAAAAGTAATAAATGTTCAGGCCTTGGAAGCTTCTCTTGAATATGATCTGCTGCAAGTACTGAGTGGTCCATCAGTAAGTGGTTGAAGTGTCCCAGTGAACTTCCAAATATTTTTGATTTTTCAGAGCATTAAGTCTCTGGTAGTAAAGGGAAAGCCAGCCCAAACCAGATTGCCACAGGTTTGTTTGCTGACTGGAAAAGATGCTGCTGGTATCAACAGGACTGATCATGAATGGTTACTTACTGTGGCTTGAATTCTTCCTGTGCTGTGACCAAACCCTCAGTGTATACACTTTTCCAGGAAAAAGTGTAAAAGGGTCTTTTTAAGACGTAATACATGAAACTCACATATGTCTTATTTTCAAGAGAATGCGGCAGAGAAAAGTACAAACTTGAGAGTAATAGCTACTAGTATCATGTGGCTTAAGGAAGAAGGTTCATTGTGGACAGCAGTATCTCCCATTTGAGATGTTTACTCCTAACTAAATAATTGTATTGGGCTATAAAATAGAAAGTGTAAGAATTCCATAATATTTATATAACTTTGAAGGAGAGTTTTCTTTGATTAAGCAGGAATATACATAATAAAACTATTTTTCCTATTAATTGTTACTTTTAGTAACTATATTAGATACAAAAGGGATGAAACTGCTGAAAGTCCTTAGAGAAGTTCTCCAGTTGTCCCTGGTGTAGGTTCAGTGCCCTATGGGCATCCACAAAGGTAATTTTCTCTCCAGCCTAGAAAGGACAGACCTACAGTTTAAATAATAGTAATCAAGTTTTCATATTAATTCATTTATTTTTTTTTAATAGCAAACAACAAAGGTACAAATTAGTGCCTCTGTTTAAGAATGGCTCATCTTCCCTCAGTCAGGAAAGGTGTTGCATTCAGCTCAGGCATTTAAAAATGGAGCTATAAATTTAGATCATCTGTTACTGCTGAAAATCAAACCCAAATGTCTGGTATAAAAGAAAACTGAGCACCCCAATTGCTTCTTTTGTTTGAAACTAACAGCATGCACAACAGCAGAACATACAGACCAGAGCATGCAAGAAGCATAATTTCTGTGTCTTTTCTCTTTTTCCTTTTCTGAGGATGCTACATGGTATTAGCAACGAGTGTACCAGCAGGATGGCTGAAATGTGCTTCCCCTCCCATTTTCTCTTTACCTCACTCTTAGGGC
>NW_009970725.1:1349713-1362878 GCF_000747805.2 Chaetura pelagica
GCTGGTTTCATCTTTAGTCTAACCTCACTGAGTAGCAGCTCCACACATACCTTTATTTAATTTCATTTGGGGACTTGGCTAACTGTTTGCATAGTGAGGAAAGCTGGCCTGGAGTGCCATTGGGTGAATTTTAGCAGCAGAAAAAGGCAAGTGGCTGGAGCACATGGTCAGGGACGAAGGCTGAGAGGGGGTATGACCTCCTTCTTACTGCAGTGGAGACCTGCTCATTTAGCTCAGGCTGTAACAGAAAAGCACAGAATCATAGAGTGTCTTCAATGAGGCTGGAAGAAGGTGAGCTACTGTCAGACATATCCTACATGTACCACTGAGCTACAGATACATAAATAAGATGCAAAAGCAAGAGTAACTGGTCTATGATGCCACATCTGGATGTGGCTTGCAAGTGACTGAAGGGCAGGTCCTGGGCTGGAGCTATGTTGTGGGAATAACAGCTGTGCACTAATTCATACAGGTTCAGTGGGGGGCAAAGGGGTGCAACAGCACTGAAACAGGAGGGACACTCAAACCTGCCTTGTTGTGCTAGGACATTGAGCTGCTGTTACCCTCCTGGAAATGACTCTTTAGGTTTTTTGTTTTTTTTTTTCCTCATAATAATTGGGGATATATTCTGCTTCGTGGGCACCTGAAGATTTGTGTCATGTATCTTGTAGAACCCAGAAGGTCACCCACATACGGAATAAAGATAACAGTTTCATGATCACTTTAGCTGTCTTAACTTCTTAGCTCTTTTATCCTTACATGTTCAAAAGTCTTATCTCACACAGATCTGTCCCTGTTTTTCTCAGTCATCTGATTAATGAGAGTGAGCATTTACTCCAAGGTGTATATTCAGAAGAAATAACGTATTCCAACTAACCAAAAAGAAATCTTCATCTTTTGCTAGGCTTTCTGGTAGGATGTCACTAAAAATACAAGTTGTTCCTTTGAATTATTATATCTAGCAAGATTAAATTTTCTGTCACAACATCCTTTACTTGCCTGATTTCCATGAATATGTGATGCTTGAGTGTGGGTTTCTTTTTTGTGCTAAGAAGTGTCTCATAAAGTTGTTAAGCTTGGTTATAAAAGCTTCTCAATGGGCAATCTTTTTCATAACTACCCCCTGTTTCTAATACCTAACCATGTTAATTATTTTATTGAAGAATCCAAATATTTATTTTCACAAAGAGAAGCTTTAGCATCAGATTATTTTTGAATGTCAGGTTTGGGGAACTAGAAGAGTTTGTAATTCTCTTTATTGCCTTTTAAAAAAACTTTTCTGGAGAACCAAAATAGATTCCATGTGATTAGATTTAAAGAAGTAACAAAGTCTTCATCAACTGCTCTTTCCTTACGTATTCCTTATGACAGTGGAGAAATAAGCTATCTAAACTTACAAGGGGTAGGGGGGCTGAAATTTGTCATTGTACCGGGAGACTAGCAAGACGTTTTAAAATATTTTGTTTAGATATTTTTCAAGCATGGAAGAATGAAGATAAATATTGCTCTCAATTTACCAGTAGGTCCAGATTAGCCTCCCAAGCATATCTAATTGAGATTTAGAATAACATAGCAGAGAAGGGAATTTGGCCCTCAAACTATTTAAACTTTGAAGTTAAACTTAAGAGTTCATTTTTTGGCCAACATTTCTTACACATCAGCTAAAGAAAACTGCAGGTTGTCCCATGACATGGTACTAATTTAACCATTCTTCATAATGAGCTAGATTTGAAAGATATGTTTGAGGTTTATTTTAGTTTATGGTTGAATCAAAACCATGTAACCTTATGTAAGGCATAAGAAAAGTTTTGATCTTCTTTCTCACTTAAAAAAATCTCCTCTAAGTGTAGTGATAGTTGAAGCTGGAAGCCCCTAATTCTGCAAGACCTGCTATGTCTAATACTAAACTACTCCAGTGTATGTAATTACAGATCTGGAATAAAGAAAAGAGAACACAGAGGAATGTAAACCTTGTCTATAGGAAATGAAAATGTGTGGTACAGTATAGCAAAGGGTTCTTTGTAATACTTCTGTCTTGTCCAATTACTATTCCTACTAGTAAAATAGTTTGGTGGTGGTTGGTTTTTTTGTGTTTTATTTTGGTTTTGTTGTTGTGGTTTTTTTTCCGCCAATATGTTATATTAATAAGAATTGCTGACATTCAGGAGGCTTAAAAGAAGATGAAAGTTACTAAAAGTGACATTCTCTAAAATCATGATTACCAAAACAGACATTACCTCAGAAATTAGCAACGTAGTGGATGAAATTGATTTAAAAGAAGAATAACTGTTACATTAAAAAGTCAAACTTCTGTGGCTTAGAGTGATTATTCCTGATTCCACATCCAAAGTTTTTATTTAATTATTTTTGCAGTGAAGTTGGTGGGTAGGCATTTCTGGAACAGAACCAGGCAAATATATTCTGCTTTCAGAGGCTTAATAGAATCCATATTCCAAATGTTTCTAGGACTTGTTTTTATTTTTTTTCTTTTTTTTCTTTCTTTTCTTTTTTTTGAGGTGGACATGATGGGCCATAATTTATGACTCTGCATAATCAAGCTCTAGTGGTTAAAAGCAAATGCATATACTCATAAACTAAGAAACTGATGAATCATCAGAAAATATTTCTCTCAACAGAACATCTGTACAGCAGTCTCCACAGGAGACTGCAACTAACTTGGGTGCTGGAAGCAGTAGAGATCCCATAGACCAATATGCTGTCCAGGCCAATGGTTACTGAGGCAGGATGCAAGGGGGTCTGCAAGGATTGCTGAGGAGGGGGCTGCAAGAATCTCACCATGCCATGATACAGGAATATGAACAGTCCCAGTGAGTTCAGTGGAAATACCCATTATCTCTGCTCGTGCCAAGGTTAGGTGTCAATTCTACCCAAAGTAGGCAGGATAGATTTTTGTTACACTGTTTCATTTTGGGTGAGGAGAAATAATTACTATTCATTGAATATATTGATGGCATTTTGATCTCAAAGCCACCCTCGAATTTCTCATGGTAAATTCTCCTGAACAAGTTGATATTGGCCACTTTTTACTGTTTCCTATAATAAATACCTTGTTCCACACACCGATGGCTTAATTCTGACAAGTACATATTTGTAACTGTAAGTACATTTTGTTTTTTCCACCACTTTTGCTATTTCTAATTGAATGAGTCTTGACTTTACTGCCTTGCATTCAGGTCAGCTGTTATTTATCATCAGTGTTTCCTTCCAGAAAGTGTTACCTTTGTAGTAGTTCCTCAAAATGTAAGATGTCCGTGATCTCTAGTTTGCATGTTGACTTTCTCAGCTTCGAACTTATTTTAGTCCCAAATGCTACAGAGAGTGGATATTCCTTCAGCCTTCAGTTCCATACAAGTGCTTGCATATATCATCATATCCAGCTCCTTCATGGTTATGATGCCTTTATGACCCTGCTGCTACATTTGTTTCCTTGACTGGGTTTTTAGGTGTATGCCTGGTAGTAGCAAGATGGTGTGTTTGGCAAATATGACTGCCAGGTAGTAAAAGACACCAGAATTCTTCCTTATTGCAGTGGAGAATGTCAAGCCCATGAACCAACCATGCCTGCTGATGAGTGAGTGAGCAAAGACAAAACACAGTTGCTATATCTGTGGAGTTTTAAAATATGATAAAGTCCATCAGAATAGTCCTGCAAATGAAGTTATGACACTGGCTCTCCAAGGGGCTCTGCTCCAAGGGGCTACTTCATTAATCACAGTGCAAACTGGTGACGTTACCCGCTGACCTGGCATGTGAAGGGAGGAGCCTTGTGTAACTGCAGTATGCTGGGCAGCAAGCATTTTAGATGGCAGTGTGCCATGCCAGGAGCAAGACACGATGTCAGCAAATGGAAAAGCTTTTTTATAGAGCTATTGCTTAGAAAAAATCAGCAGCTTCTTTATTCTACGTGAGATGATCGTCTGTTTTAGTTCTATTTTGTATTTTGAAAAAAATATATTTAGCGTGGCAAGAGACATAATTACTCACATACTTTTCTAGCACCAGAAAAGTGAATGTAAACATTTTCACTGGATTACACCTGAATTGGGATTGAAGTACTCCAAAACTCCTCCAGTATGCAGGGAAGTGTAACAAATAAAACAGAAATTTCACTTCAAAGTATATCCAAGTGCATGACTGTAACTCAGGGACTACAGCATGTATTTTGAATTAGTCTGCCTTGGCCCTGAGCCTGAGACCAAACTGAAGAGTCAATATATATATATTTTTATTATTTTCTTTACTGTAGACATGAAAATTTGATTTTCAATTCAGAAAAAAGAAATGATAGGTCTCTGTGTTTTACTGGCTTGTTATTTCAGGTGTTCATCTGCTAGGGAAAGCCTCTGAGAGGCTGTACACAGGTAGTACCCAAGTGTAAGGCTTTGCAACAGGCTTATTGTTTGGTAGAGAGGCATTAGCCTTGAAAAAAACATTGCTTCATGTCTAGAGTTAGTATCTTCTTTTTCAGTAAAAGCATTCAGCTTCAATAATTTGTTGCTTACACTTGGTTTTGATGATGAGGGAGAATATTAAATCAGACTGTTAGAGAAGAATGTAATGGATTGTGAATGTATGCAGAAATGAACAGTGTTACACAGAGGAAGAGATTTTTTTTTAGTTGGAATAAAATGTGTTCTCTGGGACATTGTTTGTTTGTTTTGACACTTAAGCAGTTGCAAATACTCCCTGCCCATGAAATCACAACCTTAAACTTAACTCTGGAGAAGAAATTATGTCAAAACAAAACTTGCAAAATGACTTTGCATTGGTGAGGCCTCACCTCGAGTGCTGTGTCCAGTTCTGGGCCCCTCACTTCAAGAAGGATATTGAGGTGCTGGAGCAGGTCCAGAGGAGAGCAACGAGGCTGGTGAAGGGACTAGAGGGAAAGTCTTATACGGATAGACTGAGGCAGTTGAGGTTGTTTAGCCTGGAGAAGAGGAGACTCAGGGGGGACCTTCTCACTCTCTTCAACCACCTGAAGGGAGGTTGTAGTCAGGTGGGGACTGGGCTCTTTTTCCAGGCAACTAGTGACAAGACAAGAAGGCATGGCCTGAACCTGTCCCAGGGGAGATTTAAATTGGATATTATGAAGTACTTTCTCATGGAAAGGTTGATCAGACATTGGAATGCACTGCCCAGGGAACTGGTGGAGGCACCATCCCCGGATGTGTTCAAGGAAAGGCTGGATGTGGCACTTTGTGCCATGGTCTAGCTGATGTGGTGGTGTTAGGTCATAGGCTGGACCTGATGATTGCGGAGGTCTTTTCCAGCCTCAATAACTGTGTGATTTTGTGATTATGTGAGAAGAGATATGATGGAAAACATTTTACTACAAAAAGTGCAGCTGATCTCCTGTGTTAGCCTCAGTTGATGGTTATGCTTTTCTGTTAATTTACGGATGAATGCTTAATTTTGTCTTCTGAAACAGAGGTTACTACTTTAGTGGAAGTCCCTACAGGCTATTAATGTGTGTTTTGGGCATTTTTAATGTCGGTCAACTGGAAAACAGTTGCTTCAGTGAAAGATCAATTGAATATTGATTACATACTGAGGGTGCAACTCTTTAGGGTATAAAGAAAAATTAGCACATGAAAGACCCAAACATTTGATTGGTTAGTGGTCATTTTTTATATTCTCCTACGTTTTATTATGTCTGCTGGGCAAAAAATCATTGATGTGCAATGCTCCACTGATTTTGCTGAAACCCTGCATAAAAATGTGTTTGTTTAATATAGGCTATAAGACCAATGGAAAATACTGTCTCGAGTTACAAATTGTAGCTACTTTTAAATCTTAATATTTTGTTTTAAAAAATGCAATTAAAATGGTTATGTAATCGAAGCAAAACCACTTATGGTAAAGGCACACGTTTGTATGCTAAGAACTTCTAACAAACTAACAAACTTCTTTTATAAGTTGTTGTTGGTTTTTTAAAAAAATATTTTTAGGTCTTTCCTTGTCATTTCAAGTAAATTGGTTAGATTGCATTTTAGTACATGTTCTCTTGATTTGCAATATATGTCTTTGGTTTAAAGAAAAAAAAAAGTTGCATCAGTAAAGCAGCTATTGCCATGCTTCTTGCAGATTTTGGACAACTTCAGGAGTAATATGGCATGAATCCAATTAGGGCATTGCTATTAAAATTATGTTTTCCTTTTTATTTGAGTCTGTAAAATCTAGGTGAAAAAAAAATAAAACCCTACTGGAAAACAGTCAGACACCTTTTTTTTTCCTTAACCCCTACTGCTCATGATACCAAGCTTTATGAGATGTGTTTCTACAGAAAGTTTAGGAAATGCATCCTCAATGTTCTAGGGAGGAACTTTTTACAAGGGTGTGTGGTGATAGGATGAGAGGTAATGGTTTTAATTTGGAAGAGGGTAGCTTTAGTTTAGACATTAGGTAGAAATTCTTTAGTGTGAGAGTGGTGATGCACTGGCACAGGGTGCCCAGGGAGGTTGTGGATGCCCTGTCGTTGAAAGTGTTCAAGGCCAGGTTGGATGGGGCTTTGAGAAGCCTGGTCTAGTGGGAGGTGTCCCTGCCCATGCAGGGGGGTTGGAACTAGATGATCTTTAAGGTGCCTTACAACTCAAACCATTCTATGATTCTATGATACCCCATACAGTTTGTGCTTCCCATGATGCAATGATCAAATCCCAAGTTTACATGTGAAATCAATATAGACATATTTCTCCTCTTTATTCAGTAACAAGCCACTTTTCCAGATGTCAGGCAATTTTCAGACTTTTGGAAAAGGGAATACTACAAAATAAGTAATTTTTATGGGTAGGACCTGCACAGGTACTGCAAATTTAACACTCAGATGTACTGCTCATGAATGGGATACGGAAAATGTTTTCTGGTTTTTATTTAAGACCAGCACTTTCTGCTCAGCATATTTTTGCCCACTGAAATGTATGGTTTGCATGCATTTTACACCTGCTCATAATCCTCAAAGAAAGACCTCCAATATCAGTATGTATAAATAGCTCACTACATTCGGTGCATTTGTATGTAACACTAAAAATAAAATATTTTTATCCCAGCTGTAATTTATAAGATATAACTGTGATAGGGCATAATGACCTTTGCCTGAGTATAAACATGAAATACGTTCACTGGGAACACTTTAAGATAGCAGTTTAGAATAAAGTACTTATAAAGGAGAAACTGTGCATTATTAATCTACTACGATAGGTCTGAATCTGTTCTAATTCAGAAAGAAATAGAAGCATTTCTAAAATAAGTACAGGAAATGCAAAGTACAGTTAGACATTACCATTTGCACAGCAATCAACCTGAAGTCTATTCATATTTCAAAAAGAGCAGGGTCTAATTAAGCTCTGGCAAACTCACTTCTATTTCCTTTCACTCTGATAGAGTTTGCCTGCTTGTCAGTGCTGAGTTTGGCTTGCATACAGTTAAGCACATGTCATCAGCTTTCATTCAGATGATTCAACTAGTTCATATATTGCTTTTGATGTATTGCAGCTGTTCTTGTGTTTAATTTATGCAAATGTCCTAGAATCTACATTTATTAGCAGCCATGATAGCTAGAACTGAGTACTTGCATAGAGTGCTGCAGAATTGCAAGAAGTAAATTTCCTCTTCACATTTGTCACTGTGTAGTCTCTATATCTTGCCTCAGTCAAGAGCTCTCCAATAACTTTCCAGGCATAATTTGGAGTTTCTGGATTCAGCTGAAATATCTGCCTTGATAGTTTAATGATTTCAAATAGCTGATAGATGAATGAATGGAAACTGTTATCTGTTACAGAAAAAAAAATAAAAATGAATAGGATAAGATAGCTTCAGTAAATTAATTCCTTGAATATTTTGACCAGTCTTGCCTATATGTCTCATTATTTTCAGTGACTTATCCTTTCATAGTTTAATGAATAATTAGTATTGTACTACATCTTTCCTCTTGGAAAGAAGGAAGCACATATTCACAGCTTAGTTTTCAAAACAGTGAGGGTTTCATAAAGTCATACATTTTTCCATTTGAATAACTCCAGGGATATCCTAACCTGACTAGAATGTCTTAAAAAAACCAAAAAACCAAAAAACACACACAAAAAAGCACTTTTGCATGAACTCATACCTGAGGTCTGTAATTATTTTGATTTTTTTTAATTTTAGTTTTCAAAATAGATATGTATTTAAGTAGTTTTCACCCTCACATATCTGACAAAGGAGAAAAGAAAAAGAGTGCTTTTGAATTATGCAAATAGTGCTTATCTGTATATGTGTGGTGCTGTTCAAGAGGCTCACAGTGTTTAAAGGCACAGTTGTTAAATTCTTTTTGACATTTCTGTTTCAACTTTAAAACTTGTCAGAGTATGTAAATCTAGATCTATATCCATTCCAGTTCTGTTTCCTAGAGAGATAAATAGTAGCAATAGCAGAAAACTAATGGCATATACTGTGTTTGTCTTATTTCTTGATCCCAAAATATTTTCTGGTGGAAACGGATTTACAGGGAGGAAAATAAAAAAATCCATGCTTCTTAATGTTCTCTTGCCAAACAAATGCAAAAGTCTCCACAGGCAAGGATTAACTAATACAAATATGCTTTCTGAGCCGCTATTGAAGAATTACTAATAAACATCATTATAGCTGAGTTCAAGATATTCAACCTTGTAAATATATCCTGTTATAATTTCATTATGGTTGGCTAAAGCCTTAGGAGAAGCCAATATTTCAATCTCTTTGTTCAAGTCTTAATGAATTATTGGAAAGTGGCTGATTAGAAAGCATTGACTCAGAAGGGGCCACTGCATTCTGAATGTTACTCTCTTTGATGTTTACCTCCCAGGTTGGCTCATTTCCTTGACCAAAAATCTGGATAGAGAAAGCTGTTGGCCTACTTTTCTGGGCTATTATATTCCAGTGCTTGTCTGGAAGTCAAATGTGGCAGGTAGCTAATTAATAAAGGTTATAAGTTGTTCATTGAAGCTCACGCCTTAGAGTAGGATTCTGTACAGAAGTGGGGCACAACAGTATTGTAGCTAAAGGGGATACAATGAAAGAAGTAGGGTGGCTAAGTCTAGACACACTTTCCATATTTACTACCCTATTTTTTTTTTTTTTTCTGTTTGGTGGATCCGCTTGCTTCCTGCTTAGGGTTGCTTCTGAACAAAATGCTTCTTCAGTTGTCCGTGGCAAGAGTCTACACTGTAATGTGAAAATACCTGTTTTTGACACTTGGGCAACTGCAGGCTGCTGAGTGAGAGCTTGGGCCTACTCTGTATCAGCATATACTGGAGCTTTCACTTTCAGAGAGCTCCAGATTTTAGGTAATAAAAAACATGGAGGGGTGTAAAGGATCAGGATGTGAGTGCATCTCATCTTGAGACTCGCATCAGATCCTTGACTAATTCACAGAATCACAGAATCGTCATGGTTGGAAAGGACTTCTGAGACAGAGTCCACCAATCAACACAAAAAAATGAAATAAAACCAAAATACAAACACAGTACCAACCAACCAATCAAAAAAAGGACACAAACGCACACCCCACCAAAATACACCCACAAAAAACCCCCCAAACCCCACAACTATGGCCACTAGAGCATGCCCTGAAGTGCCACATCTATGCAATTCTTGAATACCTCCAGGGATGGTGCCTCAACCACCTCCCTGGACAGGCTGTTCCAGTGCCTGACCTCTCTTTCAGTATAGAAATTCTTTCTAATATCCAATCTGAACCTTCCTTGCTGCAGCTTCAGGGCGTTTCCTCTAGTCCTGTCATTATTCACCTGGGAGAGGAGGCCAGCACCCACCTCATTACAGCCTCTTTTCAGGTAGCTGTAGAGGGCAATGTGGTCTCCCCTCAGCCTCCTTTCCTTCGAGCTAAGCAACCTCAGTTTCCTCAGCCACTCCTTGTATGACTTGTTCTCTAGACCCTTCACCAGCTTGGTAGCTCTTCTCTGGACATGCTCCAGCACCTCAATGTCCTTCTTGTAGTGAGAGGCCCAGAACTGAGCACAGTACTCAAGGTTCTGCCCCACCAGTGCCAGTACAGGAGCATGATTGCTTCCCTGCTCCTGCTGGCCACACTATTCCTCATGCAGGCCAGGATGCTGTTGGCCTTCTTGGCCACCTGGGCACTCTACTGGCTCTTGTTAAGGCGACTGTCATCCAGCACCCCCAGGTCCCTTTCTGCTAGGCAGCTCTCCAGCCACCCTTCCCCAGCATTGTAGCATCTGGTGGTGTTGTGACTGAAATGCAGGACCTGGAACTTGGCCTTATTCAACCTCACACAACTGGCCTTGGCCCATTGATCCAGCCTGTCCAGGTCCCTCTGCAGAGTCTTCTATCCTCAAGCAGATCAACACTCCCACCCAATTTGTTGTCATCTGCAAGCTTACTGAGGGTGCACTCAAAGCCTCTCATCCAGATCATTGATAAAGACATTGAGCAAAACTGGCCACAAAACTGAGCCCTGAGGAACACCACTGGTGACCTGCCACCAACTAGATTTGACCCCATTTACCACAACTCTCTGGGTCCAGCCATCCAGCCAGTTTTTTACCCAGTGAAGAGTACACTTATCTATGCCATGATTAGCCAGTTTCTCTGGGAGAATGCTGTGGGATTTTCTGTCAAAGACCTTAACAAAGTCTAGGTAGACAACATCCACAGCTTTTCCCCTCATCCAATAGGCATTTCACATGGTCACAGAAAGAGATCAGGTTGGTCAAGCAAGACCTCCCTTCCATAAACCCATGCTGGCTGCCCCTGATCCCCTGGCTGCCCTGCACTTGTCCTGGGAGCTCACTCAAGATGAGCCTCTCCGTGATCTTTCCCGGTACCGAGGCTGGGCTGACAGGCCTTTAGTTCCCTGGATCCTCCTTTCGGCCCTTCATGTAGATGGGTGTCACATTAACCAGTTCCTTGGCAATGTGTGTATTCAAAGAAGTGGAGTAAGTTAGAGTAGTTGGTGCTGTCTTCACAGTGTTATAGCATTTTTCTACTGCTTCCCACAGCATACTTAAGGAGAAATCCCTCTCTGAGAATTCACATTTCCCAGTGGATCATTTCCACACTGGGACATAGCCTAAAGTAAACTCAAATAAGGGCAATGATGAACTACATCCTGTTTTGTTTTTTTTTTTAATCTTCATTAAACTAATTTCATTTAAAGACCTTTTCATTGGATGTATCACCTAAAATAATGTAAAAAGAGCAGCCATTAACCACAAGGCTCCCCACCCAGGCAATGGTCAACAAACACTCTGATTAACCTGTGGGTTTTATCAGTTGAATCTTTTTTTGGAGTACCACTTAAGACAGCCTCTGCTCTCTTGGTGGGGAAAGGGAGGTTTAAAAAAATTGGCTTGCTTTTATTGAGGGTCTTTTCTTTGTGGCTGACCTTGCAGTATGGTGAAATTCTTAAGCATGGCCTGCACAAATGGGAGTGATCTGTAGTGTCAGGGTTCAGAGATTTTGAGATGTCTCATTGGACAGGTCCTTAATTCTGTGTCTTCTGATATATCACAGAAGGAGCATGGAATATCACAGAAGGAGCATCATAGCAGACTATGTTTTCAGTTTAGTTACAATAGCCTCTGGGTTATTTAAAATTAACCTGATCACTTTAATTTGAAAAGGCAAGAATTCAGGCTAAGAACATTTGAAGCATGATAATCAGGTAATGAGGGCTGTAGCCAAGCCTTGTACTCGTTCACTTAAGAAGATGGTGAAGCTTCAGAGGGTGCAAAGAAGGAGGAAATAACATGAAAGCTAGTTTTACCAGACAGGTAAAGACTTATTCTTGCTGGGAGAATCTCCAGCTAGGAAATCCATGGTTGTTACAGCCTTTGTGCCACTAGAACAGAAAAAAGGATTGGCTCAGAGAAGAGAATCTGGCTCAAAGAACTTAAAATAAATATCAGATGTCAGAGCTGTGACTTAATTGTTTAGCTAAGTAGATCATGTGAATTACACACAGATTGAGGACCTGTTTTTCCTTCTATTGAAATCGGGGAGAACAGAATCAGAACATACTCTCCTTCCAGTGTATTTCAGCCCTCAAAACTCTGTTAGTTGAGAGCACGACAGCTTCTAGAATAATTTCTTGTCTGGGTTGGGAATCCAGAGAGCTGCTAGTACACAACTGCTTTTTGTTTTATTACTGTAGGCATAAGCTAAGACTCTAAACAGAATGGATTTCCTTAGTTGCTGTTATTTCAAAGTTTGACATGCAAACAATGGCATCTGTGAGTAACCATGGAAATTGGAACTCCAGGTTCAGACATTGGTTTCTGACAGGACCCAATTTAAAAGTGATAGAAGATGTACATGTAATTTTCTCCTTTTAAGGCAGCCTCAGATTACAGCTCTGACAGTCTCAGAATTAGACCTATGCCCTGTCTCAAATATATTAGCTTAGAATATCCCCTTCAGAAACGGTAGTTCTGAAAGCCTTATAATTTTATGGTGAATTTTTTCTTTCTTTCTTAATGAACATATAAGAGATGTTTGTTACCTTTATGAATAAAAGACAATACAACTTTTTTCCTCTTATCATTACACAAATGCATGTTTTCTTTACCATTTAAAAATTCTCTCTAAGTAAAAAAAGAAAACAAAACAACTCATGTTTAATCATGAAAGCTTTCTAAGAGCAGGGAAACTATCAGAAGAAAGAGAGTGGAAGCTGAAAACTTGAAATTATTCTTTGGTTATAACCAAAATTAAATTACCTGGAGCTGACAGACAATCTTACATTCAGGAAGAAGATTTTGAGAGAAGGCTTCACATGTGCACTTGAAAGTACATTTCTATTACCTGGCTAAGAGCCTTCACATCATCCTGCTGTCAGAGTGAAATACTGGTACACAGATGACAGAAAGAAAAATGGTTGGAAAGATCTACAAATATCTACAAATTCTGGCTGGATGATGAATGACTATTGGTACAGCATGTAAGTGAGGACATAAATGAATGGAGCATAGAAAAAATACTTAGGATCATATTAATGGACATACTTGGAAGATACTGTGGGAAATATTCTCATTTAAATAGGATAGTTTTTAGGTGCTGGTTTCTGCATTCACATCACAAAGGGCATGAGAATGTGGCAAGCATCTCAGTCCCCTGGCCAGCCAGCGTGGAAAAATCGAAGTCTGAGGGAAAG
>NW_009970725.1:1363033-1371362 GCF_000747805.2 Chaetura pelagica
GAAAGAGGAGGAACGTAGTATCACCATTGTTGCAAAACCTGAATAGTTTACAGCAGACAAAACTATCCTCCCCATCCCCTGTCCACCTGTCCTGACACTTCAGACAGGATTAAGTGCTTCTTCTGTAGCTCAAGTGAGTTAGCTCCCTCCAGCTTCAGGTTATGTCCTTCCCACAGCTCAGTGCCCAGGCTCAGAGGAGCCAACTCTAGGGATAATCTGTTGCCCATAAGAGGGTGTTGAACTGGGGTTGGCAACCTCTTTCAGGCTGTAAATAGTCATTGCTCTGTTGAGGTAAGAAGGCCTCCCTGGAATTACTGTTCGTGCTGTTAGTTGTCTTCATAGCAACAATCACTGCTAACTATTCCTGTCACTCCCTGTTCCCACTTGCAGCTCAACGGAGACCAGCCAAGGCGAAGAGACGCGCTGGATTGCAAAGCAGGAGAGAAGGCAAAGTGCAGTGGCTGGTCAAGAGTAGGTCATGGGCAGGGCAGAGTGGGAGCAAAGACTGGCTGGGTTGTTCCTGTGGATATGAGCAGGTCTTTACCACCCTCCCATGACTGCAAGTCAATCTTTTCTGCTGCTAAGACTACTGGAGGGGCTTAGTTAAAAATAGTTTTCCTCCATAGTTTCTGCAGAATTGACCTACGTATGGGTGAAGGAAGGAATGATGCGTAGGTGTCCTCTTGTGCCTTGTATCCTGTGTAGGTCCCCCAAGTGATACGAGATGAACACCAAATGCTTCCATGTCTGTTTCTTCTGCTTTTATTCTCTTACTCTTTTACTTCTGGATGCGTTTTTCAGCCTTCTCTCTTGTACTGTCACACATGCTTTCACTTTTGTACAAGATGGTAATGTGGATCACAGGGTATGAGAAACTGAGACAACATGAGCAGTTGTGGTGACTCAAAGGCAGTCCTGTAAGTTCTAGTCAGAAAGTTGGACTATAAAGGAAATAATTTCCATATCCTTCTCAAGTAGCAGTATAGTAAAATAAAAAAGAGCAAACTCAGGTGAAATTAATGTGTGTCTACTTTGTTTGCTCTTACCGTTTTGATTTTCTGTGAATTTCTGTTGAAGGACTGATTTCACCTGGAGCATAAAAAAATCCTGGAGACAACGGTCTCAGAGGAGTTTGCATCAGTTCACACACCTTCAGTTGCATGAGGGAAGGCAGATCTCTGACAGATTGTACTTGGGAGAGGCATTACTGGCAAGGGGACCGTGATAGTAGCTGTAATAGCTCAGGAGCTTAAAGCTGGACACTTTGCTTTCACTATGTCCTGTGAGATCCAGTAGAGAAGTGCAATGATTATGGGTCTAGAGGTCTTGTTTTCTTAAAAAAAAAGAGGACAAACTTCATTTTCATTCACTGTGTACCATGGATGAATGGAAAGAAAACTGCAGAAGTGAAGAAAATTTAGAATCCAAATGAGTACAAATTTAGAATACTTAGAATACAAATGAGCACATAACGCCTTCTGAGGCAGCATCACAGTCATGCTTCTGGTGTTTTGAAAAGAGAAACTAGGAAAAAACCTGTTTCCAAAGTTATCTGTCTCATAATGTGCACCAAAGTTTAAGTACTTTGCATGAACACAGCAGTGTTTTCTAATCTGAAACATCCAAAAAGATTAGAAATTAAATGTCTCAAGTTCCTTGCCATATTTCTAGCACTTAGGGTAAATCCATAAGTAACATCTTACGGATTCAGACAGTTTTTATGAAAAGAATATCCATTAGGTAGCTCTTTTTTGAATGATTCAGATGAAAGTTACAGAATAAAAGCTTTTAATTTTATGTATATAACACCAGGTATGGTGTTCATAACTGAAGTTTGGATCATTTGCTAGCATATCAGTTACTCAGCATTTAAAAGGGTTATTATTTGCTGTGCTCACATCAGAGAAATTCTACTGGAATGAATATCAGGAAAAGTAAACATTCAGTCACTAGCTGAAGTGTCCTTAGAAGCATGGTTTCAATCCTGTAAATAAGCATGGAAGCATTTATTTGACATGGGAGCAGAACTACCATTGACTAATAAGATACAATCATATATCACAATGTGAGTTCCAAATATTGTCTATAAATAAAGTTTAAATACTGAACATAGATTTTACAGACAGCAAGTAAGTCCAAAGAGATTAGAATACTGTTTATGTCTACTCATGGAGAGGCAGAAGATAAATTGACCAAGTCATCCATTATGAGTTCTTAATTGCACTCTATTTGTAACCCTTAAGCTCTAGAGTACGCTTTGTATTGAGAGAACTGAAAGGGCTCCTGTTAGGTGAAGTAAATGGGGAGCCTAGTAAACTCCCCTCTCTGAGTAGAAAAATATGGATGAGTACATTCAGCATATTCTACATTCAGTAGGTGGCACTGGTATGCAGTTGTAGACTAATTCAGGATTTTCTTTTGAGCAGATGCTCTCATCTCTGTGAATCCAAGCTGTGTTGGTTTGGGTGTTTATTTGAAACTTTTTTTTTTTTTTAAATACTAAGATAGCAGATAATTTTTCACCTGATAGAGTAGATAATGATAGAAAATGAAAAATAAAAAATAAAAAAATTGCTAATTTATTGTAATGTTCATTATACAGCACTTGGGATAATCTGGTCAAGTTTTGAATTTCAAATGGTGGCATTACATACAGAAAGGAATGCATCTGTCTGGAGCATTGACTCATTTTCCATCCATGCCCCCTGGAACTTAGTGCATACACATCAAGGTCTCATAATAAAAGTATTCAGTAAGTGGGAACTGTGTGTGTTACTGAACAGAAGTTGTAACACAGTGAAGTCTCAGAATGCTGAGCGCAGAAATAGATATTTTCCCTTGTCTTAAAGGAATGAATTGGAAAATTGTTGGGGGAGAGTGGGATGTGGGGGTCTAAGCTAAGAAATTACTAAGACAATTAGAAATTATTATAAAGCTTTTAATTATGGACAACTGGAAGAAAAAGCACAAAACAAAAGCAGAAGTACAGTTTATGTGGTAGAAACCACAGATGATGAGGCTAAGATAATTAAATTACATCATTTAAGTAGATATTTTCTCATATGGCAGTTATTTCTAACATAAAAAATAGAAAATGTTTAATGATTTATTATTGTTAATGATGGAAGGAGTTGCTCTCTGTGCACAAAGCAATGCTTTTTCTTGCCTCCCTATGGGAAACTGCAATAGAAAATGCATTAAATATATCAGCCTGTGAATAGAGTTGTAACACAACCACAAATTTGAGCACTCTTGGACAGGGCCCAGAATCAATTGGTGGTCCCTGAGTAGGGAATACAAATGTCACACATTTTCAACAAAGAACTGCATACTCTGTTTCACTGCTGTACCAGACACCACATGAGGATGCAGAGAAACATTTCAATCTATAATAACATGGCTATCGTTTGTAGAACAAAATGGAATAGTATTCTGGTAGAGATGGAATAGCAGCATTAATAAACCAGCATTTCCAGTATAACCAAAGATGCTGGAAATCCTCTGTTTTGCAAGCAAGAACTTTGTCCAGCCACAGGACCAGAAGTAAGAGTTTTGTGCAATCTGGTCACACCTAGAATATAATAATGAAAGAAGGAAATTCAGACCTTTTGGTTGGTCAGGGTACTGTAGAAAGAAGAATATGTTAATTGTTTCACATCTGTTTAACATCACCTGCCACTGAGGGCTGTGCTGAGAGCCTTTCTTCTGAGTGCTGTGGAACTGAGATGTGGCAAATGCCCTTGCCAGGGAGTGAGATTGACTCCCTGTGACAGCTGCCCACAGTGGTGACCACATATTTCTGCCTACGTGTAGCAGGAATACCTGAATCAGGTCCCTAAATGCTTCACATGGTGTTTATTCACAGGGTATTTTACCATGTGATTGCCATGTATCACGCTGTAGTTAAACACCTATGCATTACTCAACACCACAACATAATCTTATCAAAATTGAGATTCACATACTTTTTCTCCACTAGGATGCCTTATCTTTGCACTGTTTCATATTTTAATTGTTGATTTTGAGCAAAACTTGTTTGCTGATTTATTTATTTTTTTTTTAACTGAGGCTGTAGATGCCTCTTAACATTTGTAGAAATCATTATGTGTGTAAATTAAGACATACAGAGGAAGGATGGTTTGGGTCATTAAGGTTTCTGAATACCTTTTGTGTGGGGGTTTTTTCTAAGTGCTGTTGTAAATGTTTTATGTGTTTTTAAGACAGTCATTATGAGGATACTTTCATCCTGGCATTGCAATGTTATTTCATTCACTCATGTTTCTAGTAAATTGCTTTGCTTGAGTATTTTTCTCTCCTTCCTCTCTGTTTTCATCTCTCTTGCTTAAGTTCTCCTGACACCTCCTACATTTCTTTTTGAATTTACAATAAAAAGATTTTGCTGTCACTTTTACCACAGGTATATTTTGTTTTTCTCTAAACTAAATCCATCTTGGCATTGATGAATGTCTGAAATCCTACTACTACTGGTGCTTTGCCTGGTAATATTTGCACAGTAGACAAGGGTTGCCATCTTTAGGCACAATCAGGAGTTTCTAGTAAAGAAAAGCTCCATCCAAATAAATGGGACTTGTCTGTTTTAACAAGTACTTCAGACAGCTTTGCTGACAGTGTTCCAATATTTGTAGAAATATGTTATTTCAACCAAGATTTATTCCTCTACTATGAAAAAATACAGACTTTAAGTTGAGACTTTGAAGCGTCTTGTCCTTCTAAATGTTACTTTAATTAAAACTTTATTGACTGATACTGTGTTATAAGCAGGTTGACACCATGAAATGATCTTAAAAAAAAAGATATCATATACTATTTTCTGTCAAAACATTTTTAGAAGTGTCAATCAGTGTTTATAATAGAACAGTTAACTGTATCACAGATGCAAAAAAGAAAATACACAATTAAATATCTGTTTTCTAAATGCTATAGTTTTAAAGTAACCTTACACAAAATATGTAGGAATTAAGTTTTTCATAAGATTATGTGATGGTTGTGCAAAATCTAGGTTAATCTATATTAGACTATGAAAAATTTGTTATAAGGTTGGTAATGCAAAACCTTTTGAAGTGTAATGCTCTCTATTAAAATAGATATGGCCTGAAAAAGGCTATAACCTAAAAGAAAATATGACTAAGAAAGAAGAATAAAAAGCAAAGAAAGAAGGATAATTCTAAAACATTGCCCTTTCTGAAGAACAGACAATTTCATTGACTCAAAATGACTGTACCAAAATGAATAAAAAGCAGATCAGGATCATGTAAGCATTATGTGATATAATAAGATGTATTTGCCATTGCTTTGATTGTATCTTGGATTATGTATTACATTGTAAAAGAAAATAATAATTCTGTGAAGGTATAAATATTTGAATGCCTCTTTCTGTTAAGTGACTTTTTGAAGTGCAAAACAATGTAAATCCAAGAAACGTCTGTTTTTCCATCATGTGACAGGTCATTTCAAGGAAAGGTGTAAAAAAATAGCAGTGGATAGTCCGAATTAACAATGAAAATTCCAAATTAACAATGAATATTCTGGAAAACAGATAATTATTAAACCTAGCTAAAGATGTCAAGCTTTAAATACTGTAATTGAAGTGCATTGTGGAGAGTACTTTGGCACCCATATGTAAATCTGACAAATATCATTTAGGTGGCAGACAAAGGTATAGTGATGATTAACACAATTTCTGGTTTTATATTCTGCTGGATATGTTTATGTCTTTCTGAAACATTTGCCTGTTAAGGAGAAGTTTCCCAGAGATGGTGTAAAAGTTGATTTTTTTTCCTTATGTTTTCAGTAATTGAGGAAAAAATGCATTGGATTTTACTGTTGGTTTTGGTTTTCTTGTTTGGTTTGGTTTTGTTTTTTAGATGCATGAATATTCTTGTGAAAAGAGAAGATTATGATTCTGGATCAAGATATTTTTTTCTTATAGAGAAAAAATAAGGGACTTCGCCAACAAAGCACAGCCTGAGGTCTGCTACTTCAGATTTTCTGTGCTTACCCACAATACAGCCTGCAGTGGGACACTGTAGAACTTCCTGGTGTAGACCTGGACTAGGCCAAGATCTGGAGTAATTTTTGCTGTCTGATTTACGCTGTTTCTCTGCATAAGCTAAATATAAGTAAAGGCTTCTTGTTGGAAGCATAAACAAATTGAGATCTCAGATTTTTCTGCTGATGTGGTATCACCCAAGGTTGTGAAGTTTTCATGCCCCAAGTCAACAAACTGTTGTGTGGATTTGGCTTATTTCAGTGTTGCAAGCACAGGTCTTCTTGTTCTTTATACTACAGTAGGACATGAATTTTCCAGGTGATGGGGTGCTGGAGAGAGTGCAAACACAGCGTAAAAATCAGCACCTGCTGTCACAGCTTTGCGGTCTGAACAGACAAAAGACAGAGACTGAAAGCACAGAAAGGTGAAAAAACTGATCCAAGGTGAAGAAACTATGTCATATATTACAGGTCAAACATATGCCTGAGCCTCGGGCTGTGGCTTGTTTTGTCTTTGGCCTTTCTGTAATCATGTCCAAATTACTGAAAAATTAAACATTCCTGTCAGCTACTAGGTGCTGAATAACAACTGAAAAGTGCACAGAACAATTTTCTAGGGAATTAGCTTAACAATAGTGATTTGAATAATCTTTGGGAAGTTTCCAACAAAATGGAAGAGAGGCTGGAGCAGCTGTTGCTCACTGCTTCTTAGCTCAGACCTTGCTAGCTCCCCCCGTCATCCGATCTGTCCCAGCAAGGGACAAAACTCAGGCAGATTGAGTCATCTTTTGCCTGAAGTCACAAGATCTGTGAAGTTTCACAGCTTGGGAAGATTAACAATATGGATGGTTTAGAACAAACTTGCAGTACAAACTTCTCCATTCTGTGTGTGAATCAGAGCTGGAAAACCCTCTAAATTTGTCTTGTCTCTATATTTTTGCCATAAATACTAGTATTTTAAACAGAAGTAGATCTGTTCTAGAACCCTTTAATAGCTTGGCCATTGCTGTCTGTGGAAGGGCTGTGTAGAACAGACAGCATTTTGCTCCAGGTGAGTAACTATCTAGGGACACACATAGAAGTCCTAATCTAAATACATAAGAAATCTTTGAACTAAGATTATTTATGGTTATAAATTGAGATTATACCTAGGATGAACTCACGGTCAATAGCATCACGCCTTTAAACTCAAATGTACACTCTCTGGTGAGCAGTGCAGATTTTGTAAGACTTTTTGGGCACAAGAATGCTGCAGTCTGAATGTTCTCCCAGCTGATTAATAGCAGCCAGTTACTCTGTCCCATGGGATACATACTGACTGTATTTGACTTCTTTATGTAACATGGTCTTGAGGCAAGAATGGATTAAATGAACACTTTACACTCAACATTTCCTGTTCGTTTGCGTTTCACACTTAAATGTCTTTATTCCTTCATTTTCATGTTTCTTTTGTGGTTTTGCCCAGTGTGACTTCCAAGTGTTTCGATTTTAGTAATGCATGCCAATCTCTCTTATTATATTAATGTTTCTGCTTTTCTTTGGGGAAATAAATTTGTCAGAGGAGTTTAACTTGCATTGTGAGGATGTGAGGGTACATTGTGAGAATGGATATCAAGCTATCTGTTCTAATAGTGATAGGTAACATATGAAATATGACTGGGGTAACTAAGAGCCTATAAGAAGTCAGTGTAGAAGTTTGGTTGTGATAATTTTTCAATGTCTTTATAAAAGCATCTTGAATGGACTTGAGATCCTTCTGGTTGCTGTGTGATCTGGTTGGGAGTCAGTGATACATACTCTTTGAAAAAGATTTTCATGAGTTCAATTTAAATAGTCCTTTGGGACCTGAGCCTCACAGTTGTGTGCAGATAGGAAGGCTTGGATACGCTGCTGGAAGACTGAAGAAGAACACTGTGCTTGTGTTGGGCAATTTGCAGTTGAGGCAGAATTGCCCCTGCTGTTGGAGTCAGTGGACAGAAGTGTTCCAGTAACCTGTGTTGCCTGTGATTTTCATACAAATGAGCTTAGGTTGTCTTTGTGGAGGGCTTGGGGCTCACTGATTGTTTTACCAAACAAATGCACTGTGCTATTAAGAAAAAGAACTCTTGAAGAAAGCTGAAACATGGGGACATGTTGAAAAGCTTGATTGGTGCCTGGAGGGATGGCAGCTGCAGCAGGAGAGGAGCAGGCAAGCAGTCAATATAGTTCAGCCACTTTCCAATGCACAACTGACCCAATTTTCGCTACTGGGACAGACATAGCTGGGCTGGTGTGAACCTTGGGCTTCTGCTCCTGCGAAGCAGACCCTGCAGCATTCCTG
>NW_009970725.1:1371427-1381754 GCF_000747805.2 Chaetura pelagica
ATTCCTGCTCAGGCTTACTGACACAGCTACATCTCCAATTTTGTGCTTGCAATGCCTAGCTCCTTGGGGGAGCGTCAAATCCCTTATCCTGTTTTCCCTTCTGTGCATTTAAGGTTAGGATTTTGGCTATATGCTGTGTTACAGTTTTCCTGAAGAATTTTACGGGGCAAAAGGCAACTACTGTTCTCACAGCAAATTCCATAGACTTTGAAAGGACCTGGGTTTAGATGTTCTTTTCAGAGTGAGAATGACCTGTTTTTAGTTCAGCCTTCACCAGCTTTTGATTGTTTGTCAGTACTGGGGCACTTGAAGCATCTCATTTGAAACTGATTTCACTATTTTGGTTTTTCATATGCTTCATTCCATATAATTTTAAACTACCTGACACTTCATGTCAGTAAAATTCTAAGTTTAATGGAGAAGGGATGGTATTTCATTTGCAATAAGGAAACAGGTTGGTTCAAACTGAGATTTTTGAGAATTTTTAAGTAAATTACGTCCCATAACCTTTCTGAGTTGCAGTAAGACTTGTGCATTTTAGCTTAAAATCGCGGCCTAAAATGCACTTGTGACCTCTGAGAAACTGCCTGTGGCTAGGAGTAAGAATTTATTTTGGCAGATAAACAACATCTTCCTGTGGTATGAAAGGAGACCTCTCTTCTGAGGTAAAAGTTAATTCAGATGCGGAATTGAAAAAAAAATATGTCAGAGAATAAAAAGACTTGAAAGTCTAGTGGTAGGGAAATATTTTTAGTGAATATATATGTTTAGCTGCAGGTCCTAATGCTGCAAGTTAATCACTTTGCTTGTATTAGTGCTAAGCAAAGCAATTCTTTTGTATTTAACATAACATGCAACTATTGTATACAGTCATTGTCTGCAATGTTACCCAAGAATTTTGAAATTAAGTTTTTGAGTAGAAAATTTATGAGGTTGCAGGGAACCGTGCTTGTTCTGAGAATATTTACTTCTATCAAAGGTTTTTGCTGAAATCCAGAGGCAACATCCCACTGAAAAAAAAAAAAAAAAAAAAAAAGCCAAAAAAAAGCAGTGAGTAGAGCTTTTGTCTTAGCTCCAATTTCTGTTCTGTGTGATTCCTTTGGCTGTGCTGACACTTGTTTTTTCTCTTATACCTGTTGGAAGAAACACCATGTATGGAAAGGGAATATTTAAAATCCACAGCAATTTTCACAGGAGAGAAGTACTATTTTTTGATTTATAGTGCCATGAAATCATGCAAATCTTAGATGATCTCTAGGAGACTTTTCTCTTCAAGCACCTGTTATTTGAAAATCCCAAACATGGTATTTAATTTGTTTTTACCTAGGTATTTTACCTTATTTTTTCAGGAACTTAAATACTTCTCATAACTTGGTAACTTATTTATATAAGTATTTATAAAATTATAACTCGAGTCAGACTTAAGATGCATAGAAATGATTGTCAGAAAATCTGATAGAGTGTGTTACAGGATGACCATTTTGTATTAATTTGTGAATTACTTGAAACATATCACAATGTTGTCTAAACACACACAAAACTATGGAAACTAATTTCGTGGTTAATTTAGGAAGCTATTTGGTCTCTTTTCAGCTGACATCCCAGCATATTATGCTTTCAGAGCTTTTATTTCAATTTCTGCATTACATACATTTTTTTTTTTTTTTTTCTTCTCTCCTCAGAAATTTTTCCAAGAGATTCCAGTCTAAAAGACAAATTCATAAAACATTTTACAGGTAAGGAAACTGCTTGCTCTAAATTTACCTACACATGTGTATTCAAAATATCCATAAGAGTCACAACCATGAGCTTTTCTGAGGTTCTGCACCAAGTTTAACTTTTGAGAAGTTAAATTTGCATTGTTTAGGACTAGAAGTTTTTACAGAACTCTGGTTGCGTTTAGGTTTGAATCTTTGAATAATCTAGCCTAAAAGAACTTTCAAAGCATAATAAGTTAAAACATTCATGGTTGAAAACCTATTTTATCATCCACTCGTTGCTTGTGGTTTTGCAGCTACACTAGAAGTTTGATAGTTGTAGGTACTGAATATATACGTCTATATGCTATAGATGCTGCATTGTATATCTATGTGCAAACAATTTGCAGTATGGTGTTAAATATTTAATATAAGTGAGCACCTATCTGCAATCTCTGCCAAGTAATATTTTAATGAGAGAACTCAGTACGTTTTAGATTTTAAATGTATTTTTTCCATAATTTTTGTCAGTCCTACTATGTTTGTTTTCAAGTTCACTAATTTTAAAACAACTGGTTGGACTACATATATCTTTCAGAAACATATTTATGTGGCCATGTAAGTTTTTACTGTATTAGGAAAACATTTTTTGTCTTCTGCCTCATGATGTATACGTATGTATGCTTATTTTAACAAGGCAAACAAATAGAACAAGGAAGGATCAAACAATGTAAATCAGGAAAATAATCTGCTATTTCAAATATGAAAGTTTAATATGATTAAAATCAAGTATTTGAACTCGAAAGCTGAGATGGAGTTGTGTAATGCACCTGCCTTTGGGAATCTTATTTTCTAACAACTGGAAACGTGATAACTTCTGAATATAAGCAAAAAGAGTTGTCAATAGTAAGATGTTTGCACTGGTTCTTTTCTCCCTGGTTTCAAATGTTCTGTAATTCCAGGTTTCAGAGTATGACACTGCAAATCTGTAGTTGATTAGTAAAACTAAAAACTAGAGAAATAGTTGGCAGTTGGAGTATGAAAAGGAGAATTGGAAATAATTATGCATTTCCTCTTTGCTGGAAATTTCAGACAGGCCTTGGCAAGAGAGGAGAGATTTTGTTGTCTCTTTTGCATGGGGAAAGTGTCCTCAAAACTTTAGGATAAGCACAGCTTTAAGAATCTTTCTGCCAACAGCTAACTGCAGCCTAACAGCATCTACAGGAAACATGCAACACCCAGCTGGCCCTTCACTAGTACAGTAAACAAGAGTAATTATAAGCCTTACCATTTTAGTCCATATGAGAAATAAATGAAAAAAAAAATAAAAAAATCCAACTGTGCTATCCTATCTAGCACAGGAATACTGGAAATTACTCTTCTGGGGAGGACAGAGAAGAAAGATTTGCTTAAATGAATAATTAATCAATTTCCTTTTCATTTTTAACTTTGGAAACTACTCAGCTGCTGCAAAAAGCTCAGTGTAAGAGTCTGGGTAAGCTAAGCAATGACTACAGAGCAAGTCTCATTACTCAAAAAAAACAGTGAAAAACAACCATGAGTTTTAAAGAAGGTATTTTGAGAATACTAAATCATAGAAAAAGAGCAAAAAATACTTGAAGGCTTATTTCTGGAGCCATTCACTGAATTAATTGCATGAGGAGTTGCCATAAAAATTGCTGAAATTATTTGACTAACATTAGCTGGAATGAATAAGGAAAGCAAGTTCATTCCAGAAATCTTAACGTTTATTTCTTTGTTGGCTCAGAATTTCTGCCTACATCTTTTTTTTTTTATTATTATTATTTTTTATGCTCTTAACATCTTCAGTGGTGGATTTTTCTCCCTGCCTTTTCTTTTCCACAGCTTTATTAGGTCCTGTAATCCACAGGCATTTTCTTAAAGTACAGCCTAATTTATTTTTTTTTTATTCTGTTCAAATCATAATCATAAATTTCTATCATCCTTAGTTAAGTAAACTGTTCAGGTACAGACCTTAATAGTTCAAGAGTTAGAACATCCTAAACTAATGAAACTGTGAAAAAGAGGAGAGAGAGTGAAATCAACATTATCTTTACAGTCCATTATCTTTACAGCTTCAAGGTTAAGAAAATTACTATACCCTTCCAAGGGTACAGTAGACAAGAATAGTAGATATTTTAAAGCCAAGTAAGAACCATATGTAACAGTCCTCAACTATAGGGAAAATCATAAATAATCTTGTGAGTCATAAAGCTATCTATCAGTTCAGCTTGAAAAGCCAGCTGACACATAGTGCTCTGTAAGGCACAAATAAAATTAACAGCCTATTTTTGATGGCAAGGAAGAGAGCTAGAAAACCCTATATTATCTAAGGGACATGGAGTTTATTTAGTGACAAAAGCTGAAGTTTTCTCCATATATCTTGGATAATTTCAAATTATGTACTTTTGCACCTAATTGCTCACATAGATAAAAGGTGGCAACAATCTTCCATTTCACAGTTACAAAGGCTGCTTTGTCAGTTTATTGAAAAGCTTATTTGTGGCTGGAAAAATCTCATAAAATCTATGTACTGCTGTAAAATCTATCTGATGTTCAACTGTGTTCACTGTCATGGAGAGGAATCTTCTCTCAAGCTTGTGGAAGTTTGGCTCCACTATCCAGGCAGAATTGGCTTGGTATGTTTACCAGGCTGATAAACCACCTTTCAAGTTGTGAAATAAATACTTTTTTGCCTAGAAATGCTTACTGTCTTCCTCTGACAGGAAAGTTAGTCAAAGCAGCTTGCTTCATATGGATCCTTTTGTAGCACTGCTTGAAACAACCTATTACTCAGGGTTCCGTTTCATGCTGAATTTAGAGGATACAAGTTAAATTTAGTCTTGTTCAGTTGGTGTCATTTGTCAGTTTATGTCAGTGTTTTTTGTCCATATCACAGGAAACTCATCCCCAGCTGTCAGTGGCAGTATTACTAAGCAGTAATGTAATACAGGTATTACATTTTTACTCTGTTTTTAACTTGGATGCCATCAGTAATACCTTCCCAGGACCATCAGCAATTATGAAAGGGCTCTTTGGCAACTTCTTACCTTTGAACTATGTTTTGGAGACCGCTATCTATATCTTCTTATCAAATATCAATGTGGAGAGATGACACTGATATCCAGAGAAGGAAGTACAGGCTAGAAGAACGGAGACACAGCACACTACACTCTGAGCACACAGGGCATTGCCTCACCCAAATTTTGAAACACATGCTGCCCTCTGCACATATACGTCCTTTCCTGCTAGTACTATTTTAACAGGACATCAAGGTTCCTAGATGCTGTTCGGCAGTCATTTTTTTGCCCCTCAACACCCATATTGTATATTAAAAACTTCATAAACCATCTATGTGAAAATTAGAAGCATTAGTACTTCATTCATTTGCTCAAAATATTGCTTTTATATATCTTCAGAAAAGAAGTTTCTATTTTCACCATATAAGAAATGTTACTGTTAATTTTGAATTACTGGAATTTCAAAGCTAAGCAAGTTCATTGTTTCCAAGGGCCATTTTGCTGTTATTCAGGTCGTGGGTATAACAGCATAGCAACAGTATTTCTTTGTGTCATTTAAGTAGCATTATTATCCTTGTGTTGCATCCTAGTTGTTTAAAGTGTAGTAAAAATTAAACACAAGTTTTTCAAAACACATAGAACTGAATTCTTTGTGATGATGTCATACATTGAAGATGCAAAGCAGTGACACTGAAAGCCTGTGATTAACTCCTGCTTACTTTCAAACAGGGCCAGTCACATTTTCATCAGAGTGTAGCAAGCACTTTCACCGACTGTATCACAACACAAGGGACTGCTCAACACCAGCCTGTAAGTAGTAATTAAAGTACCTTATAATGCTAGCTGTGATACTTGCTTAAAAGCAACTTTTCCTACTGTTTGATCTGCTGGTCCTTTAGTAACTGTTGATTTTTACTGTAGCACTATGCTACAAAAAATACCCAAGATCTTATATACAGAGATTTTCTATCAATGCACTTGCTGTCAGCTGCTTAAAATGGAGTTCCTTCAAAGTGACACTAACATAAATGAAATTAAAACTACACTCTTAAAAACCAGTTGGGCATTCCTATGCAGAGGGCAGATATGAAGCCATATTCTCCTTCCTGCTCCCTTTACCTTTACTTGTTAACTTATGCGATAAGATAAAAACTGAACCATTCTATGATTCTCTTAACATTCAGTAGTGTGGTTATACCTAGGTTTTTGAGTATATTTCGGTTTGTGATGATATTTTTCTATTACATGCTTATTGTTAAAGAACAGGAAATCAATTAATTTAACATTTCTGTTATTGATACGTAATTTTGTTTGAGATTGAAAAATAAAATTGTCCTAAGATGTTATTAAATAAATAAAACAACGAACCAAACAAACAAAGCAACAAAAAAACCCCAAAAATCAACAAGCAAAATGGAAACCCTTTGAAAGAATTTACTTCAACATTCTCTAGTGTAATGGACAATTAGAATAAAATATGTGGAAGACAAGCAATAATTAGAAGAGTTGAATCTCATTAGTTATGTCTAAGTACAAACTGTGGATCAAAGTACTTCTGAAATTTGTCAGGATTTAACATTAAAAATGACACTTCTTGACTGCATCATTTAGAAAGATGGTAAACATTTTTTGTGAGCAGCTGGAGCAGCCCTTATTTCCATTTGCCCTTATACTGATCAGAAGTTGGAATGTAGAAATCCATGGCTGATCCTCAAAAGATACACATATAGCTTTGTAAGTGGACATGTGAGTGGGCTAGACACATATCTATTACATGCTGCATAAAAAAAAACCCCATACATGTTGCATATTATTACATGGGTCCAGAGTATATGAATATTATTTGGACTCCCCTGTATTGCCTGAATGTTTCACTTTGTTTATGAAGAAACACAGTCGTAATATTTCTCTTCTAATGAACTTCTCTTCTAACTTCTCTTCTAATGAAATAGCTTTTCTCTAAATTTAAAAACAAGATTGTGGCTAGGACTGTGTGTAGAATTGATTTTTAAGTTCAACTATGAAAACAAAATAGAAAATAAAACGTGCAGTTAAAATGAAAGCAGATTTTTTTTCTCCTTTATGTCAACCCAACCAAAAACAGACAGTGAGTTTTATTAAATCAGAGAGAAATTCAACCTGTTGATCTAAAAAGGCAATCTAAATCCTCAGAAATGTCTCCACTTTATCCAGAATTCAGAGTTTAGAAAAAAAAAAGCTGATCATAGCCAGGATCTTTTATTTCAGGGACACCTTTACTACCATCTGAGGTTCGGTTACTACTTCTCCTGCTGACATGGTTATATTCTGTACAAACATTGCCTGCAGAACTGAACCCAGGTCAGCATTCAGTATCTTGCTGTTTGGCACAATTTCTATTAAGTTTTATTAAAATATTCATAACGCAAGAAAAGGTAATTGCACCTAAGCATTCCCGGTCACCAAATAGATCTTTCCCTCAGAAAAGGTGACAGTGGCTCTGGGTCTAGTTGAACCATGTGGCCATTTGAACCAAGGGCACCAAAGAGAGAGATAGCAAGCAGAACACTGGTATCTCTAGTCTGATGATTAGGAGACATACTTCTATATGGAGAACATGGATGTTCATCAATGCTAATACTAAGTGGAACAATAAAAAAATTTTAAAGAGCCTGACTTCAAACTATCTCATAGTCTGCTGGTTAGAGCAGCCTCCCAGTTAATGAGTTAAATTCTTTCAAGTAAAGGTGGGAGTGAAACCTGGTGTTCTATATCTTAGGAGGAAACCACCTGGTAGAAATTTAATTGCTACCATCACTCACATTTTCTTCTTCCTAACCATAGGATGAGGTATAAACTGATTTTGCATCTTGCACACATAATTTAATGAATTTCTATCAGAGAATGGCTTCACTGTATAGAGTGTCTGGAATTCTAGTAAAATTTCTACATTTAATTTTATGCAGTTTCTTGAGGTTATCTGGCAACTGGGATTCACTATTGCTGTGCATAATTTTGTTTTATAGATTATAAAAGGTGTGCAAGGTTGCTAACGAGATTAGCAATGAGCCCTTTGTGTACACAGTCCTAGGATGTTTGCTATGTAAGTATCATTTTTCCCACTAATTTTCTTATTTGTTGAATGGTCTAGTGATTTACTTCACACTTGTACTTTGTTATCAGGCATGTGCATAGAAATGTGATATTAACAGAGTGCATCAACGTGCAGCTCTGGCATTACTCTAAGGACTGACTGGTTTCTCATTAAAATATACAGAAGCCCAGATATCTCTAATAGGTCTCACTGTAATGTTGTACAAGTCATTGGTGGCACCATAGTCCATAATTATGGACTGAATGAACTCTTAGTGTTCAAAATTTTGGAAAGGATTCTAGTTGGTGAAAGAAAAATGTATGAGGACTTCATCAACACATTCATTTCAGGCCTTTCAGAAGAGAGCTTTGTGGTTATTCCATGGAAGAAGCAGAATGTCTTGGTCTCAGGTCTGCCCATGTGATCTCCATAGACACTATGTCACTTTATTACTCTGTGGGACCACTTTTCATTCCCACATTGTCTCCTGAGAATTTCTCTGAACTCAATACCACTTCATGGTTCTGGAAGTAAACTGAATGTAAAGGTATAACAAAACTAAAAGCTTCAAGTAACAGGCCCAGGAATGGATCAAGTCCATTCTTGTTTGTGAATAGCATGTTAAATTTGTTAATTAAACAATGTTGTTCCTGATAAAAGGAATATCTTTAAGTGAGCTCTTTTCTCCAGTTGTTTGAATATCAGGAAGATGTTTACACTTCCAAAAGTAATTTGAGAAACAGCACTGTTTATTACTGACTAATAAAATATATGAAATAAGTCAATTTAATGTTATTAACATTTCTTCAAAGATGGCTTGCTTTCACCACCTCCTTCTGACAAATAGTGCAAGCTTGGAGTTTGCAGGAGTTCTGTATGTCACTTCTTCCTGCCTTAAGACTTCAATTCATACTAATCAAGAATAAGAAAGGAAGAGTAGGATATGAGTCAGTGTTAGCTGACTTGATTTCCAAGTGGAGGTGGGATTCATTTTGGTGACTGTGAGAAAATGCTTTGAAGAATATGGCAATATTGCAGTGCTAAGAAGAAATGACATAATTTCTTTCTCTTCTTATTTTCTTTTTTTAACTCTGTTCAGTCTGTTTAGCTTCTTGCCTTCCAGGTCTTGCAGATGGTCACTGTGAGAGTGACAGAGCACTGGAACAGGCTGCCCAGGGAGGTTGTGGAGTCTCCTTCACTGGAGACATTCAAAACCCGCCTGGATGCGTTCCTGTGTGATGTGCTCTAGGTGACCCTGCTCTGGCAGGGGGGGTTGGACTAGATGATCTTTCGAGGTCCCTTCCAACCCCTAAGATTCTGTGATTCTGTGAATATATCAAGGGCACTGATCCAGAAATTGACTAGAGATCTCATTACTTTGCCAGAATCTCCTTTTCATGATGAAAGATAGGAATTATTTTCTGAATGTTCTCTGCAGTCTCAGCTATCTAAAACATCCCAGCACTTTCTCATTTCCTGCATTTTCACCTCTTTGGTCTGTGGTTTTCCCTCATCTTTATTCCTTTACACCTCTGGAGTCATGGCTCAGGGTTTCCAGAAAGATTTCTGGTTGTTCCAGTATTTTTTTTTCTTTTTCTTTAAAGAGGATGAGTCAAAGATCTGCCTCCATATCCACAGTACAGAAGCATCTATCTCATCCTATTTCCATCTTTAAAATACAAAAGGATCAAAAAAATAATTTGCCATGATTTGCAAATCCAGGTGTTCTAATTTGCCTGCCAAAAATATACTCAAAAGAGTTGACATGTGAGGAAGGGAGGGTTTAAATGGTAAGCAATGTTAGCAGCTTATGTGCACTGAAGTTTTATCTAGGCTGACTTTCTCTTTGCTTTGTTAAAAACAGAGAAAAACATTACAGGAAAAAGCAGAGCTATGGTGTGTTTCCCAGCTGCCTCTGTGCTCCCATACCCTCTGCCTCCACAAAGTAGACAGAGTAGCTGGTTTCCGCTAGAGATAAGACAGGCTCAGGCCTTCATGTTTACTCATATCCAGTATCTTATTGGAATGGAACCATTTCCCTGAGAAGGATGAAGGGTGGCAGAATTCACTCTCTCTTCCCTCCAAATAAACTGGGCAGCACAGGAATCATTTATGTCCATCCCTCAATAACAAAGCATTTCTAGCATGATTCTCTAGTTGCTTCTACTCCACTTTGTGGCACTGAGGGTGTGTTTTCCTTACCACCCTCACAGTAGTTTAGAGAGGACAAGGTCATAATTCTTGTTTCCCATTAAGGGAATTTGCCTTGACTTTAACATCTGAGAGAGTCTTGGAGATTCTCTGTTGCCTTGAAGGCTTTACAACTACTTTTTAAGTATTTCTCCTGCATGTACTAAAATAGGCTGCATTCCTCAAAAAAAAAACCCCAAACAACACAAAAAACCCAAACCGCTATGATGCAAATATTTTCTTCCCTCTCCTGGGAAGCGCCAGGGTACAAAAAAGAGGCGTGGTCTTCTGTTAGAAATGAAGTTTTGCCCGGGAAAAGCCGCTCT
>NW_009970725.1:1381822-1388239 GCF_000747805.2 Chaetura pelagica
GAGCGGTGCGGGGAACAGGCGTCCCAGCCCTGCGCCCGCCCCTGCGGCTTGTGGCCTTTTCTTTCTCTTTTCTTTTGTTTTATTAGGTGCGGAGGATTTTTTCTATTTTTAAATTATTATTTGTTTTTTTTTTACTCCCCACCCCCCCGCCTAATTGGGATCCTTGCAAATCAAAATAAAGCATTTGATGAACCCCAGAATCTCCAAACGCCCGTGACCCCGTGCACGGGAACCTTCCTTGCAAGATGCAGCCTCACGGAGAGCTGTGTGCTAAAGCTCTTGGCACCAGCACCGAGGATTTGCTACAGCAAAGCTCATCAGTGTTCCCAGGAGGGCAAGACCGGCTGCCACTCCGGAGTTAATCTTAAGATTTATGCAATCCACAGGGAACTGTGATTTATACATGGAATTATACTAAGCAGTCTGCCTCTGTGCTTTGAAACTAGTTATGAAATGGCGTGTCCTTTTCTCTTGCAGACTTTCTACTAAGGAGAGAATTCTGATTTGCCAAGAAAGTGCCTTGAAATTTTCCAAGACGGAGAAGACATCTTTGACCTTTTTGATTTACAACATTTTGTTACTAGATGCATTTTATTTTCATATATTTGTCGGACATTCCATATTTGTGTGAAACGTTATTTTATTTTAATGTGTAAATTTGTTGCCTATAGCTCAGACAAGCCAATTATTTAAATACATTGTATATAAAGGATACTAATGATATAACTGATTACATGTTACAACCATATGCAGGGAGCTGGTAAAATTTTGCTGTTTCTCTTGTTCCATTGTATTTACATCGTTCTGCTCAGGCTCTTACTTTCATTATTTGCACTAACTTGAAAACGCAGAAGTCTGTGTAACTGAAATCTGAATAAGCTGTACGTGGGGAAGTTGTACTTGCCATGGAAGATGTTTTATATTTTGAAGCTTTGTTAATATATACGTATATATTATTGCGCATCAGAAGAACTTTGCTCAGAAATGCACCTTGCTTTCAGGAACCTTTTGTTTGACTATTCTGGATTTTCATCAGTTACATTTGTACTGGCACTTATGGAAAGAGTTGCAAATAATGTAAATATAAAGACTGGAAAACTGCAATGCAGTTTTGGTGGAATAAAGAACATTAAAATATTTTTTCTGAGGGGTTATTTAAGTTTATGAAGAGACTACTTATTTAATATATCAATTTAATATATATGGTGAACTTGAAATATTTTTCCACTGAGAACTTCAGATTTGCAGATTTAGTTTTTTACAGTATTTGATTTTCATGTGGTTATCCACCCACTGTGAAAACCAGAAACCTGTGTGGATAAAGAGAGGGTAATAAAATATCCCAGTAGAAGAGAAAATACTTTGAAGTATAATATCATAAAACCAAGAGGTGTAATGCTTGTATTTGGCTTGTGACACATAATATTTACCTATTTAGGGATAATGTAAAGCACAATTGCTGCATCTTTCTTATTTAAAATCAAATTCTGCTGATAACATTTGGTACCGATTTGTCTCAGCTCTTTTATTGCAAGCTTGCATGATTGCTTTACAAAGAACCTAGTATGCAGTGAGGCTTTTGCAGTCAGGCCTAGAGTAATTGACACCACACATTGATTACTATGCCCAAATGATAATTATTGTGACTACTCAAGAGATCCCAATCTCCTCAGATTAGATGTTGTCTCTATCCTTTCTCTCAGTGTGGGCTTCATGAGCCCCTTAACTTCTGCGATAATAGACCTCTTGTGAGTTGTCTAAAGGCATAACTCAGAGATTTGACATCAAACAGCAAAACAGCTATTTCCTACTATAAGGAACTCTTCCCATCATGAAGACTCTGGTTGAGTGGAGAAGCTTGGAAGCTTTTCTAAAAACTGAAAAACCCAACTCTGAACCCATATAGGCAATAAGTGATGGTGTAAAAGCTTCGTAAGGGTCCGAAACTAAACTTTTAACTTTTAATCACAGAGTCATAGAATTGTTCTGGTTTGAAAAGACCTTTAAGATCATCGAGTCCAACCATAACCTAACTCTACTAACCATTAAACTAATCCTCTCAAGCCCAGTGCTTAAGCCGTGTTCCTAAGTACCACATCTACATGGCTTTCAAACACCTTCAGGGATGGTGATTCAACCAGCTCCCTAGGCAACCTGTTTCAGTGTTTAATTACCCTTTCAGGAAAGAAGTTTCTTCTAGTATCTAATCTAAACCTCCCTTGGCACAATTTTAGTCCACTTCCTCTTGTCACAGAATCATAGAATCACATAATGGTAGGGGCTGGAAGGTAGCTCTGGAGATCACCAAGTCCAACCCCCTGCTAGAGCGAGATCACCTAGGGCAGGTCACACAGAAACACATTGTGTGGCTTGTTACTCAGGAGAGCAACTCCTACGTTGCTATAGCCACCTTTCAGGTAGTTGTAGAGATCAATAAGGTCTCTCCTCAGCCTCCTTCAGGCTAAACAACTGCAGTTGCCTCATGATCCTCATAAGACTTGTTCTCCAGACACCAAACTGAACACACTACTTGAGGTGCAGACTTACTAGTGCCAAGTATACAGAGGAAGAATCACTTATCTAGTTCTGCTGGACACACTATTTCTGATACAAGCCAGGATGCTGTTGGCCTTCTTGGCCACCTGGCCACACTGCTGCCTCATATTCAGCCAGCTGTTGATCAACACCCCCAGGTCCCTCTCTGCTGGGCAGCTTTCCAGCCACTCATCCTGAAACCTGTAGCGCTGCCAGGGGTTGTTGTGGCCAAAGTGCAGAACCCGACATTTGGCCTTATTGAACTGTTCTTGGTGGGAATGGTGAAACTTCGTCAGTTTACGGAGGTATATTGTATTTTCCCAAGTAAAATAAGTGCACACATGATATCACTTGAATTCTTGCAGTTAATCCATGCACACAGCTGAAGGATGACACCAAACTGAGTGCCATGCTGCTGAGGGAACGAGCTTGTCCTCCACTTTCTGATATCCTCAGGCCAAGATGGACAGCAGTTCTACTGGCCCAATGCAATTTTAATGGAGAGTGGCAGAGTTATTGTCACTGCTTTGCTCAGAGAAGACTGAATTGAACAATTTTTCTAGTAATTTTTCATTCAAACTTGAAGGCATCACTAATAGTAACAATCTGAGAGAATTTTCTTTACAATTTTTATTATAATTCACTTTGAATAATAACAAGAAGCAATGATTGAATCACACTGTCTTTTCATCAAAATACTGATTTTTGGAGAAGAGACAAGGAACTTAAAGTCTTATTTGCATGAGAAAAAGCAGGGTGTTTCAGGCATGGCCTCTAGTTTATTAGACAAGAATTGAGCTAGAATCTCCCTGGACTCAAGAGATCCCAAAAACCTTACAGTATTGTGAAGACTAATGTGCTTTGAAAGAAAAGTAAGCTTTGTTTACATATGTGTAATATATTATTAGAAAAAATAGAGATGAATTCCAGACTGGTGTATGTTTGAAAGGAAAGAATGATGCTTAGAACTCTCAAAATTAAATTATATGCCTTTAAATTTGTGACAGAAATAAAATGCAGATGCCAATGGAAAAAACTCTGAGTAAGTCAGGGATGGGGAAAGAAGCCTATGCTCTTGACAGAGCAAGTGATCATGGAAATTACAAAAGCTGCTGGACATGACTAAAATATAAAATCTAAATAGAAGCCATCCTACAGCTCTGGAGGGAGAAATATAGGGCAAATTGTTCTAAACCAATAAGAAAGGAATCCAAGATAACATGAATGTGACAAAATGTATCATGAAGTATGCAGGTACAAACTTTAGAGCATACTTATCTCATTCATAATTAAAAAAAATAAATAAGCCAGACTGTAAAGCTATTCCAGATATTTGAGGCAAGCCCACATGGAAAGAGTCAGAAATGAGCTGTCTCAGACTTAGTAACATGCATCCTCTTTAGGTGAATAAAACACAGTCCTTTTTGTTTGTTTTAATTTCAGTTTTTCCAGCATAAGATGGTGAACTATGTTATCATTTCAGATTGGTAATACATATAGTGGGGAACAGGGAAGAGCAGAGGAAAGGGTCTAAGATGTCTTTAGTAGACTCTCTGGTGGATTAGGAACTGCATATTCCAAGGCATCTTTCCAGTTGGGGCTCTGCCCAGAATAGAAAGCCCTAAGCCAGAATCACAGTATGTGAAGCTGCTTCAGTAAATCTAGCTTATACAAGTGTTCAAGTTTATTAAGACTCCACTGCCTGAAAACTGCTTGGAATTATTGCTACAGCTGGATTATAACATTCTCTCACTGGTCCAGTACTCTTTCCTCCATGGAATTCTCATAACTTATGTCTACTCCATCACGATGATTGCTAGCTTTGAGCCAGAGAAGGCACATGTACCATAATATTTTTGTCATTTGGAATTTTTATTTTTAAATAAATGAAAAGTCCAATAATAGCTTGCAACATGATATTTGCAAAATATGTCAAGAAAGATGAGCTCTAGTAAAAACTTCCACTAGAAGAAGCTGTCTATATGCTAAATCTATCACTGTTATTACTTGTTAACTAAAGAAAATGCAATGGTTACAAAAAGATTTGGAGATGATCTTGAGATGTGATTCATTCCCTGCAAGATTTAGCATTTTCTCACACTGACAAAAGTTAGGTGAATTTATTTTACCTTCTGGCATAAAATCATGGGAAAGAAAGGACCTGGAGAATGGAGAAAAAAAATATGAGATTTGCTGAGGCACAACAAAATCAGTAACATCACAGCTATTAGCCAAAATACTCCAATTCCACCACATGTCTTAGGAAGTGCATTCTAGTATCAGGCTGCACTGTGTTTCTCTGGCTGTAGCCTTTGCTAAAAATAATATATGCTCTCTACCTGTTTACCATCTCCAGGTGCAAACACATATGTGAAAAAGGTGAGAAGAACATCTTGTTTTAATAGGCTGCCAGTCTGGAAAAACAGAGATTACAAGTGGAAGAAGAACAAATCTATTCACTTAATTGCCTTGCAATCCTCGAGATCCTGAGACTGATTGAATTAGGGCCATAACATGAAGTAAGGACTCCCACTGTTGCTTTTTCCCCCCAAATTTTAGACACATTTGTCAATATGAGTTTTATTGGGTCAATTCAAGCAGCTGTTCTTGATGAAGAGAGTTTGTGCTTTTTCTCATTTTAACAAACTTTATAATTTCAATGAAATCACTTATACTTTCTCTTCCATGTTCTATATATTCTGTATTTTGCCTGTGTAGAATCCAAAGGCACATTTAGATAGGTTGCAAACTGGTAGCAAACTGCTCTTGTGGGAATTGTCAATGACAATTTGTTATTATTTGGGAGATTTGTTGAAAAGGGTCTGCATAGAAATGAATACTGTCAAAGCCTATTAAATTTTTTTTATTTATGATTGGAGAGTATGAAGCTATTGTGGGTAACAATCATGTTAAGTAATCACAAATATGTAGTCATTATATGGGCTATTTTATGACTATTTTTAAGACACTTGCTTTAATATTAGCAAAAGTAAGGCTAGACATCTATGTAATATGTAATACAGAACATTGTCATGACAATTAAAGATTATATCCTGAAAAATCCAGGAAAAACTTTAGGTTCATATTAGGTGTGCTAAGAAGCTTTTTACTGAGATACAAAAATATCAGTACCTGTAGCTTATCTGCATAGCTTCAGTGTAGGTTTGTTGCTTAAATGGAGAGTGGTAAAGGAATAAAAATGTCTGGGAGTTGGAAAGTATATATTACAATGAGGGAATTAAAGTCCTCAGTCTGCCTAGTTAATTTTTAAAGGCTACCAACTAATGAATAGTTTTCCATGTTTAGCTGCTTTCCCAAGGGAAAGGCACAAAGGGACTTCATAAATTTGTATGGAGAAGTACAATGAAGACCAAAAGCTGGAAGCTGGTTTTATGCAGATTCAAATTTGGAATGGCCCTAAATCACTAATCATCTGTTCAAAAAGTTAATCTGCTAAGGTATGTTGGATTCTCTGGAAACATCAGGAAAGAATTAAAGATGGAGTTTTTTCTAGAAAATGTACTACATTAATTCATAAATTATTAGGCTTAGTAAGTACCTAAACATATTAAGATGTCTTGGCCTGTAGCACATGAAAAGTTGGATAGTCTAAAGATCCTTTCTGCTCTTAAACCCTATGCTTTTCACTCTGCTTGTTACCTTCTAAATAGGACTTCAGGGGGAGACTGACAATGGCCATATTCTATAAATATGTTGAAAAGGCCTGCCCTTTTAAACAAGAAAATGCAGTTTTATTGATACCGAAACCATACAAATAACCTTGATGTACTTTAAGTTTCAGATGCGAAGGCACTTCTATTGGAAACCACTTTGTTATTCCAGGGTAAAGAATAAAATGCATTTTGATTTATACTTATCTTT
>NW_009970725.1:1388532-1403864 GCF_000747805.2 Chaetura pelagica
TTTCCCTATTCCCTAAACTATTAAAATTAAATCTCTCCTGAAAGCTTTGGTCTAGGCACAGAACAGACACAAATAAGCCAAATATCACTGTTATATGACTGATTTAATAGGTAATGATACATCATATAGTTTTGGCTTTCTCTCTTAGTGGCTGTGTATATGATGGAAGATCAGATAGAGGAAACAACTATTCTGGGTAACTTAACTTTTTCTGAAGTTGACAGAACACAATGAATGTTTCTTCTTTATTTAAAAATACTTAAAACACTCCCATGCTTTCCCAACATTATTCTAATGCTTCAATCGATGTGTGTGTTTTCTGGTTGACTATGAGCAGCTATGTGAGCCCTGTACAATTGCTATGGAGAGAAATGGGAAAGGCAGGGCCTCTAGACTTATCCAAACTACAAAACACCCAGGAATTCTCGCTGTACTGTGACATTAAATTGCCTGAGGATAAAAACCAGGCTAGGATTAAAAATTCCAACCCAATATATTTTTTTTTAAAACTAAATCTTTCTCATGTTTTAGAGGAGGGTTTTTTTGTGTGTTTTTGTTTTGTTTTGTTTTGTTTGTTTGTTTGTTTGTTTTGTTTTCACTGCCTGCTTTCACCTAATAAGACATGAGTGGAAAAGTAGTATGAGTCTTTGGCCCAACTACAGGAAAGAATCACTGGCAACATTAAAATATTGCCAATGGTGGTATTTTGTTGCAAGGTGGTATTTTATGCACTGAATTTATATATGTCAACATCACATGGGCAAATGTTTCTGATGTCTAGTACAAAAACAGAGAAACAAGGGAGTCTGGCTAAAACTGTTTACTTTGGCTGTCTTTGAACAGGCTATGCATCTTCTTCCATGCTGAACTTCTTCTACATAAAGGTCTGCTAATGTCTAGAACAGTTCCCACAGTCTTGGCTTGAGATGAAAGTGACCTTCTCTCTGTGTCCTGCTTCCCATTTGGGCAAATCTGAGTCCCTGCATGCCAGAGATCTGCACTCTATATCCTTTGTATATCTGAATCATGACAAGGATCAGCTGATATAAAACATGAGAAGGGACAAGAAGGTCATGTTCGCAAGGGCTTTGTGGCTGCAGGGGGCAGATTTGCACTAATTCACATCAGTGGTGTGTGTCTTCAAAGAGCGTGACGCTACAGTTATGTGCAGAAGAAGATCGCCTTAGCATTATGTTTATGCCATCTGGCACTCAGCAGCCCTTGTCACAACGTTCACTGTGCCAGACCTATTCTGCAAGAGCAAAACATGTATCTTGACCCTTTGATCTTAAGGATAATCATCTAGATAATCACTTAGGAAAATGCTCTATTCTGTAGCACAGATGTGACTTGAAATCAAATACTCCAGTTACACAGATCACTCCAGTGCTCTGAATCACTAGGGTTGACTGCATTGCCTTCCTTATGAAGGTTATTCTGACATGCCAGAAAACTGCAAGAACAGGTAGTCAGTCTGAAAATGAGAAGATGGTGTGGATTTTAGTATGTTATTAAGAATCTTATGTGTAATATATGAGTAGTTGCACCTATTATGCTCAGCTGCACAGAACTTGTGCTTTTCTGTTGTACTTGTGCCTTGTGTGCTATTGCAAACCGGTTAAATGAGCACACTGCTTAGTGATGTTCTCATACAAGGATCACCACTGGCCTTTTGCTTCTAACAGTTCATATTATGCAAATTTTTTAATTCATCAGAATAGATCAGTGAAATGCTAGTGAGTTTCTAGAGAGAATGTAGAGTACATGAAATGAAGTCCTGTGCTTGCATAGGTATTCCCGCTTGTTTTTATAGGAAGGATTTTCTTCCTCTGGTAGGACCAGACAATGCTAAGTGTTCTAGCTGCTATTTCCAAATAAAATCTTGTCATTAGGCACCATGTGTCTTTCAAAGTGTTGTAGGTTTATCTGGTCAGCTCAGAGTACTTCCCTGATTTATCATAGCAGAAAATTGAAAGGGCCTACAAGAAAGCTGGGGAGGAACTTTTTAAAAGGGCATGTAGTGATAGAACAAGGGGTAACGGTTTTAAACTGGAAGAGGGGACATTTACATTAGGAAGAAATTATTTACTATGAGGGTGGTGAGACACTGGCACAGGTTTCCCAGGGAGGCTGTGGAAGCCCCACCCCTGGAAGTGTTCAAGGTGAGATTGGATGGGGCTTTGTGCAACAAGGCCTAGTGGGGAGTGTCCCTGCCCATGCAGGGAGAGTTGAAACTTGATCTTGTCTATGATTCCATGAAAGATTAGAGTTTACTTTGAGTGGTATGGAAGTTTAGGAGATTAGAACAGTTGACAGAACTTAACATCCTGAGACTTTGTCTCAAGGTATCTTCAATTAAATATCATAGAATCATAGAATGGTTTGGGTTGGAAGGGACCTTAAAGATCATCTAGTTCCAACTCCCCTGCATGAGCAGGGACACCTCCTGCTAGATCAGGTTGCTCAAGGTCTTGAAGACATCCAGGAAGGGGGCATCCACAACCTCTGCAGGCAACCTGTTCCAGCATCTCACCACCCTCACAGGAAAGAACTTTTTCTTAATGTTCAATCTGAATCTCCCCTCTTTAAGCTTCAGACCATTACCCCTTGTCCTCTCACTATACACCTGTGTAAAAAGCCCTACCCCAGCTTTCTTGTAGGACCCCTTCAGATATTAGAAAGTTGCTATAAGGTGACCAAAGAGCCTCCTCTTCTCTGGGCTGCACAACCCTGACTTCATCAGCCTATCTTCATAGGGAAGTATAGGAGAGCAGAGTCTATAGCTGTGTAGGAGAGTTACTGTCAGTATCAAAAAAGTCATTTGTGGGTTGCTATGGAAGTGCTCCCTCCTAAGTGAAGTAGGGGACAATATAATATATTGTAAAATATGGAGCAATGGAGCAAACTTTCAATTTGGAGAACTGAAGGAGAAGGAGAAGGTTATGTTAATGCTGCCATTTGATATAGTTGTTGCATATGTAAGGCATGTTCTATTATGGTATTCATGGAGGTTCTTTGGTTTTTGTTTTTATTGGTTTTGCCCTGAGTAAAATATCAGCTGGTGAGAAAGAACCAAAAGCCTTGAAATAGTGCATTTCCAGTGGGGTGGAAAAGGCGGAAGCAGAAACTCTTCGGGACAGGAATGAGATGATGGCACAGGACAAGGAAGGGGAAACAGGAGTACAGAACGATGGCCTTGGAACTTGCTGAACCTGCCTGGGAAGCCAGCCTGTAAGACAGAAGACATTTTCACAGTTTATGGTAAGGAGGCACTCTGAATGTACACTTCTAAATGAACAACTCAGAAAAGAAAACACTAGTATGTCCAAGTAAAACTTTTAATTGCTAAGTGAAAGATTCATGGCAGACACATAATGATATTGGTAAAATGCAATACTTGGCCACATTAGAGTTGGCGTTAACAGAATCAGTGTGCTCTAGGTCAATTGTTAAATGGAAATAAATGATGGTGGATGGTTGCTTGGGCTAAGTGGGTAAGTAAAACTCACAGAATTACACACACTTTGATTTTTCTAGCAGCCAAGCAAAGCTGTATGGTGCATCTTGGTAATTTTAGCCTGGAATATCCAAACCTAGTTGTTCTGGGTAAGCCTGTCAAAGCCAGAATGTTAATTATTCCTTAAGGATGGAGCATCTTAAAAGAAAATACTCTTTGTGCTTTTTATTCCTATTCTATTACTAGAAAATGCAAATGTCATTCTTGTGGCTGTTTGAAATTTAGTATTTTTTTTGGCCATAGTATTCACTAGTCTCTCTTTTTTTTTTTTTTTTAATTGAACATAATTTAGAAAAAAGTATATGAAATGAGAATTTTGGTTTTGGCTTCCTCAAGCAAACAATTGACCTTATGGTCTCTGGAAGGCAAGCACCTGGATCTTCAGGCTTTCATGAGTCTGAAGTAAGGACACTGTGGACAACCTCTGTCACATTTGGTCTTTTAGAAATTGCAGCAACATGCTGCAGTTGGTTTGTGTAGAAGTTTCTGAGATCTCTTCTGACTAGCAGAACGTCACGACAGCCTCTTTCAATCTGCTGTATTGGGGCTCCTGGAAAGCAGCTCAGTTGCTGAAAGGAAAGCCAAATGAGTGGGGTATTAGAAATTACTGGCCATAACAGACAAGATAAGAAGAAGGAAAAGCTGCTGATGGCATCACAGGATAGGTCCTGTTGTGAGGGGGTGATGTGAGAACCATCTGAACCTACAGACAAAAACAAGGGGAGCACTGAGCACTGTTGATGACAGCATCTGGCAAGGCCACCAGCTGCTCATCCTGTCCTACCACCACAGACCATCTCAACTTATGATGAGGCTGCAGAAATGTCACTCCGTGGCACCCAGGAATGTTCCAACACGTTGTCCACATGGGAGCTGCATGGGAAATAGCTGAAAAAACAGGTTCTGCCTGTAGCCTTAGCATCCTTCATATCCTACTCCTTTCTTGTCTACACGTTTTCTGCATACTTATCCATCAGTAATCTTGCAGATTTTTGTACAAATGTATATGCATATATATGCACATCTCTATGCGATACGTATGTGACCTATGCGATCTGATCTGTATATTTACAGATCTGATTTTGTGCTGTCAATAGTTCAGCTCTGTCATATTGGACTAGACCTACAGAAAGTCCTTCCAGATAATATTTCTGTGATTTTTATATTGCCAAATGAACATCACTATACTGAGTTTTCATCTTTCAGGTATCATTTTATACAGTATTTCTTGTCAGAGAGTCCAGCTCCTCACAAAGAAATGCAGTTAACATTTTTCATGTGAACAATCCTGCTTTCCTGCTCCAGGTGCTTATTCATTACAAATTAAGTTAAATGGAGAAGACAAAACTGAATCTATTTGCAGTGCACTGAAACATTTATTTCTTACTGCGGCATCTGAGTACTAGTCAGTTTTTAATTTATTCATCCTCATAATTAAATTTTAGCGGTAGAAAATCTGTGTTAACTGTATTACACCTCTGAAAAATGGAAATTCAGAAATAATGAGGAGTTAAAGGACTATATTTGATCCTTAGATCCTCAAAGTCACTTTTTAGCTGCTGCCATACCTGGAAATTAGTATAATTCTGAGGTACATAAAATCTCACCTCACAGTATTTCCATAGCCACCAAGACCAAATAGCATCTATCCCGTGAACTGAACCACACAGTACTTAGAATCAATCTGCTAAGCCTGGAAAAGGCCTAAATCCTAACGTAATACCTGTAGCAAGCAATAATGCTACTGTTCCATTAATGCTGCATATCTGTAGCTCAAAGATGGAGCTGATCTGGAAAACAGACCTGAAGCAACAGCTCCCATGTCCCTGTACCTTGCTTTTGTCTCTAGGCTCTGCTGTACCTTGTATATTAAATTATCATTAAGGGGAGAACTAATCTCACTTGTCAGCCCAAAGCAACTGCCTGGATTATTGGCTAATTCTCATAGTTACTTTTCCTTATCCTGAGGAACTATTCAAGCCCTATTCAAGGCCTATTTCAACTATTTCAAAGCCAGGTTGGATGGGGCTTTGAATAACTTGGTCTGGTGGAAGGTATCCCTGCCCATGGCAGGGGGGCTGGAACTAGATGATCCTTCCAACCCCAACCATTCCATGATTCTATGACTCTGATTCTATGATTCTGTTTTAGTTTATTGTGTTGTGAAGTAGCTTCAAATATAGAGAGAAAGCTACCCACACTGAAAGATCTCTGTTAGCAATAGGAATGGATTAAAATCTAGTAAGAAAAACAATCAGGAATATAGAAGGAGGTTGGGGGGAGGGGATATTTTGTGTAAAGTACAGCATTTTTATCTATTTGAGCTTGATAAAAATGTATCCTTTGCTTGCTACCGTGTGCTTGGTAACTGAAGACTGAACTGTATGATAGACATATGAGACACTTGAACTCCAGCTTTCACAATGGAGATTGTCTCATGGTCCCATTTTCCATAGAACTGGGTGCCACTGTATGGATTGGTGGCCATAGAGCCATGTAGTTGCTTCTCTTACATGACAGAGCCATTCTCCATGTTACACTGCACAAGGGAGTAGAGGGAAGAAGGAGAGAAAACATAACTGTCATTGGTAAACACTGCCCTCAACAACATGTCTTTACTTTGGATTTTTTGCATACAATTGGTTTTGGACACATACTACTTTTTGCTTAATGAGAAAACCCCATCATTTTTTTCTGCTTTTTCTCATTTTTTTTCCCTTGGTCATGATTTTACTATCACTAGACTGAACTAGAAATATTTATTCCTATCTAGAAGGTTGTTTTGCCACCCCTGGTACTTGAGCATTTTTTGAACTCCTGTTATCTCAGCCTTGTTTCAATTAGTAGGCAGAATAAGAAATCACATAACTTTACCCTTTCAGTTTATGTTATATTTTAGAACTGATGCAGAATTTGTTTTCAATAACATTAACAGTATGGCAAATCTCAAGAGTAATCTGTATAAGCCAACACTTCAACATGCATTATCTAGAAGGAAAAAGCTTCCATGTTATTGTCATAACCAACTTATGTGATGGAAAGACAACTGCAGAGCTGGTAATGCCAGCTTTGGTTGTAAAGCCCTCTTGCCTTCTGCAAAGTTTTAAAATAAGATAATTATTTGGTATAAGGACCATTTCCTCTGACGAACTTGAAAAGCATAGAACTGCATATCAAGTTTGGAATAGTCTCTGGGGAGGGAAGAAGTTTTGTGTTAGGTCAGCACTTTCCCAGGCCTTGTGTAGGACTGTGTCAAATCAGACCTTTCCCAAAAGTGATGTGAAAGCCTGTTCTGGTCAGGTCAGGGAGGCCCAGATCAGTCAGACCCTAATTAACTGATGAGAACAGGAAATAATGAAACTGAAGGACAGTTTAGACCTGTGAAACAGAAGTTAAAATTTCAGTACTGAAAGTATGTTTAAAAGTTGGGGAGTTGTAAGTTTCAGGATAAATGGCTTTGAATCTAGTTCCATAGCTTTCAGACTATGAAACAGAAACATAATAAAATAATATATTAACACTAAAATTTAAATTTTGTACAGAGGAATTAAATTTAGACTTTGATGCAAAATATAGCATGTATATCTCAAGACTTATTTGAACCACATGTCATTTGTTGTTTTCTCTTCTAATTCAGACATGGAAACATTAATATTGTTTTAATTGCTTTGGCAAGAATATAAATCTGAAATCTGCCTAAGTGCTAAAGGCTTTAATTCTTTCTCAGAGGATTAATAATACCAGAATAAGCATTTGAGCATTTAATAAGATAATACAGTGAAAATGGGATAACAGTAATATTTTCAAATATAATAAAACTAAGATCTTACATTTTCTTTTGGGGAAAAAAAGTTTTCCTTTTCAAACATTCAAAAACTATAAAATATAAATCAAAAGAAATATAGTAAATGTGAGCAGACTGTCACACATACCAGGCAATAGTCTCTCTTTCATTTTCCATCTCTTCTATTGCTGTTTACTCATCAGTGCTTTTCTTCATTTGTTGCCTTAATATTGTGTCACCAGTTAATATAGCAGGGTCTTCTAAATAGGCCTTTTTGCTTACAAACATTTCTAAAACAATTCTAAAATACTACCTATGGAGAACAGTTGAAGAATACATGCCAGCAGCTTTGGTAGTGCTCTCTGCAGATTAAGCTACATTTGCCACCAAAAGCAAGCTCAGGGACTGGGTAAGACAGCTGAAATTGCAAACTCACTGGGTGAAAGGAGCATTGTTTGAAAAGCAGGGAGAGAATTACCCTGCATTTACTCCCTCTTTTCTGTTTTTGTGCAGCTATCTCTTTTGCTTACACTATCATGGAGATGATAAGTGGGCACGTATGCTAAAAAAGACACACTTTCTTCATTTTGAATAAGGAGGATGCAACGTGTTTTTTCATAGGGAGTTACTATAAATATTTGGATCTGTTCTACAAAGGCCAACCTGTCTTCTGGCTTTTTATTTCAGTCTTTTTTCAGCTTTCCAGCTTCTCTGCTTGTTCTGTCCTTTCTACTTTAGGATACCTACACTGTTTTTTCTGTCTTATGCAGAAGTGTATATCCCTACACATGTATCTGCACAGAAATATTATCATGAGAGAAGCAGCTTTTCTCAGAAGAATCATGTGTTAAATCTAGCGCTAGAATTATTGACAGAAGGGTATAAAGTGGCCAAGAGGATTTTCTCTGTTTGGCATTCTTCAGACTCTTATTTTTCCTGCTTTGTTCCTCTTTTCAGAAGCTGACTTGGAGTTACAGTAGATGGTGAAGAGTTTTAAAAACACATCGTTAAAACCATGGAGTGACACAGATAACTCATACATTTTTTAGCATTTATATGAGCATCTTTTGTTTCAAATTGGGGAATGAGGAAACAATAGAAACTGAAGGAAAATAATGTACTGAGTCAATTCAGATTTTCATTTTGTAGAGATTTTAATAGAATAATTTCCCAAGAAATACACTGGAAGCCTTACTGCTTGCATATTTAAATTTTAATTTAAAAATCTACTTAGAAAAAGATACTGTAGGGAACACTCCTGACCTAAAAGCCTTTGCTTCTGAATCTGATTCTGCTTTCAGTAGGTCTCATCACAAAAAAAAATCTTGCAGAGTTTATCTCTGCTTGCTGCACCTGATCTGTGCAGTGGACTTGAGCTGGGTGTGAGTCAATGGTCTGAGGGTTATTCAAAGCCAGTGGGGTGTCAATAGAATGTGATATATACAAAAGGGTCTGTATGTGAGTTTATAAGGGATCCAATGAACTATGAATTACTTTAATGTACATTTCTTTATTTTCTGTGTGACGGTCCACCAACAACAGCTGATGAGTGAGTGACATGCTATGTCAAAAAATAATCAAAGATAACACAAAGATCAACAAGCCTAGGTGATTAGAACTTGAAAGGATAAATGTTATTAGTATATTTATGACTTAAAGACAGATGGTGCAGAGCTGAGCTGAGGGAGACTGGGAAAACACAGTTGGAAAGCAATGGCTCTCTTTATTTTGGTTAATAGACATTCAAGATCACACATGCTATTGCAGAGCTCAGTTTGATTATATAAGCAATGTGAAAGATGGATAAGGTTAAAGTTTTGTACTCACTAGACTCATACCTCAGCTGTCTTCACAGAAGCCTGGAGAGAGATGCCCTGCTCTCTTCACTGGCCCAAGTCCTCTTCTCAATCCCTCCCCCAATTCTCCAGTCTCTCTTCCCAATCTACAGCAGAAATTGGAGCTAAAGAGTGATGGCAGTTGCATTCCCTTGCCTAAAGACATGCTGATGGGATCATAGGAATTTCCCAAGATTTCCTGGTCATACTCTCTTCCTTGCTCAAAATGCAAACCCATAGAGACAATTTGAGGAGCAATGGCAGAAAGGCAAAACTCTGTTGGCTGCTCTAGGACCTTGTTTCACTCCTTGGACCACTTTGTTTGGTTTGTGCTCTGTAATATGGCCCATGCTTTGCCCAGTGTTGGAGTCACTGCATTTGTTCTAGGCTCACAACCATCATCTCTACAGTGCTGAATAGTGGAACAAACAACTACAATAGGTCTATATTTGTATCTTTCAAAAATATCCTTTTAAGCTCATAATAACATGGGGACATGAGAAGCAGTACTGGTCTCTTGCAAAGTCATTGTCATACTTACGTTCTTAGACTGACAGTTAACTCGTTCATTCTAGTATTTCAAAGTTTGGTAGTCAAATCACTGGGACCAGATATGGGAGTAGCTCTTGATCAGTTTGATAAAATGTCGGAACTGTATTTGTATCCACAAATGGTTATATTGTATTAAGCCTATTTGGCTAGAATAAAACAATCTGTACTCCAGAATCTTCATCACTAATATGAAAAAAAAGATGATAGTAGAGTAGCAGCAGTAAAATGCCTGTAGAACTTAAGGTATATTGCTATATTTAGGTATACCTTGATGGGAGGACACCAGTTGGCTAGAAGGCTGCCAGTATATAAAATCACAGAATACTGTATTTGTATTACTTGCAGCACACCTATAATAAAGGTTTATTAAAATCAAATAAGAATGTGTGAGTTGAGATTGTGACACAGACTCAAACATAAGCAGTGGCTTGTTGAATTTAAACTAATTACAAACTGGTCTAAAGTTTTTTGATTAAAGTGTGTTTTCATGCACGTGATCAGGGGCAGCAAAATATTCATCCACTTCCATACATGGGGAAAAAGGAAAGCAAGAATGCTTGAAAAGAACTTTTGGAGCAGTTGTGTGAATTTTTACTTCTTTTGAAGTAAAGAAGATTTCCTACTGATTTTGCTTGTATTTTCTCCATTTGTTTTTCAAATTATAGTTTATCAAACCTACAGCTGTAACTTAAAAGCAACTGATATGTTCTAATTAGCTTTTCAATGTTTATTTCCTCAATGTTAGTGAAGAATTTGGAGCAATCTTAAAAATTGAGACACAGTGGTTTCTATAGTGATGTATATAAGCATGATTCCTCTTCCAGAGCATGAAGGATGTGACTCAGAGACAGGAATCTCACATCATTCTAGATGCCCTTGTTTATCCTACCTTGTCCCAAATCCAGATACATGAGGTTTCTTGTAGGTCATCTTTCACATTGGCTAGGCCAATGCATGTCAGATATCTGTGGGAGCCTGTAACTGTACTACTGCTCTTATTGTTAAAACACTTTCTTGTTAGAGGTACCAAGTTTAGGTCAAAACCTATTTCACTTACATAGATTTAGTTTTGTGGTATGACTGGAATATCTTCACACAACTATGATCAGTTTCAGCCCACTATGGGGATTGCAGCTTGACAAGTTCGAATGAAAAAATGTTCCATAGCTAAACAAAAATTGTATTTATTCTCCATTTATCAAACATTATTTTATAAATAGAAATAATATTGCATATTTAAGCAGGTTGCTAGTAAAATAGCATTGAGGTATATATTTTTATTGGTTTTGCACATGTAAAACTGGACTCTCAGGTCTCTACATACATTGCTACGGTTAAATGATCCTGTCTAGTATGAAAGAATCCCTTTTCAGTAGCAACAAAATGAAAATGTACTTGTGAAAATTTAACAAAATTCCTTTGCACAGAAAATTTGGTTGTTGTCAGCTGATTAGTCACGTTTCAACATTTAATCTGACATTTAATTTATATTTTAAATAATTTTGTTCTCAGGGAATGACCAAATGATTGTGAGTGATAGTATTTTCTTCTCACTTGATAGCTTAAGGGAAAACACAGTTTATCTTGGATTAGGGAACAGAATAAAAAAGTTAAACATCTGTTGAAAACCTATGTTGTACCTGTTTCAGGTAGTATTTGCAGACATGTTGCTCATATGCAGCATGCATGACTATTTGTCAGACATAGGAATATAGAAAATTATGGAAAAAGATTAGTGAAGTCCACTGATAATATAGTCAGTGAATTTTCAGATATTTATGGTGTTACCCTAGTAGTGTTTGAAGTTGCATAGACATTTAAAAATGTCTGTATTACTATTCTGACAGGTCTGATCTACATAGAATCCTAAAATCATAGAATCACAGAATGGTTTAGGTTGGAAAGGATTTTAAAGATCATCTGGTTCTTTCAATAACTTTTCCAGTGTAGAGACCAGGATGTCATGTGAGGCAGTGTCAAACACTTTGCACAAGTCCAGGTGGACATGAAATATAAAATGTCTGAATTATTTGCAATGACAATCTTAGAGGTTATTCAACATTGTAAACTGATAATGACAGCAATAGATAATATATCATGGTGTCATAGCAGCTAGTCTGTTCTTTCCTCAAGTACAGCATGAAGAGTGACATGCTCAGTTTAGATTACTAGTGCTGAGTACTCAAACATCTGAGATTTTATGCTGCCCTTTCAAACTTCAGTCATGCTACACTGTTGCTACTAAATGCAAGAATTTATTTCTGTGATTTATTTCATTACTGTCTGGTTAATATAATGTACCATTGGAGAGTGCTCAATCCCATTCATGTATCAGGGCTGCAACACCTCCATACAGGCAAATAAGACTCCAGCAGTAATATGAAGCCCATATGAAGTGCTTGTGATCTACTATCATTGAAGTATCCGTAGGCATTGTTTTTCATTTTCATTTATCCACCTAAATTGTGAACAAAGAACTAATGCTTAATCTTGTCACTGACAAATTTGAGCCAGAAACTTGCAAATAAAATTCCAGAATATTCAGTAGAACTGTCTCAGCCAGAAAAATTAAACATTTAATTCTTGTCAGTCATATGACTAGGACAGTGTGTTGGCTTCATGCAGTTTATTTTTTATATTATAATAATTATTATAATATATAATAATTATATATTATAATAATTATTATTATATATTATTTATTATTATTTATCTGTCCCCCAACTGACTCTATATTCTGAATTATTCAGACAGTGTGTAAGAAGTGTCAGTTTGTTTTGTCTGGGAAGATTCTGAAAACCAAGAGCATTTCTACCATATGTAATCTCTGAAGTATATACAAACTGTGTACAAACTGAGTGGAAAAAAACCCACATTTTTTGTTTTGTTTAACAATTTGACATTTTGTCTAAGTTTGCAGCATTAATATCCTAATTAGGCTGAGCAGAATTCACTAGTTTATGCACTGTATAAACAGAATACGTAGCCTAAATGCTAGTCAAGGTTATAATGTATTAACGTGCCTTTAATCTGAGGTAATTCAGCTGCTTCAAAAGACTATGGGTTAGATGCACAAAGGAGGCAAAGATGCTCTTGCCCTAAGCACTTACCTGGCACCCAAAACATTTCCTATGCTGGGGGAAGAATAAATTTCTCTAGGTGTTATGAATTTTCACCATGCAATTCCCACAGGTGCCTGTCCATTTATTGCTTGGCATCTACAGTACTGTTGAAATCTTCACACGACTGGTGAACTCCACTAACCTAAATAGCTGAGGGACTTGCAAAAGGAGAGATGTCTCAAGGAAATGCACAGGCAAGAGTTCTGCCCTTACTGCAACTGGCCATATATACTAGCTGCAGTCCAGAAGCTATATGGGCATTAACATGGCTCTGCTGAGGCAAGATGTTTTTATTTGGGCACAAGGCCATGCTAAAATGGATCTATAGCTTCCAGGCCACAGCTGGCTTGTGTCTGTGAGTTTGGAGAGCTGGCAGAGGAACTTTTAGATGTCTTAGGCAAATGTGTGGAGTAGATTTATGTATGTTTCTCCAGACCCTGCAGAGAAGAGAGGCAATTCTGTTAGATAAGCATATAATGCTTATCCCCAAATACAACACAGTAGGGGAGAAAAATATAACCTCCTAGGTCAGTTCTGATCCCTCTAAGACCCAGTCTGATATCCCTCAATATCTTGGGATGATTCATACTCCTCATTGCCAAGTTATAGGGCAAGGTTGTATGTGGACAGAGTTTCTCATCTCTTTTGTTTGAAACTGTTCCATGGAGGGGTGGGCTAATTGCACAGAAAAAAAACCCAGTCACTCACTGATGTAACCATCTAGAGTAGCTGTCTTGGTGTTTTGGATGTTGCACATGAAGTGAGACAGCTTCACTTAGAGATAATGAATAAGCCCTAATGTAGAATAATTTATAGCTCTTAATTATCTGCCCAGTTCTTCATATGACAGGCTAGAGTTGCAAACAGGAATTTAAAAGAAAAAGGTGCTAGAAACCCAGCTGTAATTTTATTTGTTAGTATATAGGATACTGATCTTTATTTTCATTTTAATGAAAAAAAACCAAAAAACAACAAAAGTGCAAATGAGTTTTAGGAAAAATATTAGGAAGAAGACAAGTTCAGCACTTATTTCTCTGTCACTGGTTTATACAGCTGAGTGGTAAACCTGTTTCTTTCTATTATGCCAATGCTAGCTAATTACCCAGGGTTAACTCCTGCAGTAGATTTTTAAATTTATAACAGCTCAGCATTTTGCCTGAAGGATTTCATGCAAATTTTCAGTATATTGGGAACGTTAAGGAGCTAGACTAAAAGCTCAATGTGGTCATTATTAAACAATGTAACAACAAATACCTGCAAGAATGTTTGCCTTAGAACACTTCAATACAAAGATCTCTCCAGCAGTCAACATGACAGGCTCAGTTCTACAGTCTTTAAAGTGGTACGTGTCATTCCTATTGCATTTCATGATGTAAGGCAGCACAATCAACTCATTTGTGAAATTGCCCATGGATATAAAGCACCTCACACTTCTGACATGTTCAGACTCTCCCATAGAGTTTAATACCCTGCAGCACCACTTAAATCTTGGAAGCTGTCATTCTTTTAATCTCTTTCCCACCATCAGGAAACTGCCCTTCACATGGTAGCATGGATAATGCACAAGTTTCAAACTCAGCTTTGAAACACACAACAGATTGGACCTAAATAAAACTGTGAACGTAACCATACTGGGAGGAAAAGAAATATTTTCTTTTGGTTTAGTGTTGAAAAGGAAAAAAGAACTGTAGTTTCACAAGAAAAATTCTCTGAGGTGCTATTTGATCGCAGACCTAAGGTACTGTTGAGAAGTGATGGATTTGAGAAGTATCTCAAACAATAGGATTTATCTACCCGTAGTTGTGCACTTACACCTGAAGGAAGGGAAAGTGTTATTAAAAGAAAAATGTTTTCACTTCACATTACACAGCTCAACTAAAAATTCTTTTTCCACTGGCATGAATCCATTCAGCCCTTTTCTACTGTGACATGCATTTATAGCTTTTTAGATATGATACAGCCATCTATTTATGCTATACAGACATGACTGTGAGACCACCATACAATGTTTATAAAATATATTGTGAATTAAATGTCTGTTAAAGCAGGAAATCTGCAAGAACAACTTGATGAGTCCTGAGTTGAAGAAAGTGAGCTTTTCTTTTCTTTTTTAGTGTGTGGTGGCTGTCTACTCTCAAAGGATCAAAGAGATCCAGCCAGCACAGATTTTTGAAAAACATAGTAAGTCCTGGAACCCCAAAAATGCTACATTCTAAACTTTTTGTTTAGAAACAGACTCCATGTTTCTCTACGTAGACTTGAGCTGTATCTTCTTGATGTGGGGTACAAATCAACTTCATATTTCAGTGCTGCAAGTTATAAGTGCCTTTTATAAAAGTCTGAAGATGGAGTTCAGGGGAAATGAATGAGCATACAGGTGAAATTGGCACAGTAGTCCCAGAGAAAACAATCAGATTGTGAATCTATAACGTAAAACTTCAGTTGGATGTTCAGATTTAGAGAGAATAAACAGTTAATAAATTAATTTTTAATGGTGGAAAAAATCCAGAATAAGTACTATA
>NW_009970725.1:1403948-1424083 GCF_000747805.2 Chaetura pelagica
GTAGGGAAAATATTATTTTAATATCTACTCAAAGTGTGAAGCTGCATGTGTTTCTGGACAATTTTTTTATGAGCACACAATTTGGCTGCATAGTTGTTATACAGGAAAGAGCATTACTACACTCTAGGAGGACAAGAGCATTCTGCTTCATACTGAGAAAAAAATTCATCAAAAGGTCAAGCATAGTGTGCCTGCAAAATTCGTATCTAGAGGAAATATGTAATTACCTTTTCCTGTAGATAGAAAAGTAAGCTGGTTTGATTCAGTTGTTATCTAGCTTTGATTTTATATTTCCTTAGGAACTAGAGAGGAAATGTAGGTGCCTATGGGGACAGGTGACATTTGGGAGAATTTGCATGTCCATAAAATAAACCAGCCCCTGGTGGGTTCAGTAATAATTCAAACCATATACTTACCAGACTTGTTTTGTTCAGAATTTTAGGTTCAACTGCTTCTGTCCTACAGAAGTGTGTTACAGAAGTAGCACAAGAACTTGTTAGCTGTGACATTTTCCCATATTTTAGATATTAACAAGAAGGTTATAAGCACTGTTTTTCAAGGTGTGCAATCTGTTGGTATTTTCAGGATAGCTGAAGTTGGAAGGACCCTTGGGTTCATATAATCTGTCTCATGGTTGTCCACTAACTGGTTATATGGAGACAGCAGGCAAGCAGGAAGAAATGGTCTAAGTTAAGCAATTGCAATAGGAATGTAGGTCTGGTAGTAGAAAAATGAATCTGTTGAAGTATCAATTTGTAAGTATTGCATTTCTTACAAGGGATGAACAAATGGGAAGCAGAGTTTGAAGGACAGAAAAGCACAGCTGTCTGCCTCTTATATGTGCTGCACATTAAGAGGAAAATCCATCTCTTAATAACAGGAAGAGGAAATAGGACACTCTTAGAGTGTCATGTGTCATGACAGAAGCAAGAAGAGAGGAAAAGTTAAAAAGATAAAAGATTAAATGGCAAGCCTCACTTTTAGTCAAGATGATGAGGCTCTTTGGATAGACACAAATTGAAAAATAACATCTAGAATTGTGTTTTCTTGTTTTTCAATCATAATTATTTCCAATACATGAAACGTTTTGCAGTCCAAACTTCAGCAGAACTAGACTCTTTTATCCTATATATTGTTGAATATTAAAATTGTCTTGGTAACCTGAAAACAAATTCCCACAGCAGTAGAGCAAACATAATTAGGGTTCGTTGACAGGCAACTCAGATCTTGGAGAACAAAACGTCCACAGAAAAAAATCCACTAAGCTACTTAAGCTCTGAAATGGATTGTACAAGTGTTGTGGAGGGAAGAATCTCCCTTAATCAAAGGGATTGTTAAGTTAGAGGAAAGTAAAGTGATTTTTTTAGGGTAAGGGCTGGAGTGTCTCTTTCCAAACTTTTTATGCATCATTCAGTACTTATGTGACTGTTAACTTTCAGGTGGGCATTTTAAAATTCAGATGTCTGATAATGAGATATATGATTTAAAAAAAAAAAAAAAAGACAGCTTTTTTATTTTCCTGTTCTAGTGAGGAACACCTCCAAAATATTTTAGTATTTTCTTGAAACTGTGTAATCATTGCTGGTATTTGAAGTTTCTTCCAATGTGGTATGATACATTGTATTGCTTAGAGTTTTCTTATATTTGAATTATACTGCCTGTATACCTACTTTCTGTTGACTATTATCACATGCATTTTCCTATATTTATTTCTATGACTTTGGTTTAGATAATTAGGCTTATCAAATCTACTTGACAAGCATTTTGTTTTCTCAGTCATATCTAACTGTCCCTAATACAGTTTATTACACTGAAATTCTATTCTCAATTGGATTTTTTTTTATTATTTTTTTAAGGTTTTAAAAGCTTTTGAATTCCATGTCTCAATGTATTTTAGAAATATACACAACTTCTTTATAAAAACTTGTGTAGTTCAGAAATATGACATATTTCTCCTCTCTAACTAACCTAATTTTTAATGGAAACCATGTCTCATTTTTATATAGGCAATATATTTATCTGATTTTAGAGTCACTGATTGTTTAAAAACAGGACTACCTTCTACCTTCCTTTTTGAACTCCACTGAGTTGCATTTAGCATTTACAGAGTTCAAATTTCACTCAATTACTCATTCCTTCCTCCTAGTAGTACAGCATCAAGTCATCTCCAAAGATGATCTTAACATACATGCCTGAAACATATGGCAGTCAACTGCCCCATGTGACCTCTTCTGAAAGTTGAGAACTACTTAACAAGTCATTTTTCTCATCCATACACAAGCCAAGGAGACTAGCTATTGGAAGCTTTTGCTTTCTTGCATAGGTGGTGGTGGGTATGTGCCAGCAGAGAGGGAAGAGCTGAAATGGATCACAGAAATGAATACGTGAAAACTTAATGCAGGATTTTTTAATATTTTTTTTTTACATTCATGAAATTGTTACCAAACTCAATTGAATTTTCAAGGCAAAAGCTGCAGGAATTTGGATTTTAAAAGGTGCTTGATATGACAGATGATGACATATTGAGACTAAAAATCTAAGGAAATTTAGTCATTAAGGTTTTGCAATTGTATGAGTTTTTGATGGGAATACTCCTCCTCATACCTCTTTGCCAATTTTTGAGAACAATTCATAGAAAACCACCATGTAGTTGCTAGAATAAAAGGTTTTAATTTTAGATCAACTGCTGAAATCAGTTTTCACTTGAAAGAAATTAATTCTAGAGGTTCTTAAATTTAAAAAGCGGTAAATAAGTCCTCTTTTAATATCTTACAAAGAACTGAAGAAAATATTCTGGAAGATCCAATAAGAAAGGTGCTAAAATTAAAAGTTAATAGTATTTTTCCAATGATGAGGAATTATTTAGATATCTGAGATTAAAAAAAACCCAACAATCTGCAGTTTGCTGTTTGACCATCTATCACATTTTCTAGCTCACTTCCAGTTAGTAATTTAAAGAGCAGGTGAATTAATTGATAAAAGCATTTGAACAAAAATGAGAGTCTTAAAAGTGTCTGTTTTTCTAACCCATGTGGTAGGTAGAGTAAACTGTGCTCCAATTCCTTGGAGAACTTCTAAGGAGTGGTGTTGAAAAAAACACCAAAGTCAGCTCAATTTGATATGGAAAATAAAAATTAAACTGGGTGATTTTGCCTGAAGAGATTGCAAAGAGCTCACAGAATGCATTCTAGCAGTACATTGTAGAAGAGGAGGGTTGGGAGAAGGGGGAAGAGGACAGAAGTAACAAGCATCTGGGGAATGTGCATTATTGAAACTACACACCTGGACCTCAGGCAGGGTTTGAGTTTACAGTGTGCTGGCTGGATCTGTGTGTGGCACATCCAGCAACAACTGCTAAAGGTGCAACTACTGCCAGACAACACCACGGTCTAAAGAAATTCAATGTATGGGGTAGAAGAATTACAGCAGGAGGGAAGCAAAACTGAGCAGCAGGAGAGTTGCTGTCTCTATACCCTGTTCCAGGAATAAATATTGTTGTTAATGAGCTCATTCCTAAATCACTGTTCCAGGGAATTAAGTGCTAATCCACCAACAATTGACCCTTCAACTGCACAATATTTTTGTAGAATTTTATTTTGAGAATTGTGATACATTCTTGGAGGGAGACAGAACTAAGCCACTTGCTGCCCCTCCATGCTGCCTACTTCTTCCTACTGAACAGAGATATTTTTGTTAAATTGATCATATAATTGATAGACCAGACAGATAAAACCATCCTAAGTGGACCACCTAAAGCCCTGAAGGCCAGTGGTGGATTTACATGGGAGCATGTAGATGAATAGCTAGTTTGCTTCCATGGTTTTGTAGATGTTGTAAGGATTGCAGTTAACTTCTGAAGAACATTCTGTGACTTAGCAACATAAAATCATGTTGGCCCTAATTTAGTTTGTAAAGCAGACTGTACTTTAAATCATTAGAGCAGCAAAATCCAAAGTGGAAAGCTATGTGTGTGTCCATGAAACATTGATAAATGTGCAGTTTATGGTCTGACTGAAAAAGAAGCTATGTGCCACAAGGGGTACCATGATGTTCAACTTAGAAGGCCTGTTTTCAGCACATTCCCATCAAAACTTAGCTGAAACTAAGGTCCACTCCCAATTAGTATCTTCCAAAAAGGATTAGGACCTAACCACTACTAGAAAGTGGGAGAAATCAAAAGCTTAACTCTTCAAATCCCTCACTAAAGACCAATAAGTACTGATTCCCCAAACAAAGTAATTGTTGAAAGGAGAAATAATGAATAAATAGCTATGGAGGTTACTGGCTTATGGGTTGATGACAATTCTGTCTTTTGAGTTGTTTTATGAGTAAGCCATAAAAAAAGTATTAAACTTGTGCACGCACTCTGGCCACGGTAGGCATTGGAAGACAGTCAGTTTTACTGGAATTTTTTGGCATATCCTGGAGATGTTTTAACACTCCCCAGTATAATCTGATGGGAAAGCAGTATTTGGTAGCTGCTGGCCTATAGCATAGAAACTTCTGTAAGCAATTGAAACGTAGAATCAGTAAAGCTCCTAAAACCAGAATTGTTAACAAAGATCCCTGATGTTATCTTGATAAGACACATAAAATTGTTAAATAGAATAGAAATCCAAATCAAACAGTCTTGATTGTATCAAGATACTTAATCAAGTAAGTACTGACATAAAGCAGACTAGCAACAGATAGCATCTATTCATTTGTAGCATCCCTGTATATAATATCTATTTAAATATCTAGAGAGAATGCAAAATCTGAAACTTTGGGATATTTTTGCTTTTGTTTGGAAAACAAGTTTTTATTGCTGCTTAGCAACAATATTCAGGTTCCTGAAGTATAAATCATTAGACTTTATCTCATCTCATACTTTTTAGCCAAAGTGAGATATGTTCACATATACTAATATTGAGGAGTATACTTTGTAATACACTTCTCCTCTTAGGTATAACTATTTCAAACCAAAAGACAAGTTTTTCAAGCATATTCTTAAAATATGATCATTCCCTCACAGAAATGCTTTGAAGTCAAGTGTTTATGCTTAGTTAGATTTACAAACGTCTAACACAAATACATCAGTTCCTAAGATGTATGTAACACTTCAACAAAATGATTAGTTATGAAATTGGGCATTAATAAAAACAGTTGGTTCTCTTTGTAGCTCAACTCCCTTTGCCCTTTCATTATATACAATAATGTCAAATAGCGCTCTGCAGTACTTTTGAATGACTATAACTATACTATAATCATAATATGTGAATTTATATTATGCATGAAAGGTCATGGCCTATGAGGAAGTCGGTTTCTTTTCATGCATACACTCCTTAAGAGTTAGCACTTACGGAAGTGAGGCAAAAAAAAAGAAAAGAAAAAACAGGCACTGCAAGGAGTGTGATCTAAAACCTTGATCCTGTAAAAAAAGCACATATATAACAAGACATTTGTTGAAAATGAAAACATACATAAAAGATTCCCATAGATCAGGGAAAATGTGAATTCCAGTACAAAATAGAGGCCTGGGTCTTGTAAGCCAAATGAAAAAAAGAACTATATCATACCTCTATGAGATTGCTTATGACAGACAGCAGAATTTACCTTCTTCATTATTAGTGCAAGTGATTTGGATTTGTATCTCTTATTCAAACACAATAACATCAGAATACCATGGAACTAGTAAAGAAATATCAGATTCAGACAGGACAGTAATTTAAAGATTCTGGCATGTTGCAAATGATGTGATTTTTAGAGAAGTATTACTCCTCTTGATGTGAGATGTCAGCTAAAAAATTAGTACCATGGATATTTCCAGGATGGAAAAGGAAGTTATCTTTGAACGAATACACTGAATTTGACAGTGCTATTTATTTGCTAGCAATTAATTTAAAACTATTATTGACTTCTCCAAAAACTGAATTAATAAAAAAAGAGCCAGAATCCCTATTCACAGCCATAGTGAATCAGTTCAGAGAGTTTACTAGGGTCAGGTCCCCAAGGGTTGTTCTTGTTACCTGCTGCTTCCTAACAATACGCTCTACTTTTTGTCTTTCATTCTTGCATTTGAAAAACAGCCACAGGAAACCCTGGATCGGAATGACCCTTTAATTTACTTTGATTTCAGCTGTGACATGAGCCTGTGTTTGGAATATGACCTAGTACTATTAAAAAAATATTTAAACCTTATTTATAATACTTTTTAATTACAGGCCCTAATTTACACTGTGGTGTATAACTACCAGTACCTCTTATCCTACTTAAAATAACTTCTTTCCCAGACATAGTTTAAAGAACTACAAGTTTTACACATTTTACTGGATTAAATGTGTCATTCAGAAATGTCATCCAGCATAATTTTGTAGTAGCATAGAAACTACATCTGCTGTTATATCTTCCCCATCCCTGGGAACATCCAAGGTCAGGTTGGACAGGGCTCCAAGCAACCTTACCTAGCTAAAGATATGCCTACTCACTGCAGGGGGACAAATCATATGACCTTTAAAGGCTCTTTTCAATCCCAAACCATTCTATGATTCCTTAAATTCCAAGGGGGAACCTTGACAGAGGACATCCAGAGATTCTTCTGAACAATAACTTCAGATCTAGAGCAGAGCTGTGCTCCTGCCAAAAAATATCCTGATCAAAGCACTTGTGAAGGCTGAAGTGACAGGAGAGTTGCAACCATGAAGAATAATGCAAGTCTCCATTGAACAATGTGCATGATCAAGCCCAAATATTTCTGGGTATCTGTGGGAGGACTACATACATATCCAGTAAGAAGTAGCTCATATGGAGATCCTGAATCTGAAGTAGGGTTTAAAACCCTTATTACATCTTGGAGAAGAGTCGGAGAGAATACTTATTAGCTTTAGTAGATGATGATTTTGTGTTTAACAGAGAAGAACAGGTTGTTTTCTTTGGGTAACTCTGCAGAATAGGTGCCGTGGCCTGTAGAATTGCCATAAGCTGGAAATCAACTAGGGTTCAGGAGCCAGACATGAAGGAGGTAGTGAAAATATTACTGCTGGCATCCACCTACGGAGAAGCTCAGGAGTAAGCAGCGGTGTTTTGTGGTAAGAAGAAATACACTGACTCAATTAACTTGACTAATTCACCATTAGTTTCTCTTGGAAACAACAGCATAATATCGCAGCTTGCAGTCACTCTCAAAGTGTCAGCTATTTTTGGCCAAATAGTGTTTCCATAAGAAACCAAAGTTTCTTTCAAAATTTTATCTCCTACCTGAAAATCTTATCCAAAGAGGACATGCCTTTCTCCCTCATCTATAGCAGCAGAGATCTGAACTGCAACATCTTCCCCTCACCCTTCATCTTCTGGAGATGTGAGGTCTTCATTCTACTCTTGTAGATCAGGCCTTCTTATCAGTTCAGCTGGTCTCTCATTTGCTTCCCATTTTCCAGGTCTGCAAGTTACTTAGTTCTTCTTTTGATGTCTTCCTTAACTGAGTGGCTTTCATTATTCAGCCTGTTCCCAGCCTTACTACACACTGATTTTTAACTTTTCATGTTCTCCTCCCTACACTATTTTTCCACATCAACATCTCTTTCAAAGGTTTTGGAAGCTTATAAGTCTCATCATAGTCCCCCTGCATGGCAGAAAGCAGGTCTAGGAGGCTGTTAGCCTCATACCATTGGCACACATGTGCATTTTAAGATGCCCTGCAAATATCAACTCTAAAATGAAATGTGTTTAAAAGGAGAAATGAGCACATAATAGAACAGAAAGTAAAATTAAATTGAGTCCTGATGAAGAAATAATCATCCATAGATATCAAACAAACTACCAAAACTCCCAGGCAGAAAATACATTAACACTTCTGTTCTGTTGAATAGCTTTTCCTTTTGAACTCATATCTCAATCTAACATTTTTTCTACAACAGCTTCAATTAATCAGTCTAAGTTTTTGCAACACCATGTCCAAAGATTCAGCAGAGACTGGGAAAGACATGAGGCAGAGGAGACACTTTTGTGGACACTCACAGGCATTTTTTTTTCATTAGCTGACAGCATAGTTCCTGAGTATTGAGGAAGCACCTGTATTTCATGCTTATTTCAGTGCCTCTTAGAGAAATTCCATCTCACTCAGTACATAAATAGAATATATGATTTGGTGAAGAGACTGATGTGGGTACAGCAATAAAGACAAAGAGTCTGAAAAAGGACAGTAGGTTTTTCGGTGACAGCAGGGTGAAGAGGAAGGGTTCTAATTCCTAAGAGTATCAGACTGTTTTTTGTGTGATGTAAGATCCCTCATAGACTGCCCTGATGACCGAGTTTGAGTGTGGGTTGACTATCTATCTCCTCTCCTCTACCAATTCCTATGCCCCTGTAGAGCTTAGAACTTTGATGTCTTTCTTGCCCAAGCTCTCTACAAGCCCTACCATCTCATCTAACTGTGAACTTCCTTTTTCTCTCCTGCCCCTGGCTTTCACTCTCCTTCTTCAGCTGGCCTCACACCCTTCCAAGGCTGCAGCTACAGACCTAGAGAGGCACAGGACTTGGACTGGGCCTACCTTGGCTGAGAAAGAGGTAGAACCAGGCTCATATTATCTGACCAGTAGGATCCTGCTCTTCCTTCCTCTCCATTCTGCACTGGCAGAAGTGAGACTGCAGAACCATCTCAGGTACCACCCTCTCGGTACCACTGGGAGAAATGAATGCCTTGCTGCCCAGACAACTCCCTGTTTCACCTATGCATGCATCTGATCCTGTTACTGCTAGTCTTCAGGAAGTTTGCAATGTGCTGCCATACTATGACTATGAATTTGCAGTATAAAAAGGTAAACTTTGTTTACAAGTTTTTTATATGACAAACGTTTCATTTTAGTTGGTACCAGTGGCTTTTACACAATAAACTCAACAGTGTATTTTAATTTTTAAAAATAAAAAAATAATAATTTATAAACTATGAGGGTAGGAATATATACATTTAAAGCTAAGGAACAGTTGACTTACAATTATGTAGAAATACATACCCTCTACATATTTTGAGTTTCCAGGTCATGGAGTCTTTGTTTCAAGCAATAATTTCCCTGGCACTTGCACTACTGTTTTAACCAAAACCATTAAAGTCAGGAAATAAATGAAGGAAGCAATCATATTTTTACAGATAAATATGCATAAGTGCCAACACCACAAAAATTTAACTACCAGATTTTGCATCTCCCTGTAACTGGAAATGTGCCAGACAGTTTGGCAGATAATGTGAAGGAGCAAAACATCCTGCTGAGGAAGAGGTATATTATATTCATTGGCTAAGGAACTGAACATTCAGCCTGTACATAGTGTAAAAGCTTACAAGAAAACACAGTTTTACAATCGCTTTACTTTTCCAAGTAAGTGCATTTCAAAGCTCACATTTGAGTGCATACATGGATAATACATGAATGAATAGCTATTCAGTCATAGTTGCAAATTCCTTTTGTCTTTAAATAAGTAAATATAGCAGTTTTCAAATTGTGTTTCAGATAAAATTTAAATGTTGTTACATTTGAAAGTTTATCCAAAGTAACACATAACAGTAACTAAATTGCAGTGTTAACTAGATAATATATTTGCTGAATTCAACTCTATTTTTTTCTTTCTTATTAGGAAATGTGCATATTTCTGTGGTTTAACATTAATAATGATCTTGATATTTCAAAGGATCCAAATGAAGACAAAGCAGCATCAGCCAGCTCCTTTAACACCCTTGGAGGAATGTTCATCTGGGTCCACAGACTTGTGTATGCCCATGTAGATAAAGTGGTCCCTTCTTCCTGTGGATACTGCTTCCCTCCCACAGATTCTGCTATTAGTCTCAAGCACCTTGGAGGCCTAAGCACATGCGTTAAAGTTAAATTTGAGGAAAAGAAAGCACTATTTCAGCTTTTCCCCAATCTCTCTTCAATAGGTCCCCTGCCCTACTAAGGAATGGGCCTACACTTTCCTTAGCCTTCCTTTCACAAAGTGTAATTTTAGAAACCTTGTTTTTACACTTCACCTCTCTCGCTAGTTTCAACTCCAGTTGAGTTTTGGCTTTCCTGACTCCATTGCTACACATATCACAGAATCACAGAATTACCTTGGTTGGAAAAGATCTTTGAGATCATCAAGTCTAACTGTTAACACTGAGAAGTCCTTAACTAAATCCTATCCCTAAGTACTAGGTCTATGCTACTCTTAAATACCTCCAGGGATGGTGACTCCACCACTACCATGGGAAGCCTGTTCTAATTTCTCATAACCTTTTCAGTGAAGAAATCTTCCTAACATCCCATCTAAACCTCCTCTGGCACAGTTATTTACCCTTAACTCTTGTCCTATCACTTGTAACTTAATTGAACAGGCCTATCCCCACCTCTTAAAAAATGTTTAGTGTTGGCCACTGCAGTGCAGGGACAGGCATTTCCTTTTTTTATAGGGTAAAAAAGTAAGCTTTAATAAAGTTCTCTTATTTCCCTTTTGTAAAGTTAAAACATTCCAGTAAGTAAATGTGTGAAGTTTGTCTCTGAGTCTGAGGGAAAAGGCTGGGTTGTCATGAGGTAGCAACATAACTAATAAATGAATGAATGAATGAACTGTTAAAGACTTAGTGAGACCTAATCTTAGAATAGAATCATAGAACTGTAGAATGGTTTAGGTTGGAGGGGACCTTAAAGATCATCTAGTTCCAACCTCCCTGCTATGAGCAGGGCACCCCACACTAGACCAGGCTGCACAAGCCTCATCCAACCTGGCCTGAAACACCTCCAGGGAGGGGTCTTCCACAAACTCCTTGGCCAACATATTCGAGTCCCTTACTACCCCCATAGTGAAGAATTTCTTCCTAATATCTAACCTAAATCTCCCCTCTTTCAGTTTAAAACTATCAGCTCTTGTCCTGTTGCTACATGCCCTTTTAAACAGTGCCTCCTCATCTTTCCTGTAGCATCTCTTGCAAGGGACAAGCCCTCAGAACCTATATTTGCTGGAATTGGTGTTGAAAGCCCATTGTAACCCCTAAAGGCCTGCCTGAGAGGATGGAGACTGCACTGAGGGTCTGCATATAGCCTGAGGCTGCATGTACAGGGATTGAGATAAGGATGTAGAGGCAGAGGGGGCTGAGGTTCCACACCAGCTGCTCAGGCTTATGACTCAAACATGCTTGCTCATCCTTTTGAAACAAGATCATTAGGCCTATAAAGCAGGGGGATGCAATGGTGGGCTTTGGGAGCCTCACTGACACCAACTCTCCCCTCTTGGCTGGCCCAACCAACACTGGATCCAGGATGGTTGACTTTCTATTATCTATCTCTCTAAACTTCTCTTCTCCCACTCTCTCTCTCTTTCTTCCTATCATCATTAAGTAATGCAAGACCTAACCATGATTTTTTCTCAGGTTGTGCAGCTTAAACATACAGATATTATACCCTTGTGATCTAATTGTCAGCCTTTATGATCGCACAGCCTAAGATAGCAATTGAAGTATCTGTATTCCTTCTATAGTTTTAAGTAAACTTAATATTCAAATATAGTCCCTGAGAGTCGTTTCACCTTAATCTGATCAAGGGGTATTGGACGGTTTAACATTTCCTCAAACCATGACATTGCCCTTGGAAAGGCAAGTTCTGAGACAAAGGTTGGATCCACCCCCATCTAAGCTCCTCTCTGAGAAGGAGTTTAGGAAGCAAGGGGGTCCAATCTGAATCTCCCTGGGTTGCCCCACTCAGGTCTTGACATGCCTGCAGATACTGGAAGGCCACTATAAGGTCTCCCTGAAGCCTTCTTTTCTCCAGTCTGAATAGGCCAAACTCCTTCAGCCTGTCTTCATAGCAGAGGTGCTTCAGCCCTTTGATCATCCTCATGGCCCTTCTTTCCAACAGATCCATGTCATTCCTGTGCCGAGGGCTCCAGAGCTGTATGCAGTATTCCAGGTCTCACCAGAGCAGAGCAGAGGAGCAGAATCACCTCTCTCAACCTGCTGACCATACTTCTTTTGATGCAGCCCAGAACATGCTTTACTGTCTTATCTTTCTTATCTTACCCTCTTTCCATTCTCAATTCTTTCCAGAATTGTCACTTTAAGATACAAATTACACTGTAACTCTTCGATATATATTCTTTAAATTCTTATATGTGTTTTCTTGCTAAGTTTCTGATGTTGAAAAAAGAAAAGTGCTAAATTATTTGCACATGCAAATCATCATTCAGGATTGAGGGTTCCATTGTGGTGTGGTATTTCATATTTGAGCCATAGAAAATAAGAATTACAATCTTCACAACTTCTGCTTACTTATTTGATATTCTTTGCTATAAGTGAACACTCAGTAGTGATGCACTCCACCAGAAGGACTCCTGTGCTTTTAGCAGTGTCCTGTGTTTTCAATTAGATAGCCCAGGTTACAATCACATGGGACACAGCCTAGGGCTGTGGAAAGATCCATCACAAAGCAATTGATATAATATTACCTTATAAGTTATCCTGACATTTCTGTCATTTTTTGGGAAGTCTCATACGTGGAAGGGTATGTCAGAATTCATGCCTCTTTAATTAATATTTTCTTACATTAGACTGCCTTACAAAACTGAGGTGAGTGTAATTTTGCAAAAGTTGTGGGATTTTTTGTTTGTTTTGGGGTTTTTCTGTATTGTGTTTTATTTATTTTTAAATGTGGTGTTTTCAGGTTTTTTTGCATTAGCACACTAGCAAAGATAATTGCCGATAAACAGGATTGCTTCAATATTTAAAGATATTTCCTCCTCAGTTTGTAAACTAGAACAGATGCAATGTGACAAATAGCCAGCTAGAGACCATGAAGCTGAGAACTGTGAGCTGAAAAATCAGATGATCTCCAAGTAGAATCAAATCATTAAGAAGAATTAGAAAATGTGCATATTCACAAACCCCATAATTAATTTGTAATAAATTAACTACATTAATGAAACTACATTCATGAAGCATTGCACTCAAAACAAGCAAACAAAAATCAGACATCTCTCTGCATGTAACTACTTCTGTGGCATAGAAAATGGAATAAAATATATAGTAAGTTTAAGATTTGATGTTTAGTTTCTCTATTCAGCTTCAGTATGCTAAGTAGAATAGTGTGTGATTACTGTTTTCTTTGGATGCTTATGAACAAAGTAACCTGGTGAACTATTCCAAAAGTTTATAGCACTGAAAAGAGAAAGCCAGCAGTGACAGCCCAAACCTTACATCCTCTGTTCAGAACACATTTGGATAGCACCTCAGCTAGTTAAACAACTCTGAACTCCTACAGTTTAGTTTCTCTTTTGAACAAACTTCTGAATGACCTTCTCTTTCTCTATTTACTGGAGAGAAGCCTAACAAAATCCTCTATTAATGACAGCTTGTCCTTGTGAATACCTCCCTAAATGAGTTACAACAAGGCTTGGGCTTCCAAGGGATAAGAGCTGTATTTGTAGAGGAAACTTTTGCTTCCAGCTTAAAGGGAGCCATGAAATAAATATCCATAACTGTATGGGTATGATAATATGACACAGCAACACCAGTCTAAATTAAACACTGGAGCAATGAGATACAACCGTTTAGGTTATCTTGTAGGGAAGTGATTTGATGAGATATTCAGGTAAAAGCTTTTGAACTTTGGAAATATTTCTATGACCAAAAACGTTCTTCAGAACTTGTTGTAGGGACATCAGGTATTTATAAAGTGAGCTAAAAAAGTAATAAGAAAGGCTACACTAAAATAAAAATTATATTACTTATTACAAGTAAATAGTAGTCTATAGGTATGTGACCTATATATATGTATGTTCTCTTTCAGTTTGTAAAGAATAGAGCCCATGCTTAGAATTCCTGATTTTCTAAGGAAAGGAAGTTTGTGATCAAGTTTTGAACTATCAGTTTCCATTAAATTCACAGTTCAGTTACTGCATGGTTTATCTTTAGTGCCTATCTCAAAAGTGCAAGGAGAGAGAGGGCATCCCCACCCCCTGACCTGAGTAGGAAGAGTGAGCTCCTGATGAGCAGCAGCTCTGGCTGACCGTGGGGGCCAAACCCCCTCAGGTACAAGTGCAGCCCCCAGGGAGCACGACATGGTAGTTTGCGTGGCAGTTCATGCAGACAGGGTGAGCTTGGCTGGAAGTCTTCACCCTCCTAGGAAAAAATCCAACAATGGTCTCCACTCAGTCCAAAATCATGGTCAAAAGAGCTGTGGCCACTCAGATCTACCTTCCTGGAAAACACGCAGCCATCCAGGTGTTGGGCTGTGTGGAATGTCTGAGCCCATCCCCCTTGCTGGAGGAAAGCAAAGGCAACACCTGTGTGTGGTGCAACCAGGTAAATGATCTGCTCAGCCTGGTGGTGGAGCTTAAGGAGGAAGTGGAGAGATTAAGAACTTGAAAAAGTGAAAGGGAAGTATGCTAAAAAAGCTATGATGAAACTTTCCAGCTGGCAATGCCAATATTCTCTATCTGACTTCTACTCTGTTATATTAATGGAGGAGATAAAGGAAATTCCCTCTTCTTGAATGGTGAAGTGTATAAAATCATCCTTCTTTTTCTTTTTCCTTTTCCTTTGTAAGCTTCAAAACTCTGCTATAATGGGGCAACAGTGATTGCTGTAGAAATCATTCAAATAGTTCAGGAAGCTTGTTAATATATCTTAACTTTTTAACGCTACACAGAACTATGGGGTAAAGAGTTTGAACTTTTTTTTTCCTTTGTGATGTTCACAGACTAGACTATCAATACAAAAACTCAAGTCACACAGGTTTGCCTGTCTAGAAAATGTGGCAGAATACTTCAAGCAGGCATCACTTCTGGTAACGCTGTGGAAGAGCTGACAGTGTTCTCACTAATGCAGCCCAAGATATTGTAGCTGCATTTTCTGCAAGAACACATTGTTGGCTCAGGTTCAAATTGTTGTTCACCAGAAGGTCTACATCTTTTTCTGCAAAGCTGCTTTCCTGCGAGATAGCCCCCAGCCTGGACTGGTATCTGGAGTGTAGTCCTCTCCAAGTGCAGGAATTTGAAGTTCCTTCTACTGAACTTTCTGATATTCCTCTCAGTCCATTTCTCCAGCCTGTTGAGATCCCTCTGGATGACAGCACATCCATTAGGTTTATCAGCCACTTCTCCCAGATTTGTACCACCTTCAGGTTGCACTCTGTCCCACCACCCGTGTAATTAATGAAGATGCTAAACTGTTTCGGACCCAATTTCAGCCCCTGTGGGATACCACCATTGCTTGGCCTCCAGCTGAACTTAGTGCTGCTGATGACAGCCCTTTGAGCTTTTCAGTTTTCATTCCACCTCATTGTCTGCTTATCTAGTCTTTATTTCATCAGTTTGTCTATGAGGGTGTTGTGGGAAACAGTGTTGAAAGTCTTACTGAAGTTGAAATAAGCAACAATCACTGCTTTTCCCTCACTCAAAAAGCCAATAATCTCATTTTAGAAAGGAGAAAGTGTTTTGAGGTAACTGGTTGTGGGAGTGAATCAGCAGATTAAAAACCACCAGTTAAGTGTTTTGTCCCCTTTTAATGTACTTTTCAAAAATATGTGTCAAGAAGACATGCTATTTGTGAATGGTAAGAATTATTGGCTGAATCCAGCAAAAGAATGCAAACTATTCTATTTTTAAATTGTCTTTAAGTCTCCGTATTGAGCTCTGTTTTTATATTCTTAAAACGTGTTATATTCTTGTTGCTCACTGTTGAGAAATAGGCTAATGACTACTTTCATTTTTCTCCTTCAGAGCAGTGTTTCTCCCAAAGCCTGTATAAATAGAGAAGAAAGAGAAAATATAAAAATTATTTTATTTCCACAAGTGGCCTCTGATGTGGTAGCACATAATTTACAAGGAGATTCTACTGCTTAAACATAAGCCTTTGGTTTCATGTGTTTTAATCTACTCCTTGAGAAAAGCACTTTAGAATGTTTTCCTTCTGTGCTTGCCTACAAAGTGGTTTTACAACCTTTCTAAAGAGTGTACGGCTCCAAGAGGCAGGAAATGTGAATTCTGTAATGCTCAAGAGGAAAAATTTGATTCCATTGAAGTCACTGGCTGAAAAAAGCAGTTTTGGATGTTGCTTGCCAGCTAAGCTAGATTACTTAGAAAAAAACATTAAAAGGAGACAGTGATTAAACAAATTAAAAACAAAGTATCATATCTGATAAGATTTGCCAATCTATCATTTATCTATCTGCATTAAATATGCACAAAACAAATAGAGAGATAGATACTAAAGATTTTTATTTATCATCCTTGAGTAATGCTAGGAGCACTGCAAATACCTTCCTGCCCTTCTCTAGTCTGTTTTTACAGACTAGAATGCAGTCCTGAAGTTATCAGAGAATATTAGACTATTTAATGACTGGCTGGTCAGTTTGCATTCTCTGAGTGACAACGTATTGGCAGCTGCAGTCTGATTAGGAATGGATGAGACAAAAATATGTGTTGATAAAAAGTTGCCTTGTCAAGCCCTGTGAAGGAATAAATCTGACTGTTTGAAGGAAAAAAAAAAAAAAGATTAAAAACCTGACATCAACAGCTCTCCTCCTCTGTGAATCTGTTCATAGTTCTGTACTCTGGAAGCATGTTGAGGACCTGATTTTTAGGTAAAGTATTTTATTCAATATCATTGGAATTTAGTACATAAATCTGCTAATTTCAGGATCCCGACTGTATCTCTTGAAAGTTGCAGGAGGATTCTCTGCATCTGTAGCACAGATTGATTTATTACTATGTGATACATAAGATACAGGAAGAGGATACAGCCACACTATCTTTCTGTAAATCTAGGTTTTTCTCATTTTGGAATCCAATTATTTTTGATAGTTCATTCTAGTGTAAAAGCATTCAATGAAATCTTCACAAATTATCATGGCTCAGAATTCTCTTGCATATATTCACCAGAAAATGTAAACAAATTTGGGTAGACACCAGGGAGATACAGTAATTAACAGTTATTTAAGTTAAATATGGGAGAAGTTGTTCTTGGAAGTTAAACTTGAAGACATGCAAATTCTGAATTCTTGTCAGCAGAATCACATCTGTAGAATCAAAAAGAACTATGAAATTTGCTGTTGGTACTGGCCTGTTCTTCTAGAGGGAATATAAAGAACATGATAATCAATACTATGAAATAGTCAAGCAGTCACACTGAAGTCTAGTCTTGGTCGAAAGCACAGTTTTCTACATATGTAAAACGTAGTTTTCTATTGATGGTTGCAGCAGCTGTAGAAAAAGGGCAGATCATAAAGACACAGGACAGATGGGAAGGAAGTAATACAAACTTTGATGAATAGAATAAAAAAGAAGGTAATTTGAAATAGTATTTATGCTACATCTCCATCTTGGAACATGGTTTCATACCTTGTACCGTATTATACTTCGTGTATATTCACAGTACAAATACATTGCCAAAGAACTCGGTAAGCAATACAATTTCAATTGTAAGTATAAAACATAAGGCTATGCCTGAACCAGGATAGATGGAAAATTCCAGTTGACAACGTTTGTCAGTATAATGGATTGCTTTCACATTTAAACCAGTGAGAGCAAATATTGGGAATGGTGACTTTCAGAGAGGTGATCCCACCATTTGATTAAGCTGTTAATATCTGTTTGTTAAATTTGTGATCTGTCAGTGATCTTCAATCTTCAATAGTCAGCCTGGCTAAATGCAAAAGAACTGAACCACTAGCTCTGTGACTGTTGTGCATACATCCCTGGAGCCAGGGCCACGCCTGAGGAATCTTGAAGTGCCGAGTAAAGAGTAGGTTCAAAGTTTTTATATGTCCATTACTACAGGAATAAAAGCAAATTTATAGAAAACTAATCAATATTCACATAAATGTTTTAAAGATTCAGCTGCCACCGAGATTCACCTAGCCCTTTACATTTTTTTCCACATTATGCAGTATTTATTTACAATATGTTATTTACTGTTGACAACTGGAGTAATGTTTCTGAAGAACTGCTTGTAATGATTGCAATATGATATTTTCAGTTAGTGCATGCCTAAATACATTCTAAATTGGGTGGTAAGAAATCTATATTTGGAGAGGGTATAATTAGGTTTCATTTTTAATTTTTCTGATTTCTCTGAGAAACTTACAGCCTCTATGACTCTGGTTTTAAGAACCAGATCCTTTATCTATTGACTTTAGTGCCATAGGATTAACATTCTTACAAAGAAACAAAATAAATGTAATTCTGATCGGTACACCCATGAGGGTGCTTATATATGGAGGTAGATGAAAATGAGCATTGGACCAGATCCACAGCTGGAATTACTTCAGAGGTGGATTTATTAGCAATTTGGCCAGATGTGTTTCAGATGAGAATGTTTCTCCACCTACAGAAATCCACCTACGATTCACCAAAATGCTCTAGTATCATAACTGTTACGTTCTAAATTTCTTTCAGCTTTTGCAAATATGTCTCTTTCATTTTACACCTTTTCAATGGTAATTTAAGCCATTTTATAGGTAGACCTTTGTGCAAACATGAATGTTCCAACAGAAGACTTACTGTGTTGAATGCTCTGTGAAGGGGAGGTGTTGCAGTTAGTACTAGAAAAATTAAAACATTGATCTGGTTGAGTTTTGCCTGGTTTCCAGCCTGTAGAGTTCCCTAAATCTTTAGTGTATAGAACTCCTCTGAAACTTATTTAGGGTTGTTGTCATGTCTTATGCAAATTTTATCTTTAATGACAACACAGGAGAGCTTTACAATGTAGATAAGAGATATTTTAGTAGTCATTTATATTGTCACTGTATTCATGCAAGTTTAAATGATACTTGGGCAGTGTTCCTTAAGGAACAACCTGCTTCAACCTGTTCTCTATAGGGAACTGTAAACTCGTGCAATGTTAAAATATTACAGGGCATAATAAAAGCACTATGCTTAAGCATTCTCCAAGCAGGAACTAGTCTCTGACCAGGCCTCTCACTTCACATTGGAACTTTTTATTATTCTCTTAATTTTGCTTTCTTAATTACAGAGAACAAAATATATAAGAACAGAGTTGAACTCTGGTAATTTAGATTAAAGCTAAATTATGTTAGAATAATGTAAAACATGTACTAAAAATCTGCTACTCCCCCAAATTACTGTAATTTAATATTATGAATTTAGGCTTATAGCATGCTGTAGAGTTGTACATTTCGAGCTTTCTAAAGCACCACATCAGAGGACTATCCAGGTTGTCTAGATAAATTTTCTTCTGATTTCAGAAAGGTTTTAAGGACCTTTGTTCAAAGCTATGAATACGTACCATTGGAACTCAGTAACTTGTTTCCACATCCTATTTTATTGAATTTAGGTGTTCTTGTTCAACATTCCTATATTTATAAAACAATGCAAAATGCTTCACAGAGATTTTTAAGAGATATCTTTCTTTCCCAGAACTTCAACGTTGCCAAGTGGATGGAATGCCAAAAGAAATAAAAGAAGGGCAGGAAAATATGTTCTGAGAATTAATTAGTGTCTGCATGAACTTCTGCCTGAGTATTAGATATTCACATGTTTATCTGTTGTATGGTGTTTTTAACGAATAAGAAGTTGCTAGCTTGGCAGCAAAGGACAACTATGACATATGGTGACAGTCTTTCATTAGATTTTCTTGAAATTTAAGGCCACTTTGGAAAATACAAGTGAGCATTTTTTAACATTCTTATTTCCCGTTAAAATGTCAGTAGGGCTTCTCTCAGAGGGAAAGAAACAGGTCAGAACTGGGGCCTTTGATGGTATTTTCCCTTGAGATATGCTCAAACCAAACACTCTAGCTGTATCTGAACTTGGGTAGGTGCACTCCAGAGCCCCAAGTCCCCATCTGGTAAGGATCCCAAGTGTGGTGTAAAGTTAGGTGTAAACTTTTGGATTTAATCCTGACATGCAGATACAATTAAGTTGTCAGTCCAGACACAAGACTCTAGAAAATTCTCCTTAACCCCTTGATAAATGTAGCCTAAACTTCTAGGGGGATTCCAGTACTTCCCAATCACCACTTGACACTCTAAGCACCTGAGCAAAAGTTAAAAATGTACACTGTGCCCTTCTGACATTTCTGTTAAATGTAGCATTTGTATTTCACTTAGGTCAGGTAATTATGCTTCCTTTTCCTGAAATGCTTGTCTAACAGAAGCAGCATCATATATATATATATA
>NW_009970725.1:1424326-1436718 GCF_000747805.2 Chaetura pelagica
TGTGTATATATATATATATATAAAAATTAAATATGCATGAAATTTTCTTTTTAGACAAAACATGGTTCTTGGAAAAAGATCTATATTAAGTGTAAGAAATACATTGTCAACACTTAAATTAATGCTAAATATTAAAGCATTTTCTCCAGCTTGACAGGATAAAAAATATTTGAATTATTTTAAAGTTCTGAATTGTGCACTGTACATTTTTGCTTAAAAAATGTATCTTAAGTTTTAGATGGTGTATTTAAGTTAATAGACAAGCACGATTTATGCAGTGTCCATATAGGACTGCAGGTGATCTTTAGACTTTTATCAGATACCCTTGTTTCCTCTTCAACTGAAATTACTATAAACAGTTTCTGGGGAAAGAAATACAAAATACTCACGTAATACATACCACCTAGTGTTTATATTTATATATATTGAAAGTCTGTATGTTTTTACAAGTATGTATATGTGTGCATTATCTGTCCTAGCTACTTATAGAGAGAGAATCTTTTGAAGTGATTTCATGTCCTCTTGAATAAATTGGAAAACTTGACTTTTATTTAAATATTTCATAGGATGGTAATTATTTATACACACAGATTCTGATCATGAGTGGGTGGAATTAGACTTACAGCATCCTTTTATTTTCCCAAAGAAGGTCACTTTGTATAAAGTTACTTTGTTTATAAGAGAATGAAACTATATGAGTATTTTCTGCAGTGTTATTATATAGTATTAAAGAGTAAAGCCTGCTTTTTGTTTTAAAGGGTTCAACTTCTGAGTGTAGCCATACAATTCATACGTGTGTGAATAAGACATAAAGTATGCCACATAGGAAGAAATCTATCAGATTTCACAGTAGTAAGCATGAAAGACTTCTTCAGACTATCTAGAGACTCTGCAAGTTTACTGAGCAATTAAAACTGTTTTTAATTGTTTAATAGAAATTTAAAGCAACTATGAGACAGTTGTAAGGTAAATTGTATCCTTCTTGACTGATTGTCGTTTGCTTTAAAGGTATGAATTTCTGCAGTACTGTTTTTAGTATTCTAATTCAGTCCAAAACATCAATTTACTCTTGAAAAGCTTTTTGAAACTTCTCCAAAGCAAGAATCCTGTGACTTAGCTAGCTCTATTTGGAGATCTGTCCTTAATATCAAAATATAATCTCTGTTGTTGCAATTTTTGTAAATTATTGCTTGTACTGTCCTTGGTGAACATAGACAACAGTTGATCATTGTCCTCTATAGAAAAGGCATTATACATATTTGAAGACTGTGGTCATATCCCAGCTCAGTCTTTACTCTTCTAGACTAAACAAGCTCCATTATTTCAACCGTTTCTCGTAGGTCATTTTCTGCACCTCTTATAATTTTTATTACTCTTCTCTGGACTCTATCCAGTTTGTTTACATCTTTTGTAATGACTCAAGCCTGGTCTGTGTCTGTTAACAGAACCACATTCTTCCTAGCGTAGTTAAGACCTAGTTTTAATGCAAACAATTAAGACCAAAGAGTTTGATCAAAAAGTGACTCAGGTGTAAAACATGTTTGTGTGAGAGTTATCCTTTACTAGGCCTAAAACAAGGCTTGTCTGATTTTTGTTAGCCAAGACAAAAAAAGTGTGGTTTTGTAATATATGGGAGGGATTAAAATAACTTGCGAAAAATTGTGAGGTTTATTCTGTCCTTTCTGACTACCTCTGTCAGACAGGAGATGTCTACACAATTTTACTACTTTTTTTTGGTGAAAAATGATTGATACATCACTTGAGACCTACATAGTTGTTCAAAGTTAAACCTTGCCTCTGACCTAATATAAGTTATAAGCCAATGAAGTACAACTTGATCTGGCATTTGGTATCTGTTCAGATGAGTAAAAAAATGCATTAAGGTAACTTGTGTCTAGGGAACAAATCTTAGGAGGAGCAACTGAGGGAACTGGAGTTTTTTTAGCCTTGAGAAAAGGATGCTGAGGGGGAGACCTTATTGGTCTCTACAACTACCTGAAAGGAGGTTGTAGCAAGGTGGGGGTTGTTCTCTTCTCCCAATTAACAAGTGATAGGACAAGAGGCAATGGTCTCAAGTTGTTCCAGAGGAGATTTAGATTGGATAATAGGAAAAATTTCTTCACTGAAAGTGTTGACAGATGCTGGAACAGGCTGCCCAGGAAAGTGGTGTAGTCAACATCCCTGGAGGTATTTAAAAGACATGTAGATGTGGTGCTTAGGATCACGTTTTAGTGGTGAACTTGGCAGTGTTAGGTTTACAGCTGGACTTGATGATCTTAAAGTTCTTTTCTGACCAAAATTATTATATACCATACTGTTGGTGCTTAAGTATGTACAAGATTATTTTCTCTGAAATAAGACAGTGTCCTTCATCTTTAAGTGTTATGTTGTCTAGATTAATTTTCTTCCTTTTGCTCAGAAATCTGTCCTAGATGGAGGGATGTCTTTCCCCTAGGTGTTACCCATTTAGTTTACAGCTTCTTAGGGAAAATGTAGAACGCTTTAGAATTTAATTGTATCATACTTGTGTAATGGCTAGGATTTAAAGCATATCTATATCAAGCATGCCTGCTGCAGTAACTGAATTGTGCAGAACTCCAAACAATTCCAAGACTTTGGTTTACCAGAGGTGAGTATACTCTGTGCAAGTATGCAGCAGATAAATAGCACCTGGGTACTGTAAAGTGTAACTGCCTGTGAATAAGAAGCTGCTTTGGTTTTGATGTGCTGCTGTAATGTGTGCAGTTTCATCCTGGTGCTTGGAACATCTTGGAAATGTATTTGTCTGCTTTCCTTTTTTTGGTGACTGCTGAGTAAGAGCTGCTTGTAGCAGCTGAAAACAGACAGTGAATTTTTATCAAGGAGGTACACTTTGGATTGATAAATAGTTATCAGTCATCTCTTTTTCCTCCTCACATTCATTACATGCTAACTGTTCCTCTTCTCTATATCCATATCCCTCTGGTACTTTTGCAAAAAAATCCCTATAGACTGCATACTGCTTAGCTACCAGTATCCTCTCTCCCAAACACTCCTCTGAAGAGTTCTGTGTGTGCATAGATTCAGTACCTCTGTACCCACAATTCTGAAGACCTGATCTGGTGGCTTGTCTTCAGAACTGAGTCAATCTGTGCTAGTTAGTGGGCAGCTAAGGAGGTACCACCCCTGATTTTAGAGGTATTGATCCACATTCTCTTGGATTATGCAGATGTGCATAATGTTCTTAAGAATTTAGCTCATCAGTATCTGTCTCCTTGAAGTTTCCTGTGCAGAACACCAAACAATATATTAATTCAAATATGCTTTCCTTCTATATCCGAAGTAGATATTGGGAAGTGATTGACTTAATAGGAATTTCTCGATCTATTTCTGGAATGGAAATACAGGTTCAAATGCTCATAGGGAACGGAAGACATGTAGCAGACCACTAGGAGTATCAACAAAATTATTTAATGTTCTTTAGACCTTTCAGTTAGCAGACTGCTCTGATCAAGTCCAATGGTAAATGTAGACGGCGGCCAGGAGTTGGGGAGAGGAACAGAATCATAGAATCCTAGAATCCTAGGAGTTGGAAGGGACCTTGAAAGATCATCTAGTCCAACCCCCCTGCCAGAGCAGGGTCACCTAGAGCACATCACACAGGAACGCATCCAGGTGGGTTTTGAATGTCTCCAGTGAAGGAGACTCCACAACCTCCCTGGGCAGCCTGTTCCAGTGCTCTGTCACTCTCACAGTAAAAAAATTTTTTCGGATATTCACCTTGAACTTCCTATGCTCCAATTTACACCCATTACCCCTTGTCCTATCACTGGTCATCACTGAGAAAAGCCTAACTCCGTCCCCCTGACACTCACCCCTTACATATTTGTAAACATTGATGAGGTCACCCCTCAGTCTCCTTTTCTCCAAGCTAAAGAGACCCAGTTCCCTCAGCCTTTCCTCATAAGGGAGATGTTCCACTCCCTTAATCATCTTTGTAGCTCTGTGCTGGACTCTTTCAAGCAGATAACAGAAGGGACTATTGATTAGTGGAACCATTAAAGATCATAGAAAAGGGAAGAAATCTGGAGATTGAATTGTATTGTGTTATTATTTTTTTATTATTATTATTTTTTCTTTAATATTTATGTTCTTTATAAATTTACTGATTTCTAAGTCCATTGTATTTAACTTTCAGCTACCTGCTAGTAATAAACATGTATAAGCTATGGGACATATTTTTTTTTTTCTCTTCCATAAGCAATCACTTGAGAATAGAAAACATGGCTAGGGCAGGGGGTCAAAGGGATTTTATAAAATTCTAGCTTGGCAAATACCTTAAAAAGGCTAGTTTCCCCTCTGGTCTCCAAAGTTCAGCTTTCCACCGTGTGAGGTTGGTAGATTTCAATAGAGGCCAGATTTAGTGTTTTATGTCCTCATTCCTAGCTCCCCTTCTGTTCATACTTGCTTGTGCCAGGTTTCATATGCAGAGTGGGTCAAATTTAACTGAGTCCAATTACTTCAGTAACATGTCCCTGAAAAAAAGTCTTTTTATTCTCCCTTTAATAATCACACCCTACTCTGATACTGTACCTTATTAGTCTGCTAATTGGTCATCTCTAGTCTGTGTCTGCAAGAGTGATACCATACTGACAGTTACTTGGTAAGTCACACCATCTTTTGTGTCCGGTACAGCATGGAATTCAGCATGTGGCTGACAGCTGAATGTAGTTTTCTAAAGTATGATAGCTGCCTGGGCATTTAGTATTGTGGAGAGGTAGTAATTATCAAGGAGGTCTTAATCTTGGGCTGAAACCTAACCTTAATCTTACACTAGTCTTGAAGCATTTGCTCTGTACTACTGAGAATTTAACTTGAAAGCCATTCTTAAGCTGATGAATCTCTTCACTATAAAAAAACCCAAACTGATTAAGAAAAAGCTTTGGAATTTCAGTTTGTTTAGACTAGGGACACAGAGGTTATGTACTCAGCCAAATCTTCCACCTCTCTCAAACCCATAAAATTAGAAGACAAAATTGCTTCCAAGTTGTCAGAGTATTTTGGTATTACCCTGCTCAGTCAAAACTGTAAAGGTAAGTTGAACTATGAAGGAAAAGTCTAAAGACAGTATCTCAGTCATCCACCCTCCTGAATGGGGATATGTTACAGAATTTCAGTGTCTGTTTATGAGACTTGTTTTTTTACTGTATCATCTAAATAATGATAGCTACTGTTTTTGTTTTTCTTTTGTGAAGTACATCGTCCTTTGCCCTTTTTTTTTACATTCACACTTCACAGTATGTTGACATTTGGAACAGCGTATGTCATATGCTTACATCTGAAGAGTTAATGGGTTTCCTGAAACAGAGGGAATAGATTTGGAAACACTGTGCAAAATGAAAAAGCAACCAAGGGATCTGAGAGCAAAGAAACATTTTGTCTAAAATTATTTGCCTTACTTTGTATGAAAAAAGACTATAGGTTTCATACATGTCAACTTTTCTGCTGGTTCATAACTTGGTCCTGTCTTGTTATTTAAAATAAAGCACCAGGTTTCCTTGAATACGCCAGCCAGGAAAGACTTAAATGAAATTTATAAGGGCATGCATTCAGATGTAGTCAGAAGCTAAATAATCAGACAGATTTTTTCCATTACTATTAATCAGGAGGTAGTGATGAGGGCCGGTGATAAAGCCAGGCAAGCTCATGTGTCTGGTAAGCAAGCTTTTTAGTCATGCTCTAAACGTTAAAATAATCCTGAATACTGTCCACATTTTTAGCAACAAGGGGGAGGGGGAATCCTCAAGCTCTTCAATACTGTCTGCCCTTTACCATTCTTCATTCCTCAGAGGTTTGGAAAGAGACCCACGATCTGCCTGCCAGGCAACATGTCAAGGGGTCCTTATCCTTTTTTCCAACTGCTTGCCAGAAACTGGTTCAAGAGAAAAAGGAGGTTGAAGATGGGAATGAGGCAGTCTTCAAAGCCTGGCCCTTGCCAGAAAGCTGCTGAGCCACCAAAGGTTCTCTCCTATCCTGAGCCCTGCACATAACTATCACAGGACTCTAGTACCTGTACATTAAATAGGTTTTGCCAGTGCATCTCCTTTCTCACAAGCTTATCCTCTGCAATGCTTTTTATCCATAAATAGATGACAGCTGTGTATATGACCCAGTCAGCTTTAAAAGAAACAGGCCTAGTTTACTTGATGTGAGTAATATTTCGCTTAAGAACAGTGAATCCTTTCGTAGTACTACCAGCAGTCCACAAGATGTCATACTATAACAAAAATGGCAGTTTCTGTATACCTGGAAAGTATTGCAGAACTAACCTTCCAGAAACAGGACAATCTGTTCAGGCAGCTTCGGCTTCAGGTGTTCAGACAAGCAGAAGGCCACCCACGAGCAAGCATGTTCTGAGATCTGTGGTAATCTCTTGCTCGGTGCTGAGTTACCAACTTGAATTCATCTCTAAATGACTAAAAGAACACGTGAACAAATGCACCCTCTAGCTCTAACTTGTAGCTCTTTACAGGTTGCAGACTGCGTGAAAGGGAGAGGAATTGCTCCAGGTTGCCTATACTAGAAACTCGGTTCTGTTGTCTATTTTGAATATACTTTGATTAGAAAGAGTGGATTGCAAATGTACCAAAAGCAACAAAATTTATTGCAACTCTCAAATGTCTCCCTTTATGCAACAAGTGCTACTTTAGATGCTTTGAGAAGTTGCTGTTCTTTTAAATAAAAAAATACTTTGCTGCTGCACAGTTTTTTTCTCAGAGCAAAATTAACTTGCTTCACCTTTAAAAAAGTCATAAGGTTTTGCCTTTATTTTGTCTGTGGCAAGAGTTGAGTTTTTGTGCTTTTCATGTATTTATAGACTTCAAACTCATTTCTAAGTTTTGTTTCTTGGTTGCAAGAAAACATTCTAAACTCATATCAATACTGAGTGGAATCATGCTTTAATATTTGTAAAGAGGGAGAAAATTTCAAAGTGGAGTTGTCAGACATTCGGGTCATAGAAGTGCTAAAGGAAGCATTTTGTGCTAGTTAAATAGCAGGTCTAAATGGGCTTGTGAAAAGGATCAAAAACCCCTGTGACACAGCAAATGGACATGACCATTTGTCTGTGCAAACACTAAGCCTTACTACAAATTAGAAAAGGTGATGTTCAAAACATCAGGAACTATCATGACTGACACCACAGGCTTCAAGTGAGATTCACCTCAGTAGCACATAGTACGTGGGGAGTGAGATGGCAAAGGCAGGACAGGAAGTGAATGCAGAACCAATAGCATGAAATTCTAAAATGACTGCCAGTGTCTTGAATTCCATACATAGTAATTTGTGTGAAAAGTTGAGTAAATGGTTAAGTCAGTGTAAAATGAAGGACAAGTAACTGTTGATGGGCATTTAGATGCTTGGCTGCACAAGAAATATCTTTTGAGCATTTTAGCAAACTTTGCAAGTTTTGTTATGCTCTGTTTTTCTTGGGATTTTGTTCATTAATTTCTTCAAAACATGGTAATTAAATGTGAAAGGAGAGAAACTGTAAAATCTGTTCTGTGATAAGATACTTAAAAGTGTATTACATATTTTTTCTTTACAAAGAAATACTGAATGTCATTGAATTTGAATAAAACCAGATACTAAAGAAGAAAAGTAAAACAATATAGCTACCTCCTCTTTCTTTTGGAAAATACTTTCAGTGAAAAATTCCTTCTGTAGCTGAAACTAGCAACTACTTTGTCATTGTCAAGAGTGCAAGAACTGCCAGTTGTTTTAATAATAGGCTGGAGCACAACTGTGAAAACATGCAGCTGAGTTTTTGCTTTCTGTAGAAAAAAAAATCAAGTGCAGCTGAACTGCTGTTTGTGTAATTTTGGATCCATTGCAGTAATCATTGTAACATTTGTTTACACCCCCCAAGTATTTGCAACATGAATCTATATTAACATTTATTTTTTTTTCCTCCAACCCCAGACTGAAGGATTCTTTACCATCCTTCAGCATTTGTTAGCATGTTATGGATTATTTTCAAGGCCATTATAATATTTTTTCCAGATTGTGAGCTGAAGCAGCTCTCTTAGAGGAGGTTAGTACTCAGTGTGGCAACGGTTTAGTCAGTCTTTATTCAGGTAGCTTAGCCATGAACTCTAGTGAGTTTACCATGGATTCAGTGTCATTGAATATTTTAGCTGTATATCTTTTTTGGCCATTGATGGGGTGAGAAAAGGGTAGAGGTGTTCTATTTTGTGTCATGTTATATAAAACTACCTGACCAGATAATTTAAGGTATTTCTAAAGATGGCAGCTGAAATCTGATTGACAGAGCTTGCATATTCCAGAGCACTGGAACAAGCTGCCCAGAGAGGTTTTGGAGTCTCCCTCACTGGAGACGTTCAAAACCTACCTGGACAAGTTCCTGTGTGATGTGCTCTGGGTGATCCTGCTCTGGCAGGGGGGTTGGACTGGATGATCTTTCGAGGTCCCTTCTAAACCCTAAAATTCTGTGATTTTGTGATTCCTTATTTATTTTGAGTTTCTGTAGACTGAATGCTAATATACCAACGCCTAATGCTTGTTGACAAGAGCTTTTGAAAAAAAGTAAGCATAGAAACATTAGAATGCATAATTGTTGATTTGACAAAAAAATATTATTCCTATTTACTAGCTTGGGATAGGATAGGGCGCAATACAACTTTGAATGGGCTGTTTGCATTTAAAATGTTGAAAGTACAATATAAGAAAATGTACTGAACAGAATCCTCATGGAGCTTAATTCTGCTGTTTCCACTTAGTGTGCCAGTGATATTTGCTGAGGATGTAGGGCTAGGAGTTGTGATCAGTATAAAGGACATTTGAGATCTCAAAGACAAGTAATATCTAGATGATCTTGAAGCTTCAAGGAATAGAATTGGAATTAAAGTTATTAGTATAAAATGTAATATTTAAGCTGAAAAGTTACTAAGAACAGATGTAAAGTAGGTGCTTTTTGGCTTTCAACAGCTGGAGAGGACATGAAGCAGTCATTCATTTATCTTGTGAGTGAGTCGTGATAGTGTCATGAGATATTAAATGCAATTTCTATTTACCTCAGCAGAATTAGACATATGTAGCATTGTTGTAGAAAGGACACATATGAGTTTCTCTAAAATGTTGTACAAGATCATGGCCATTGATACTCAAGAAAGACAAACTCAGCTTGGAGTAAATGTGGGGAAGGGCTATTAGCATGAAGCAGCAAAGAGATCTGAACATTCCTGTTTGACCATTTCCTTATAAAATTTCATTTTTCTTAACACTAAGAATTTATGATTGAGAGGAGGGGTATAGAAGATAAGATGCAACAAGCTTAGCAAGAAGTGTGAAAAGTCATCAGAAATTATAGCCTGAAGACAGCTTTACACAGTTATCACAGCATTGAGGTTCCAGTTGAGGTTCTAATAAGATGGATAAGGACAGAGGTACTGTTTTGTAAGAATAGGACTTTGTGAGCAATGAGGTTATAGGCAGTAACTAGGAAGTCAGTCTGACAATCTCAAGGGGATCTTGCTCATCCAGCCCAGTGGTTTCAACAACGGTAGACTTATTGTTCAACATTCTTTTGGATTATGCAGACATGCTCAAACTTCTTATAAATAATTCTCTTTAACAACTTAAGGTTTTTTCAGTTTTTTAGACTCATTGAGAAGTATCCAGTACAGAAACCAAACAAGACTAATCACAACATGCTGTCCTTCAGTCCAGAAAACCAAAGTAGATACTGGGAAGAGACTGACTTAGAAGGATAGATGGCATTCTTCTAAGTCACAAGGACAATGAATCTGTGACTCATCATTTCTAATTTACTATATAATGACCAGGATTACCAGAAAAATGACTACAGTACATTTCACTGGTATATGCAAATTCTCAAGGTTTTATTTTTCTGCCTCTGGGACTTCCATGTTCCATACTTGTCACCCTGCAAGACAGAAATTCTTTGGCATCCTGTGCACTTAGAAAAAATGCGTCTAAAATAGTAGAGATTTTAATTGAGTGACCTTATCTCTTTAAAAATGTTTTAAAATTGACTGCTAAAAGTCTGAAACTCAAGTTTTCTACTTGTTTGGCTGAAAGCCAGTTTAGCTTGCTTGATGGGTTTTTTTTAAGACTAGTTGCATCGTTGTGTGGGGGTTGGAAGCTCATGATTCAGATCTCTGGGCTGAATGGTGAAAGGGCTTAGTTTATACTTGAGTTTCTTTTCTCTCGAGTGAGAATCCTTCTTGTCTGAAGGATTGTTTAAGATTCTTTGTTAATTCCATTAGGGCTATTCCAGTGTACTCTTTCAAGTTTTATACAGAGTTTTTGTTAAGAGTTAAATGATTAAAACATGAGACAGAGTCAGTAACAGCACCTGAAAGCACTCGGCTGTCCTGTCTGAACAGTGTATTCCCATGGATCTGTTTGCCATCATCTAAGAGAAGATGAACTCTGAGCTTCTGTGTTCTGTGGGGTTCTTTATCAGAAAACTACAGGCTGAAGTGGAAAGGTAGTCCTACTCCCTAGACTAAATCGTGAACATTTTGTCCTTTGGATTTTTTTGTCAAGAGAATGTCAACATTTTGGACTGGGCCCAAAACCCAACAAAGACAAGAACTTTCTAATACATGAAGTTAAGGCAAATGTGCTTATTCTGTTCATTATTTTGACTCTGCAAATCTTATCATGGTCTCTATCCCAAATATGCTTGGAATCTATTAAAGAGACTCCTGAGAAAGCAGTGAATTTGACATAGATGAAATTACTTCCTCAGCCCTATGCATTCACCAAACGCAGCTAGATAATTTAACAGTTATTTTATGTATTTGCATTAGCACTGTTTTACTACTCCCATATAAGTAAAATTTCAAAATGTTGGTGTTATTAATTCAATATTTAAACACACAAATGAAGATTCTCCTTCATTTGTCTTGTGTAAAATCACATTATGAATAATTGTCTTGTTTCCATGACTTTTTTATTTATTGCAAAAAAATCAGTGATAATATATAATAATAAAAATAAATCTGAGATTTAGTATTTAAAACCCAATGTATTAATGTAGTATACAGGAAATTAACTGAACCAATAAGACTACATTTTCTTTAGTTACCTTATTTTTCTCAAATATATTGGATTTTAGGTCTACCTTTTACAGTCTCCCAACAATGCAGAAGCTGTCAAAACTTATATACCAGACTTCCTATCATTTTTTGATCAAAAATGTAAAGGCCAGGTTCCTTTACATCATAAAAATAGGAAAAAATATTTAAATTATGCTTATTTTGCTAAAATTTGTTTGTGCTTGAAACTCTTACTTAGAGCTATTGAGAATCAAATAATAAATGACTCTTCATTAGTGAAAGCAATGTTGCTAGCAAGGGAGGTATTTTATCTTTTTAGAAGTTTTATAACTCAAAATCTGTGATGTCTTGATTGGTGGTAAGAGTGTCCTGAGAGCTTTTCCCCTGATCTACTCCATAGCTATTTTATTGTCAAATTCGATGTAGTTACTATTTTTGATGGATCAAGAGACAAAGAAATTATTAATTACTTTAGCCCACGTGCAGGTGAAAACTCTGTAATATTTCACTGCAGTCTGCCATTCCTTCTGTATAATAATTTACTACCAGCCAGTCACTGAATGATGATGAATTGAAAGAATTAGCACTTCCCAAATTTTTTAAAGAAAGCAGCTGAGCCTGGACTTCAGCTTTTATAGGGAAGTCCCAATCCATAGGGCTGTTGCAAGAAAGTTTTTTAAGAAGTTCTATTTTTAGAAATGTGATGCTGAATAAAGAAAACCACCAAGCATTTAAAGGAATCTCCCATTTTAGAAAGAGATTTCTTGTTTCTCATGATTCCTGCAAAGAACTGTCAAGAACAGGGAGATGGGCTGAAAAGGTGTTGGATTTCTTATGAGGACTGGAGATTTGAATAACATTCAGATCGATGTTTTGAAGCAGAGAATGTTCTTCTAAATTGCTGGTAAAGGTCCCATTAAATAAATGCTATATAATTGGGTGTAATGGTGTGATATAAAGTGAAAATACATGGAACGTAAAACAGTAGCTGAGCTTGACAACATTTGTAAGTGATTCTTTCTTGCAAGTATTCAAATTACAAGGGTGTGAAATGGTATAAGCAACACCACATTCTGCTTTCACTGTGAGGGCCATCTTTTAAAAAAGCGTAGCTATCTACCACTCACTTGCATTTTGGGTACCCACAGGAACTTTCACCTCTGGTGTACTCACTGGTACTGAAGTTCTGCTGTAACAAATGACTGAAAACTTTTTGCTGGAACATGAATGGGTCGGAAAAGTCTGCAGAAGTTGCTTTTGGCAGAACTCTTGCCAGGCATGCATCAGCTTTTCCTCTAATGCAATAAT
>NW_009970725.1:1436765-1437959 GCF_000747805.2 Chaetura pelagica
TGTTTTTTTCCCTGCTCCCCAATACTTCTCTGTAGACCCTTTGACTTTTGTAATAATCTTCTAAACTGTTTAAAATGTTCTACTGCTGTTTAGTCCATCTGTTCCTTGCTGACAGTTGCCTGACCCCCTCCGTTCACCATATTGGCAATGGTTAAACTAATGCCAAAAATGGCAAAAAAACACGTTACCTTGTACTACTGCATAGCTGTTTATCTTCCCCTTGTTTATCATTCTTTAAATTAGAAAGAAATCCTTGCTCCAGATGCAGCCAAATCCATCACTGATCCTACTAATAATGGAAAAAAGTAATAAGGGTGATATTTCAGTAAACATGGATTGTGGTATTCCTTTCCAAACCTATTTTGGAGTCTGTTCAGCAAAAGGGTTTAATTTTCCCAAGGGCTGATATCACAGTAGCCCAGAAGTATAATACACAAATAACATAAATAAAACATGAAATTTCAAAGACATATGAATACAACCAGCTCTTGCTTTTGTGGAATAAGATTACAGAAGGCACCATCAAAATCCCCTGAAACAACAATAACATGAATAGCAAATTGTTCTGACTAGTCTTAGCTTTTAATAGGAAAGAGATACAAATACAGCAGCATTTTGTTTTGGATCAGCTTTAGGTAGCATTTCTGTCAGTTTAAGGCTAAATCAGGCAAGATTCTGATTTGACTTTGGCTGAGTCAAAAATCTCCTGAGCCCTTTTTAGGAAATTTTGGGCACCTTTAGTAGCCAAAATGAAAAATATTTTATTATTTAACTTTCAAAATTCTTAAATGTTAACATTCTTGAAAAATCAGATTCAAAGCAAAAAGCATTTTTTTAAATTTTATTTTACAATGGATTTCTGCATATGCAAAGAGAGGAATTGCCCAGTAATGATTTTTGTAAATGTAAAAATTGGAGAATATGGTTAAATAATCATTCTACTAGGAAAGATTTTCAGAATATCATGCTAAAATATAAAGCTTGATTTTAAAAGTAGCTTACAGAGAATGAATGATGAGCTGACATGCTCTGTTATTATTAATATAGTTTTTAAAAAGAACAAATTTAAAAGCATGAAAAATGTGCAAATGGAGAAGACAGCCTACGTATCTTTTTCTCAGAAGAGATTCTAGGCAACTCAGTTTTCTGCCATTCAGAAAAGCAGAAATAAATGTTGGCTTTTTGGGCTTCAGC
>NW_009970725.1:1438116-1438948 GCF_000747805.2 Chaetura pelagica
CTTTCCTGGTTTGTCAGACAGCTTCCTGGAAATCTCAGTACTGTGAATTTCTTACTGACCCTAAAGGAGAATGAGTGGCTGTTTAATAATTCTTTTCATTAGGAATTGTAATTTTTATTTTTTCCCCTCTCCTGGTGAATTTGCACCAGTATCATTAAGAGTTTTTTCTTTCAGTTTTTCCAATCCCAAATTGTTGCTTCACATGAGACTCAAGTTCAACTGTTCCGTAAAAATCATCTATGAAATGCTGATTGTTATAGATTTCAGGGAGGGACTACTCCCATTTTACCACCAGCTTTTTTACCTGCAAAATAATAGCAAAAAGCATTCCTCAGGCTTATATGCCAGGAGGAAAGGGAAGAGAGATTTGCCTGCCAAAGCTAATGGTTGGCCCTGATGATCTTAAAGGTCTTTCCAACCAAAACAATTCTATGATTCTATGATACTTTTCTCTAAAGAGGAAGACATCCCACTATCAGAAGCAGAAGTAAAAACATTAGTGTGTATAGGACAATAATAAATTAGAGAAGAATAATGCCCATGCAGGGGAGTTGGAACTCTATGATCTTTAAGGTTCCTTCCAACTCAAAAAATTCTGTGGTTCTGTAATTACTTGATCTGATAGTAACCTGATGAGATTCATTGTGGTTTCAAAATCAGTGATGAAAATATGAAGAATGATAAATATCGTATAAATTCCTGGAATAAAAGCTGTTGCATAAGATCACTGGCAGGCACCTAAGAAATAAAACTATGGATTTCTCAGGAGCTAGCTAGGTTAAACTAATCTAGCATTCTTCCATAGCAAACTAACAGGCCTTTTGTGTAGGGA
>NW_009970725.1:1438965-1444032 GCF_000747805.2 Chaetura pelagica
GAAGAAGCAATTAGTACAAATCTTTGACTGTGAGAAGCATTTGAATATGATTGCTGAATATAATGTCCTAAGCAATTGATACCTGACAAAAATAAAACCTCGCATCTCTTACGCAAGTACATTAATTGAGAGGGGGACAGACTTTTAAAATTCCCTATTGAATTTGGGTCTGAAGCAGTCTCTACTGCTTCTATTAGTGATCAATACTTTCCATTTTTGACTTGCAGATGGGATTGGAAATAATTACAAATATGCAGTTAGGATATGCATTAGGAATTCAAACTGTCTTTAAAAGTAAAGTAACATCTGGATGACCTTTCCTGTGGTGAACAAATTTTATATTTTTTTTTCCCCCAGCTACAATTAGTCAAATGTATGGAAACACACCCACATATCATAATCAGTGGTGCATATAAGGGTTGCTGACTGCATTTGAAGCATAGAGCTTAAAAATGGTGTTTATCACCTAGAGGATGTTGAGATGAGGAGCAATGAGAATAATCAGGGGTCTGGAAATGGCTGTGTGTGAGGACCAGGTGCAGGAATTAGAATGATTTACAGGGGAGAAGGCTGAGGGGACATCTGATGATACCCTTAAAAAGTTGCTAATAATGAGAGAGAGGACTATAAAATCTTCTTCACTGACACTATGGAAAGGATGAAGGGGGGTCTAGAGCTTAAATTACTCTGAGGAATGTTTAGGTTAATATGAAGAAAAGAACTTTCCAGCATAGAGGAATATTAAACTTTGAATTAATCTCCTTTGATCTCCAGACCAGTGATGTTCTATCCAGAAACTCCAGTCATCATTGCTGAGTGTCTTAGGAATAGCTCAACAGATAACTGCCAGTAGTGCAAGAAATGAATCTGGCCTTCCTAGCAGTGAGTGGAAGAGCACTTTAAAATCCCTCCAGTTTTGTCTCTATCATTCTCCCAAATGTTTGACATAATGTAGCCTACACGTTTGTAGCATTTTTATTTTTAATTTTTCTGGAGTTGAAGAGGTTTGGTTTTTTGCCCCCACTTCCTTCGTCCAGGTAGTGAATGGTACCACTGATCCCCACGTAGCTTTATAGCATTAATAAATATGGCCAGGTCTCCCTCTAGTGGCATTTCTCCGTTGGGTTTTATTTAATGGAAAGGTTTTCTACTCTAGCCAGCGAAGCATGATACCCACAAGAAAGGGGAATTCAGGGTCAGATGTGCTGTAACCTCGTATGAGGTTTAGCATTTCTCATCAGAATTCTCATTGTCCTTTCTACTGCTGCGGTGATCCCCTTTAGATGCTCGTGACTCCTGATGAAAGGGGGATGCTGTATGGTGAAGAGTTCCTAAGTCCAAGCTCATGTTAGTCCTGATAAAAACAGATGTATGTAACTTTTTCTGCTCAGGTCCTCTTAATTTTAAGTAAGCAATGTATCTAAATCTTCAATAGATTTCTAAGGCTTAGGTGCAGTTTTTAAAGGGGAGGCAGACTTTTTTAAAGGCAAGCCACACAACAAAGGCAGTGTTGGTCAGAAACAGGGGAAATTACAGGTGGTCTCCAGATCCTGAAAATTAGTTTGCAAGTTAACATTAGAGATTAAAATGCTTTGACAAGCAACTCTACTCAGCTTTCCAGCCACACTTTAAGTGGTACCCCAGGTGCTTTGCTCCTGGCACCCACCCCTGGAGGGAGGCAGTGGACCTTGTTATTCAGGGAAGGAGGACCCTGGTGCTTTGTGCACTGATGGACTTAGGCTCACCATACATGTATACACACCTTACAACTTCTCAATTTATTCTTGCTGGGCAAGAGGAGGTAACCAGTTATCTCTTGGTGGGGGCTTTTATATCCTGTTTTTCATCTTTATCCTGTTCCCTGGGTTGTAAGAGTGGAAGTTTCATAGTTTGACTATTTTCTCAGTAAAAGTGTGACATTATACTTTTAAAATTGTACGCTAGTGTACACTACAGGAATTGTAGCTGGTACAGGGGCTTTGATCTATAAAAACAGGTTAGATGTGGAACTTGTCTGCGTTTGATTGGAGGTACCAATTCAGCATTGTCTTGCTGCGTTTTAATTTGTACTTTTATTCAGATGTTTTCATCCAGAATTAGAGAGGACAGAAACAATAAAAAAGTAACAAAGAAAAGCAAGGTCTAGCAAATCTAAGGAAGGTTTTTAAACTGGTTGATTGTATAGCTCAGACACTACCAAATTTTTACTGAACTTCTCTGGGAAGCTAAGGTTTTTATATTAACCTTTCTACATTACAAAGTTTTCGAGAAAAATGTTATTCGTCTGTAGCAAGGTTTTGTACTTCGACTGTTCATTATTATGCATATAATTTATGAGGGAAAAAACACTGTAGTTTCATGCAGAAATTCAAAACCTTGAAATATGTATATTTCTGAGACTTAAGTTAAAAGTAAGGAAATTGTAGTATAATACAAGCCTCTGAAGGCAGGGAACTGCATCAAAATTTAATATAAATGTTTGAAGTATTTTGTGTTCTATTGCATAAGTTCAGTCTTTTGATATATATATATATAATGAGTAATTCTAGAAGCTAAAATTGACCATCTCTACACCAGAAGCCAGTGTTCTCAGGCCACCTACTGGCTCCTGGATCCTTATGAACTTAGAAACTGAGCTCTGTTAAGGCCATGACAACAACAGGATTAGTGTTTTCTGGCTTCTGAATCCAGTAGTTTTTGTTTTGCATTTCTGCAAGCACAATTTTTCCTTTCAGAGTTAAGCTCCTGGGTTGGGCTTCAACAAGCTGAAGTAATGTTATGTATTTGTTTACATTATATTTCCAAAGTGTCATGCAATAAACTGTTACAGCCCACATACTGTTTGATAGCCCACTTATATCATAAATCATGGTTAAAAACCCTAACTTAGTAAATAATGCTCAGAGGATGACACAAAGATCTGTTTTTGTAGACTCAGAGATTTTCTTTTCTATAGGAAGGTTGTTTCTCATTAAAGTAGTTGATAATTATAAATAATATTGCAAATGAATGCTGAATTAGAGAAGATATAAAATATTGCTTTCTTGTGACCAATTATATTAGTCATGCAGACTATAAATTACCAATGATTAATGTGCGCCTGTTCTGAATAAAGTAGAAGAGCACTTAGCAACACTCCCTGTAATCTTCTATTAGAAATGTGGAAACATCTTTCTTCATTCTCCAAATGTACTTTTAGCACCCTTTAAACATTTCAGCTTTAAAACATTTCTAACTGTTCCACAGTGATATAATATATTACAGCAATTAAATTGAAATATGCTTAATAAATGAGGATGAAATAACATTCACTGTATTATTTCAACACAATAAATTTCTATCTTGGCAAGTAGCAGTTCGATGTGTTCCTTCATATTTTGTTCACATTATAAATTGATCAGGGCTTTGCACATGCCCCAGAAACTTCAGACCAATTGTAAAAGCACAATGTCAGGAGTGTATGTACGCTTTCATTTAGTGAGTTTAGCAATGAAAAATACATTTATTCAGAAGTGGGGGGAAAACGTGCTGGAGTGTTAAGATCTATGTTTCATTATGTTTGTTACCTGTGGTTTAACACCACCTTCCAATTTTGCATCTCTTGTTTAAAAATGCATTTTCAGCAATAGCAGGGAAGGCTCAGCTATCAATTTCTAGATTTCATGATTGCAAGATTAAGCCTTAAAACATGACCTAATGGTTCAAAATATGAACAACAGAAATACAGACATTCTTTTCTTCCTTAGTTCCTTAACAATGGCTTTTAGGAGATGCTAACCTCAGTTATCTACAAGTTGTGCGTCTAGACTATAGACCATGTATTTATAGTTTGAGTAGCATAGAAAGTGCACTCCCCCTTCCTCTTGGAGGATATCTTAGTTTTTATGCAAAGTCTTCTCTTTCAAGCCTTCTAGATAGTATTGCTGTACCTTTCTGCAGTTTATGTAGGAGGTACATGTTTTCTGCTATAGTAAGAATCATCTATAACTTTCCTGGTTTGCAACCATATTTTTGCTTCTCTTTTTTATTTGAACACTCTTTGGTATTCCTCATGGAAGAAAGCATCTTTCACTGTACCTTATATATCAGTGTGAATATTAAAAATACACAGGACAAAACCAGCCAGTTTATAGCTTGAAATTCATTGCCCTTTTCTCATCAGATATACCATAACATAAAGTTAGGAAGAAAGTCTTTTTGCACTTTGATCAAACAATCCCCTCTGTCAGTGTGTTCTATAGTGGTTTACAATCTTGCTTTTCTCTATTTTTAGCATGCAAAATAATAATATGTAATAACAGAACTTTCACTAAGGACTTGACATGTCTTTTTCATGTATGCTTTGTCATATGTAAACATCAAGAAGTTGTAGGAAAATTCAGTATCTGCCTACTCTATCCATCAAGGGAATGACTCTGGAGAGGAATGGACTGACATCAATATAAAACAAAATGAATGTTTTCCATTAATAAGAATAGAGAAGTTATAGTAAGTTCTAATCAGTTCTATATAAGTTCTAGTATTAGAACTTCATCCTCTCTGAGTTTACAGGTGCTGTGAAAAAAGTCTGTGGCTCACAGGTGCAAGATGTTTAGTGACTGTTTTCTGTGGCTCTTAAATTGCAACTGGATATGCAAAACCAGTGAAGCCCTGTGCTCTCCAGTTTTGCATATAGGCAAAAGCCTAAACATTTTCATGGAAAAGTAACCTGTGTACTCTGAGTGAAATGACCTGTGGAACTAGACATGAAATCTTCCTATTACACTTTCTGCAAGGTATGAATTCAACTGCAAAACATTGCTAAATCCTTGATTGATTACTCCTAGCACTAAGAGGGTAACTGTAAAGAGTGTATCTGAGACAGCTTTCAGGTAAACTGAATTTAGAAAAAAAAAAAAAATTACTCTGTCCTATTGCAAGGCAACCCAACACACTGGAAAAGTGCAAAAAGACTTTCTTGGGGCGAGGAGGAAGAATGGAAATTGCAGTATGTGTCCTTTCCCTTTGTCTCTTCATGAGAATCCTGATGGGGATCCTTTTGTTGTTGAGGTGTATTTTGAATGACTG
>NW_009970725.1:1444096-1481764 GCF_000747805.2 Chaetura pelagica
AAAACCTGCAGATTAATTTTTACTCTCTTTTTACTCTAATACTTCCTTCATAATATAACATACTGATCCACACCAGGATGAAAATCAAAGGTGAGAACACTAATGAGAGAACATTTTACAATTATTGTTATGGTTTTGTTTCATTTTAAGTTAAAAAATAAGGGAGTGAAATGTGAGTTTCTCATCCTGTTGCTTTAATGTTAGTTATAAATAGTGTTAAGTACAAAAAAAATCCAAAACATCATAATTATACAATCACTAGAATCCAATTTTAAAAGCTTAATCTCTGTTTGCAACTAAAAATTAATATTGGTTTTTCATCTTAGAAATAATTTAAGTTGAATTCTGCTCTTGTGACCTCCTTCCACCCAAACTGTTTCTGGTACCAATGGAAATACTTCTACATCAATTTGAAAAGGATGAGGCCAAAAAGCATTCTACTTAGAACAATTTGATGTAGCAACGTTATATGTGCTTTCCTCAGATACTCTGTGTGAAGATACTTCATGTATTGTGTTGAATGATCTCCAACAGCAGTATTTTGCACTTATTTCCTAGATAGGGAAATATAAATTAGCAGAGCCTGTTGAAGACCTGCTAGCAGTTCACTGAAATGTTGATGACTGTTCTATTCAGACAAGGCTGTTTCATGTCTTAGTTTCTTCTTTCTTATTATTGATAATAGTCCCCATATGAAGAATGTGTTCATTGTGCTTTCTGTGATGCTTGTATTTACTGTGATATTTTGATTTATTACTGTGAAAGCAGTTAGGTGACACACACACAATTATTATTTCCAAAGAGAATAATTGTCCAAACAGAGAAAATTAAAATCCAACCAACCAACCAACCAATGATCAACAGAAAACCTTGCCAGCTGGAATACCTGAAACTTTGATTAAATGGAAACACCCAAATTAATGAAACCACTTCAGGCTACAGTGTCTAATATTTTGGTACATCTCTGAAGTAAGAAATTATCAAAGTAAACTAGCTTGCAAAACACACCTTTTAAAATTGTTATTTTAAATCCTATGCTGGTTGATTTAACTTTAGACCCGGAGTTATTTCTCACTGTTCATGCACTTGTTTTCTGGTTTCAGGACTCCAGTAAATACTGTGCAAGCACAGATGCTTATAGCAGGAAAACAAGACATTCAAGCCAGAGTTAATGGACTGCATAGAAATTATTCCATATTTAGCATTTTTTGGATTTGAGTTAACTATGTTTACCATTTAAAAAGACTGGATCACAAGTCAGGAGACCAGGAGAACTATGTTATGATCTCTCCTCTCTGTGTCCCTTGTTGGCTGTAAATAAAGGCATATGTACAATGGAAGAGCTGCTAACATCTGAAGATCTTTCTGAACTGAGATTTTTGTCTAACTGTAATGTGTTCTTAGAGAACCTTTCTGTACAAAGCCATAAGGAGGGATTATCTGTCTTGAAAGGCACATGGAAGTGACAAACATGGTGACAAGTATGTCTTGTGACTGCTGGAAGTGAGAGGGACAGTAATCTTACAGAAGGCCCAGCAGACACCCATAAACCAGACTGCTTGGAGGAGCTTTTTTTACCTACTGAAACACTTGAAAACTTTTTTTACTCTCTAATATTGTCCTAAAACTCAGGTCGTTCATCCTTCTTCCTCCCAAGTATGTTAACGTGACAGCTTCGAGAATGAAAGAGAGGTTTATTAAATCAAAGTTGAAATTTTATGAAACTCCTGTGCTTGAATTTCAATGAAGAGTGAATCTGCATATTTTTATGATATTCTTAAGGAGATAATGCATGCTAATGATGTAGATACAAGAGAAAGGCAATAGCTGAATAAAAGCAGGTCTGTCTTTACTATTAAATATCATGCTTAGCAAAATAAATCTAGCTATTATGCACATAAGATATTTTCATCCCAACATCTTGGCACAGTGTTGGGAGCACAATCTTTGAATACTGCAGATACCTTCTTTCTGCTCTGGCGTAAAAGTAAATGATGAGACAAAGCAGGCAGTTATTTTCTGAATGAGGTAGCCCATGAAAAGGTATAATGTAGAGAAATTAAACACTGACAATGAAAAACCTGTGGACTTGTTAGGCTTAGTTATAACCCACTCTTACTTTTGATGATCTGAAAGGATAGATACATCTCCATAGGTATCTATGGTGTGATCAGGAACATCCAGTACATTCTAGGATGTTATGCTGTCAGAGACTATTCATTTTAAGATGATTTAACAAAAATAATGTTACTTACCATGAGAAGTATTTAATTGCTAAGAATTAGCATGGTTCTTAAGTTTCAGGGCTAAGACGTTCCCATGTAGGAAATACTTAAGTTTAGACCTTTTGCATAAGTGTTACTATCTCATCATTGAAACATGGTCCAGTCATTAATGCATTCTCTTGGAAGATGCTGTTGCAAATCTTCTCAGCCTGAACAGGCAATTGAACCTTGGTGTCACCAAGAGCTAAATGTGCTGTTAGGCCATTTTTAAGTGGTTCAGGGTAAAAGCAGAGTAGGAAAGATTACATTTTGATATTCCATGATCCTTCCACTGCTGCAAGAGAAAGCACCACATTCTCACCTATATATTTACTTCAAGTACTTACTTCAAGTGCTTCACCAATTCATGAGGCCCATGAAAATTAATGAGAGCATTTTAGGAGACATTATAGTAAAAAAAATCCCCGTCCACTCAGAAACTATTACTTTAATTTTCTTCTGCTTTTCATGTGAGATGTTTTCTATAGCTGTACCAGCTTTTTTCTTTTCACAGTAATTTTTATACCCCCTGTGAGATTTGATCTGTTAATGTAGTCAATAATAAATAACTTCCTTATATTTAAACTGTGGACTGACTTTCTTTTACTGTGAAAGCCATTAAGGAGTATCTTGTCTTCAGTAAGCCTGTTTAAGTACATAATAAAACTGTTTTAAGGAGATTAGCCTGTTTAAGAGAACTGTGAGCAACCTCCCTTTTGTGTAGCTCCAAAGTGATTTTCAATCCCATTAAAACAGCTTTAATATCTATTTGAAAAATATCGTGTTTTGTCCAGAAAGTAAATATCTAAAATAGGTCCTTTTTATTTATTCTTTATTTGAGACTTTCTTTATGAGAGGATCCTATCCACAATGTGGAAGATAGTTCAGTCTTTACTTTCGATACCACCAGCTTGAAACTCTGTTAGCATCTGTGTATGGAAGAGATTGCAGAAGCTATCAGTGGTAGTTCTGCAATGAACTTGCAATTGCAAACAATTGCTGCATGGCAGTGCTACCAGTGTTTGACCTGAACTTGGAAGGCAGATGCTGGGAATGAGCTGCCTTGCTCTTTCTCATAGCTGCCCTCAGAGTGGTTATGCTGGCCCTTTGACAGAGGCCCTTTAGCAATAACATTCTGAGAAAATGAACTTACAATACTCTATATTATGGCAATCTCAGGTGACTATCTAATTGCTCCAGTATCTAAATATACTAAATATAACTAAATATACTCAGAACATTCAAAGAGGAATGAAAAAACATAAGTAAATATATCTCCCCTTTGTATAGAATGAGTTTCTTTCCTAATATCAGAAGTGCCCAATTCAGTATATCCAGGTTCTAAATGTTCATTGATGCAATTATTTTATCAAACTTGTTTGCCATTTTCTCACCAGGCATTGCTTCTCATTAAAAATAAAGGTTGAATTTCTTCAATATGACTTAGTTCCATTAAGTTTCAGTCTTACTGTTTAAATGTATGCACTCTGCATGGTTGTGGTAATATCTGCATAACCTAATGTCATTCTTTATTGTGTATTTGAGTGCTAAAGTGGCAGAAACAAACAGAAAGAAACATTACAGAAAATGTGTTCCCAATGGAGGAAGAAATGAGCTGGACCTATGCCAGGCACACTTAGTCAGCAATAACTGTCATCTTGAAAACTCAGAAACCCCAAATCCCACCCTACAAAGCACTAAATGAGTGAAATTGAATTAGTACTACTTATAATACAGAGTTCAAGGAACCAAAGGCAGATCTTCAGTAATGCTGTACTGAAGAAAGCAAATAGAAAACTCCTCATGGAGCAGTCCATTTGAGAACTAGAAAAAGTTTAAATTTATAACAAATGTTGGCAAATCACATGAGTAGTCCCATATAAACTGTTGCTACAAGATTTTGTTAGCTATTAAGAGAGTGTTGTGGTGTCCTTAAGAAGGATATAAGCAGTCAGTATTCAATATATAAAGGTTTATGATTCTGATTTCTTTAGTTACAGCAGGAAATGTGTATTTCTTTTAAAGTGAACATATATTAGAGTGGTACAAGTTATGTGTATCTGTCAAGGAGCCCTTAGCTTAATTTTGCTTTAAAATCAAGAAAATGGAAGACCATTTCTTTAGTATAATCTGATGTTTTCCATGTTTTCAAATTAAGTCTTTTCCTGATAATTTTCTAACTGAATATTTTATACTTTCTGTGCTTCTTTTGGACTACTGATTAATAGCTGCTATTTCATTTCTCTCTGACTTTAGTAAAAGAAGGAACTCTGTTCACTTGGAGGTTACTCTCTTTTACAGTTCAGTCCTTTTTCTCATTTTCTAACCATGCTATACATTAAGCAACTTGAGAAATCATTCAGGAAAACTTGTTGAGCTTGTTACCATATACAGTGGCACAAAAGATTAAGCTGTATGTAATCTTGATACATATGTATAATAATTTGAAGAGCTCTGTATTTAACTCTTCTGTTTTACTCCCAAGTTTTTTTCTGATCACAGTGATTTTTGAACTGAAATCAGTAATTTGTAGATAAGTGTAGAAGAAATTAAAATTTGATTTTGAAACCCACAGTATGAGAGAAATCCCCAAGTTTGTCTGTATCTCAACCCCAAATCAGAGACCACAGAGTACTTGGTTATTAAACTGTGTCATATTTCAGTAAGGGAAAAAATTCAGAATTACAGGCCAGAGAAGAACTTGCATCTTAGCAAAGAAAACCTGCATTTCTACAGTGCCTTCCATAAGCAACTCAGATAAACATGCCAAAAATTAACAAAAGAACAGCCTGAAAGGGTTGTGAATTCCACTCACTCACCAGGCAAACGAAATATTTTTTCAATGCAATAGTGGCATAAAAGTATGGTTTATTTACTGTGTTAAAACTGTTTTGTATTGAAAATGTTGTCCTTCTTTTACAGTACAATAGAGCATAATAATAGCAGTTTTATCCATTCTTGTTTGATAATACTTGAAACTTTCTAACTGACATAAGATTATGTAGCTGAGGGAGAAGGGATGGCTGGCTACATATTTGATGTCCTCATTTTTCTGTCTGCTTAATGATCTCCCAGGAGCACAGCCAGAGGCATTGTCATTTTGTAACCCTCTTTGACTGCAGAACTGAGAGAACAGATTCTCTATTTAAAGTTAGCGATGGAACCACCGGCCTTTGAGGAGGGGAAATGGAGGTCATATTTGAGAAAATTAACTCAAAGTCATACTTACAAAAGGAGATGTACAGGTAGTTCTCACATCTACATGTTTTAGTAAGTCTGGCAACAGAGCAAGTTTGCTGCAGCTCTGTGGCCAAATAGGTGAGCAAGAGGATTAATCCTTCCCTCCTTCTTGTAAAGCATGAATAATTAGAGATTGTGAAGGGTTCTGTGTTAAATTTAGCCATAAGAAATAGAATATTATATCTCCTCTAGTAAATTTTATTTTCCATGTAATATTTTTAATGGAGTAAATTGATTTTTTAATATCTAATTAAATTATGTAATTAATATTTTGGATAGCTAGGTAAATGAAGTTGAAGATTCAGAAAATCTTGTCATTTATTTGACCTTTCCATTGCTCCATTTCCATGGAGTATTGCCTGCTCCCAAGAAAGAAAATAATGTGCCTGTAAGAAACAGAAGAACTTATAGAATCACAGAATGGCTAGGGTTGGAAGGGACCTTAAAAATCATCTAGATCCAACCTCCTTCATTGGTACCTCCCAGTAGCTCATGTTGCTCAAAGCACCATCCATCCTGCCCTTCAATACCTTCTCCAGTCCATGGAAACCTTGGCAGACTGCCAAGACGTTTCAAATATGATAGCAGGTAGCTTTTCAATTTCATTGGCCAATTCCTTCAGGAGTTCTAGATTAATCCAGTCAGGTCCCATGGATTTATGCACCTTCAGGTCCTTTGTGTGGTCTCAAACCTGCTTTTTTTCTACAGTGGGGAGATCTTCCTTTTTACAGTCCCTGTCTTTGCCCTCTATAATTGGATGACCCTTCACCCTTGCCTGTGAAGACTGAGGAAAAATAGTCACTGAGTACCTCAGCTTTTCAGTGTCTTGCATGACCAGATCTCAAGTTTCCTTCTGGAGTGACCCAACATTTTCCCTCCTCTTCCTCTTATTGCTGACATAGCTGTAGAAACTTTTCTTGTAACTTTTAATGTCTCTGTCCAGATCCAGTTAGCTCTGTGCCTTGGCCTTCCTTACCTGATCCCTTGCTTCTCTGACAACTTGTCTGTACTTCTCCCAGGAGACCTGGCTCTGCTTCCACTCTCTGTAAACCATGTTTTTGTGTTTAACTGTGTCTAGGAGCTCCTTGCTCATCCACACAGACCTTTTCACACTCCTGCCTTCCTCTTTGCTGGAACACATTATTCTGGGGCATGGAGGAGGTGATTCTTGAATAGACCAGTTTTCCTGAGCTCCCCTTCATGGCTTTGTCCCATGGTACCCCACCAAGCAGATCCTTGAAGAGACTAAAAGTCTTCTCTTTTAAAATTGAGGGTAGTTAGCTTGCTTGGTAGCTTCCTTGCTGCCTTGAGGATCCTGAATTCAACCATGTCATGGTTGCTGCAGCCTAGTTTCCTATTAAGTTTTACATCATCAACCAGCCCATCTCTGCTGGTGAGAACAAGGTCCAGCATAGCATCTTTTCTTGTTGGTTCTTCTACCATTTGGAGGAGGAAGCTGTCAACAATGCACTCCAGGAACTTCCTGGATTGCTAGTGCTTTGCTATGTTGTCCAATGGTTATGCCTACCAAGGATGTTCTCTGTTGCTTTGGTTAGATAATATAGTAATGCATATTTGATTCCAGTTATGATTCCAGTTGTGTAATTCTGGGATGCCTTTTTGGAATTGGTGAAGATAAAACCAAAACTCTGTGTTCAAGTCCATTGACTTACCAACAGTTCAGTTTTCTGTACTGCATGGGGTAATTTCTCATTGGCAAGAAAGGGGATTTATACCACTATATTTGTTTTCTTCTCAGGGTAATGACTTGGTGGTTCCTGGTTCTGAATTCTGACACTTTGATTCCTGGGAAAAATCTCCAAGACTTTTAAGAACTGTGGAGGATATTGTACTTCTTGCACTATGAGCTTAGGTTACTTTTTACAGTTTGTGTATCTTGTTACAACTTTTTCTTAAAGACACTGGAAAGACTGATCATATTTAATTCCTCACTTATGAAAAATTACTTCTTTTGGGATTTTTGAGAAGCAGTTCTAAAGTAGCTGTAACAGGCTGGAGATTCTGATCCACAATTTTGAGGTTTTGTTTTGAATGGCTTAGTATTGGTAGTGAGGGTAAGAATCCAATCTGCTGCTGACAAAGAACCACTTCCTCCCAGAATATCATTTCACTTCCTTCTCTCTCTAACTCCCACAAAAGCTTTGACATTTCAGAAGTTGTCAGTTACTTTCACAGAAATACTCCAGTTCACCACAACAAAAAATCTATGGGAACATAGGAGGACGAAAGAAATAAGCAGGGAGGCCTGTTTGTTTATCTCACAGTTTTAAAATTATGAGCTTTTCTTAAACAAATTTAGGAGTTATTTTAATGCAATTTGTGTATATCAGTTTAATGTTGATCAGTGAATTCAATTTTGAATGCAAATCTTAATTGTTGCAGCTTGTATTGAACTTCATATGTGCACAGACCTGAGCTGCACATTATTAAGAATAATGTATTGTGCTTTACCTTAAAAAACCCAACATGATTACAGGCTGCCTACTTTACAAAAGAAGTCTTGTTTAACTCCATTTCAAGAGATGTTTACCATTTATAAACAAACATTTGGGGTTAAAAGTTTATCTCCATAATACTGGTCGTTCTTGTTTTCTCCCATGTCCTTTCTAGAAGCAAAATCCACAACTGATTTACATTTATTCTTGTTTCCTCATTTTTATCTTTCAGTACTGCTAATGTTTTTGCTTCATTACAATACATGCTCCTCTTCTGGTTTTTTAGTGTTCTTGTTTACTCACTTAGGATGGCTTGGTGTTTTCACCTATTTCTGCAGCTGCTGTCATTTATTTTTAAGCTTCCCTTAAAAAACTTCTATTAAATCCAGTTTTCATTTAAAGTTTATTTTTCAGTGACTTCTAACTCCCTAATTATGTGGTTGTTAGGATATTGTGTTCATTATGCAGTGAGGCCTGTTACTTTTGTTCCTACTTACAATTTCAGGGCAGTCACCACTGCATGCAACATAGGGTAAACACAGTGACACATACCAACACTAATACCCACAGTCTAACTTTGCAGAGAGCTAGCAATTTTGGTTGGTGAAGGTTAGAAGAGATCAGATTAGTTCCCTTCTGCAAATAATGTGAATATTTGTGAATGTCTTACTCTGTCATTCATTCCCAGCAGTGTTACTCAGAAGGTTGAGCTTGTTTCCCCCCCACCACAGTTATTTCCACTGAGTGTTCTGTCAGTGATCATTTGGTCATAGCCAGCACTACACCAGGACTTTAATCACGCTGCACAACATGATTTTTGAACAAGCTGCGTGGAAGCAAACACTGAGCACACAATCAGCATCAATGCAAAAATCTTCATGCAAATGTTTTAGAAAGCAGAAGGATGCTTTGGCTCTTATACGAAGGAGTATTTTTAATTCCTGAGTACTATTTATTTTAGTGTATTTCAAGTCTGTTTTTCAAACTTCCCAAATGCGTGGCGTTCAGTACATTCAGAAGTTCATCTTCCATTTAAAGAGCCTCAGTGCTTAAGATTGGGAAGTTTGGTTTTCTCTTCCCACTTGCCTTTGAGAGTGTGCATTTGACAGAACAGAATAGCATGGCATAACTGTTCCTCAGACTAGAGAACTCTAGATTAAAAGCCTTTTTTAGGCTTTGATATTTATCAGTAGTCTGGAATGTTTTTCTACATTTTTCTCTTAATTAACAGAGTGGTTGTGGTGTGATGGCACATATTTTTGCTAAGTTGTGATTGTGGAATAGTCTGTATTTTGTCAAGAGCATTGTGAAAAATCTCTAACCCGGCACTTAAACATAAATGTCACAAATTGAGATAATCAAACACACAGATATTTGCCTGAGATATGCATGAAACTCCAAGTTGCTGGTAGCCTAGATCTTTGGCCAAAATGGGAAGCTGTAAGATGCTTTTTTGTCATGTGTATTGTTTGCTTCAGATTTGATGAAAAAATATGCTCAGAAGACCTGATGGGGGTATGTTTGGTCCCACAGGTTTGCCAATATGTTTGTTTTTAGAGATTAAATATTACTTCCTATATTTTATCTGAAAGGAAAAACTACAAATGAAAGCCTTTAAGGGTGGCATTTGAAAACCACAATTCATTAACCATTTTCCAACTTATATTGGTCTGAAGAGTATAAAATAATCAAGATGGGCTTCACAAGAAAAAAGATATTGGGAGGAAATTCAGCAGAAAAATAAAAAAGGGAATTTTTGAGAGAAGATTTACATCTCACATAAACCAACAATAAAATCAAGTGTTAACTGAACTATTAAAATTATAATTTCTAAACCACAGTAACTATGGGATATAAGATAATATCAAAGAGACATTTGACTTTCAGATTTCAAATCATCTTTAGGCAGTTTACGAGGATTGTATTCCCAAAGCATGTAATATATTTTATTTTCTATTTTGCCTCAATTATTTTAATAAAATAATAGAATCATAGTTATAATATAATTGGAAAAGATCTTTAAGATCATTGAGTCCAATGGAAAATCAGTTTAGTTTAGTGGTGTTGCTTCTACTTTCCTAAGATGCAATCCCCAAAAGGCCACAGTTATTTGAGAGACAGTTCCTAAGTAAGTAGTGTGCTGCATTGATGTTTTTAAGTATCTGTAGGGTTGGAGGACTACGAGTAAACAATAAAGATCAAAAGGTGGAAGTGAATGCAAAGTAACCTGCATGCAGTAAGTAAATCTGTGTACATTGGAGTGGAAGTTTTGAATATGAGTACATGAGAAAAGGAGAAGCTGCTGCTAAGGATAAAGTTGGTCACATGAGTTCAAAGTTGGTGGAAACTTGTTCGTGTTTGTGTGTCTGTGTAAGGATCAGATTTTAAGTTCAGAGTTCTTCAAACTTTGACATTAGACACTTCCTTTGCACCTAATATCACCGTACCCTTGGAGCTGTTTTTCTAACTTCTAACAAGTAAGACTTTTTTCTTTTTAAAAGAAAAGAAATTTAGTATGAAATGGTGTTATTACAGGTGTTTTAAAGAAGAAGGCCAGACCTGGGGGAAAATGCTAAAGAAAGAAGGGGAAAAGTTAATGTGAAACATAACCTGGTGATTTTATAATTACATGACAGAAACTTGAACACTGTATTTTATGTTTGTAGTCAATTGCAACTATGTTATGCAGATCCTTATAGGAAATTCTGTGTGTTCAGAATGAATGGGACCTGTTTTTTCTTAGGTAATAACACATTAACATGTGGGCCATGGTGCTGGAGTGGTAAACTCCCCCTCTTATACCAGTGAAGGAAAGCTTTACTTATTCTACTATTTAGTTTTAAGCAGAAAACTTTATCTTGGAATTAAGATGGTGTGTGCAGCCTGTTGTTACAGAACTGAAATACAAAAGTAGGGTTTTCTGCAGTCCCACATGCAAAACTGCTGATATGTGAGGAGTGCGAGTTGTCCTCTAGTATCTATTTCTTCCAATTAGTTTGAGAAGTATGAAATAGTTTTTCTCACACTGAAAGTGAAGGTTTTATTTGTGGATATCTTCAGAAAAATGTCCAGAATGTATCTCAAGATAAAACTATGCTATTATCAAATCCTTCATGATAGAGTACTTGTAAATTGTGGTCCTCTAGAATTTTAATCAGCTTTCAATGGAATTATCTACAACCCCACAACCTCTTTTTTTTTTTTTTTCCCCTTTTTTTTTTTAATATATGATAATAATGAATTATTTTCGTTATTGAGGAGGTTCATGCATATTATTAATGTACACATCATGAAGATGATGAATTTTCTTAGGAATTAATAGATGGCTGTCTTAAAAATAAATATTTTACATTTTTCTTCTACAAGAATGTGTCCAAAACATTTCTCATTTCATGATTGGTTGGAGATGATGATCCTAGCAGTTCTTGGACTGAGTGACCAGGAGGATGACAAAGAAGCAGGCATGATTTATATTACATTTTCTTCAGTTTTGTGCAGTTTAGTTGGACAATAGACTCCAAAACATCAAGTCCAAGTAAAAGGAGGACAGAGAGGTCTGATCTGGGTTTTGCATGCAAGAGGTATTTTGCAAAACAAAATGGACTTTTTTTTTTTAATGAGTTCTGATTTATTGCCTCTCTTATCTTCACTATAGCCAATGCAATTACACTACTTTAGCAAGGGCAGCTTTATGGGTTTTACATTATTATTATTTTAAAAAAAAACCAACTCCAAATGCAGCAATTTTAAATGTGTATTGTACCTCTTTTGTCCAAGATACTTTTACAGAAATAAGCTAAAGGCAAGTCTTTCAATCTGTGTTAGTTGTGCCCAGAGAGGTAGCAGTGGGGCTGAATGAAGTAAGGGGCTAAGGAGAAGCTACCAGTCCTGTAAAGACAGAAACATTATCATATGCTGTCACCTTCCCCTATTAGATTTTTGCCATGGAAAATCTTCCTCATCATACTGTGCAGAATTTAAAAAATGTTAATTTTATTTGTGGGTTACTAATTCTTCAGGACCCTTGAAGTGGAACAGAAGTTGCCACTTTATGATTTCTAAAATAATTATTATAATTATGTTAATGTGAAGCACGTCTTTCTCACCCCTCCAGCTAGATCTTTTTATCACTTTACCTTTGGTAGAGTATAAAATGGGAAAGTGGCTGAAATAGAAGCACCTTCTTTATACATTCTAATGAGAAGTGAGAGAGTTACCATCTTCGTAATTATACACTTAGATAAAATTTTCAACACAGTTATGATCTCTCTCATGTTGTGACCCCACTCACCAGTAGTTTATGTAACAGTCTTCTCTCTGCTTTTGATTTTCTTACTGCTTGTGCTCTCTTAATGACCATGCCAACAAAATGTTAATAAGCAGAATTTATGCTAAGTACTAACAGAATTGCTAATATCAAAGTGCAAAATCAACACCATCAGAAAGTTTAGCTTTTCTAAATAATACCATAAACCACCAAAATTAGCAGAAATAGCACATGTAAAATTTCTTTCTATTTGCAGAGCTATTCATAAGGACTTTCTTGTAGATGCTCTCTTTCTGAACTCCCACTCTGCTTAGAGTATTCTCCTCTCCCGTCTGTTAAGGCGGAGATGAGTCAGCTGGAATCAGTGTCTTCCTACAAGATTTCACCACCATGTTCAGGGACACAGAATTTTGAGTGTATCCACCTCTTCCATCTAAGGCTCATTCCCAAAACAGCTTCATTAAATTCACTCATCTTTTCTCAGGGAGCAATCAGTATCTATCTTCTATGTGAAATTGTAGGTTTCAACAACTTCCATCTGCTGGTGTGGGCAGCTAAGTGGCAACATTAAGTGCCATTTTTCTTAGTGGGTGTTTGAAGGGAGCCGCCAGGAAATTCTATTTCCTCTGACATCAAACAGCAGCAGGATTAGGTATTACAATCTGCCAGCCAGGTCAGAAAAGTCACCACAATGAATAATACTTTGGCACCACCTGCCTTCTAAGGCTGGGCTTTGCTTTTCTCCTCACACATGTATTTATATCCATTACCTGTTACCTTGGTATTTAATTACTGAGATTGTCTCTTTCTTTTCTGATTTGCCACCTGCTTTTGCTGTAAGAACAAGCATTGCATAAAACCTCCCAGTCCTAACATCAGCTTTTTTTAACTAAATTGTCCTTCCAGAGTTTAATTACTCTAAACTACTCTATTCCTGTAAAAATCTTGGGTTTTTTTGTTGTTTAGATATCTCACTGTGACTGTCACAACCCTTTTGGCTTCTGCGTGTTTTTTTATGTTGCCTGACTTTCCCCTTGTGTTACTGTTTTGTAGGCCTTGATGCTCAGTGTTCAAAAGGAAACACATAACTCCTTTTTGACCTTACTTCACAGAGTTTTTTGTATTGTATTTGACCTTCCCATGCATTGGCAGTTTTTCTGGTAGGCTATGGTCCTGCTCAAAAAACCAAACCAAACAAAAATGAAAGCCTCTCTGCCTTCGACAACTTTTATTCTTGAGAACCCAAATGAAGTTGATTGAGATTTCATGTAGAAACAAAATCATTGAGTGCAGCTTTGTCCTCTTGTATCAAAACTCCTGTTGGTCTCATGATAGGCAATCCTGATTGTGTTGAGGAGTTCCTTTGGAAAATAAGTCAGATGATGAGAGTGAAAATAAATGTCAATACATGATTGTTTATACTTTGCAAAGTCTTAGATGCATGCTATATAAACATATACCAAATAAATAAACAAAATCTTTTCTAAATGTGTTAAACAATATCCAAGACAACTCATTGCTACTACCTCTATCAGTTTATTAGGGCAGTAAATCCTGACACAGCAGAGAATCTCTATTTTTTCCTTAATATTTGTATAGTAAATGTTCCTCTGTACCTTTCTCAGATCCTAACTGTTGACACCCTTTATACAGTGCCTACACATGTGTGTGGCTTTGGGGTCATCAACTGCACCAATGTGTGGGTTTCCAGTATTACTTGCCAGGTGTTATGTAGGAGAAAAGGCAATGCACTTGGATGAAAAAACTTCTGCAGAAGTCAGAGGACATAAAACTTGAGTTCTTCCTCAGTGTTCAGGATTTTGTTGGTTTTCTGAGAGGCAAAGAGATAGGAGATGTAGTCTCCACTTAGTTACAGCTGTGGTGATGGAAGTATGTATGGTGGACAGGTCTCTCAGTGCTGAGTGAACCTCGCTATAAATATCTTAGAACTGTCTATCTGAAACAGGTTTTTCTATATTCCAGTGTACCTTTCTGAAAGCAGATTGGGCCACTCCTCTATCTTAAGAGAGTTTGTTGTTTCAATGAAGGTAAGCTGGTATGAACAAACTTTTAAGACCTGATAGTTAAAAATCACTTTCTCATAAATACTTCTGTATTAAAAAAATAATAAAAAATAGTCCTCTAGAAGTATTTTTTTTTCTGGAGAGTACCAGAGTGGAAGAAGTTACAGGGATCATTCGTTTTGGAGAAGTGCTTTTAAAGGTTTCATTTATGATTTTTTTTTAATTTTTTTTTTGTTTGTTTTTGGCAAGATGGCACAACAGCTGAGGTTCTGGTATTCACATCAGACTGACATGTACTTTGCTATTCATGGACATCTGTATCACCCCCACCCCTGATTTGGAGCCATGCTTCCAGGTTTTTCTTATATATATATATATATTCGTGTATGCTTTTAGTAGTAGACTGAACCAAAGCCTCTCATCTTGAAAGTCAGTTGTTCAATGTGCTTGTGACACAAACTAAACTATGGCATAAAGGCAAGATTCTTTGGGAACTAAGTATAAAAGGAAATCCACTACCTCATGCACTGATCATCCGTGGTTTTGGATGATTTGCCTGTGTGTTTTCAAAAATAGTGGATACACAGATGGTCAAGCACATGACACAATTAACTCAATACTGACAGTTCTGATGTGCTTGCTGCCATTAAGAAACCTGCTCAGGTGTAATAATAGAACTTGACCTGAAAAATAGTGACTAAAGTGTTGTAATGTAGAAGGTTTCTGCTGAAGTCCCAGTCTTTTTACTCTTTAAGTAAATGGCAGGAGTGATTCTGTTTGTGAAAGTAATCTGTCATTTTCACAGGAAAATTAAAGTTCACAAATGCAGGAAAGAATACCAAAGCTTGCTGCTAGTACCTGAGGACCTAGTGTTGTGTGGTCACTCATTTTTAAGTGTCTGTGTCTAAATATGCCAAAGAAAATATGCTATGTGTTTAGGAAGCACTGGACATGATTTTGTATTAAACCAACACACTCCAGTATGTTTTCTTTATTTCTTAATGTATTCCTACTGGCAGAAGTGCCTTTATTACCTGTACATATTAATGTAAAAGGTCTTTGTAGTGTCTCAACTTCAGAGAAGTTCTTAATAAGAAAGAAATGAATAAATAATTAGTAAATACTGTAATTAAACCATTGCCAGTTCCTTTGAGGGTGAAATTTAAAATGGCCACATTTGGCACCAGGTGTTGTATTAAAGGATGTCATTTGTCTTGAGTTATAATTGGGATCATGATTAAAAAGATGCTAATTCCCAGCCTCAGCTATTGTTCTTAGATTCAACACTAACCCCTTCCATCAAAGTCTGGCTCTATTACTCTCACTGCCAGTAGTTCGTTTACTGGGAGTTATTAGTAAGGCTCTAGTCACTGTCACAGCCTGTTTGCTCAAAATTACACTGACTCAGAGCTTCTGTATTAGCAGGGCTTGCAACAGATACATATGGTGGATCCACCAGTTAATTTTGAAGTTGTGAGAATAGATTTTTTTTCATATCTATTAACAGCCTGGCTCACTGTACTCAGTAATAAACGGGTAAGACCTCTCTCCTTTCTGTGCCCCCAAAGGGGCCTTGAATCCTGCACTCTTATTTTGCTATCAACAGTGTAAGTTTGAGGGCTTTTCACTTCCCTGTCACAGAGCTGGGGGAGGGGATACAAATTCAGTTGATGCTTTGGAGTAATTCTTCAGATTTAAAAGTACTGCTAGTCATCACCTGGGAGGAAGGAGTATCCAGAGTGGTTATGAGAGTCTGCTCCACATTACAGCCTTCTTCCACTTCAAATGGATTTTCTACATATGACTTATGTATTAATTTTATGTTTTAAATTTGTATATAAATGCACTTACTTGCCCTGAAAATCTGAGAGTTGATTTCTAAATTATTTGCCATATCTGACTGCTTGTATCTGTAGACAGTAATTTTCTCTGGAAATATCTTACTCTCCACCCTCCCCTCTCCTTCCTTCTCCATTGTTCTGTCATTGGGTTTTGCTTTTCTTCTTGATACTTGTTTTGGGTTGTTTGGGGTTTTTTTGTTGTTGTTTTTTTTTCCCCCAGTCCTTTTTGGGGCTATAAGGGCAAAGGGTTGAGTGTTTTACTGTGTGTTCAGGATGGCAAACTTTTACTGAGTGAAAGTTCACAACTGATAGTCTTCTGGTAAGAAGTTAAAACAGAGGGAGAGAGATCTGCAGTCAAGGTCAAGCTCAGGTTTTATGTTTAATTTTTGCAAGGAACACAAATTTTGTTATCTTCAGGTCACAAGACAAGACTGGGTCACAGAGAACCAAGACAGAAGAAGGACAGGGAACTTAAAATTTCTAGACAAGACTGCTCAAGGTCTAGCTTTTTTCCCTGATTACAGAAATAGAGAAAAAACCTGAAGCATTTCCTTTTCGAGTCTTTTGACTCAGCCTCGCATCATCCATCCCCCAGTGCCAGATCTCTTAACGTTTTTAGCTAAATCAGTTTAGGTATGTACATGGAACAGCTGAATCACATGTGAATCATTTAATATATGGACCTTGTCCAGCAAATCTTTTCAGTTTCTTCTATTCATAATGAAAGTACTGATAGGAAAATTATCAACTCGTGGTTTACATCAAATCAAGAACAAAATATTTTATGATAAATTGATGACATAGTTAACTGGAAATCAATGAACTGATTCCAGGTCAATGTCAGCAGTACAGCAGATATGGCACAGTCAGTACTTATAAAATGTTAATGAATGATTACGAGATGCTAAAAACTCTTTTAAAAAGTAATGCAAATAATTTGTAATCTTGCACACGTTTCTTCCCCCACTATATACCCGCCTGATGTGAACGGTTTCTCGCATGCCCACTCTCACTTGAAGTGTGGGTTTCCCTGTTTGTCTGCCCTGCTGGAGATGAGTTTTCTCCTGCTTTATGCTGGAGATGAGTTTTCTCCTGCTTTATGCAGCTCACTATGATCTGCTACTCAGTGCACTGGTGAGATGACACCTCATGAGCTCCCGCATGCCCTGTGGATCCTTCTGCTGCTGCACCCTGTACTGTTAGTCCATCAGCTTGGGTGCAGCCTGGTCTCTGCATGGGATGGGGAAGGTGCTGTGTCAGGCCTAGAGAGGGCTGCAACAGCAGCAAGGTGACTTCTGTCAGTGTCCGACACAGTTTGACTGCTGCTCTGAGTGCTTTTCTGCTCTCAAGTGTCTCAAATTTTCATGCCTTTATAGGTCTTGTCAAGCTGACTCCTTTTCTTAAAAGCCTGCATGACCTCCTTATTGCTGTTTAATCTGTCTGATTGTTACCATATGAAGCATCATCATTGTCCATTTCCTCTTTTAATTTACCAAGGTTTGCACAAACACTGTGCTGTTTCAGGCAGCTCTGTTTTTCAGGTATTCCATTTGCACATGCCTCTCACACTCATATCCCTGCTGAATCTTCTGGTGTTACAAATGCTATGTAGCCAAGGAACAGCTGTGGGAATTCTCCCCAGAGGAAGCGGTATTTCAGTATAATTAATATAATAAATCCTGCTTTAAAACTTTTTTTGTTATAAATATTATGGCTATAGTGCAATGTATGGGTAGGTAAGAACACCTAAGCTATATGGGGTTTTGACATGTCAGTGAATATGTGCATTCCTCCAGTTATTAGATTTATCAAACTTTTGAAGAGTTTTACTCAGATAATTTGTTAGCTTTGGATAGTTACTCAATACTATCTTTCAAAATAGCATTTCAGAAACTCTTTCTAAGTAGATTGGTCAAAAAACTGTAAGTTCTGCATTGTTATGCATGTATATACTGAGACAAAAGAAGATACATTCATGGACATGTGGAATATTACTGCAGATTTGCTATGATTTTGACTGCTGCATTTTTCTTAAATGAAATGGTAATTGTGGTGGGTTGACCTTGGCTGGCTGTCAGATGTGCCCTCCCACATCCCACCCCCCCCAGCTGCAGCAGGAAATAAGATGAAAAAGATTTAGGGTTGAATTAAATACATGGAGATCCCTTTACCAGTTACTGTTATGGCCCAAACAGACACGAGTTGGGAAAAAATTAATTATTTAACTTGTCAGTCTGGGATGAAAGTGAGAATTATAAATGTTACATTTGATCTTGTCTTCCCTCAGACACATATTTTGAAGAGATTCTTTTTGAAGAGGGCCTGGGAAACTTTCTTCAAGCCCAATGGAAGAGGAAGAAAACAAATGGCAGCTGCAGCAGAAGCCTGGAATGCTCGGTCTAAAAGACAGGTACAGCTGGGCAGCAACCATTTTTATAAAAGCTATGATAAACGTGGTAGCACAGCCTTCAAAGTTCTGGTTTTGTAGTGCGTTTTTTTAGCATTCATATGGTTCTACTTTTCTAATCAATTTCTTGTGTTCAGCTGTGAACATACAGGGTTGTTTCTTGGGAATAACTTGATATTAAGTTCCTCTTATGCCGATGGTGCAGTAAGGAAACCTTATGGGTCATCAGCTCCTAATTATACCTTGAAGGATGCCAGCCTTTGTGCATCTTCAGCTGGTGTGGAAAGGCTCACAGATTGTGCTAAATGAGAAGTAAACCTGATGAAGGTTGGAAGGAAACTGGAAAGGAATATGAAATGGCTCTTTCTGGTGAATTGGACCACTATTTAAGGGTAATCCATGGGTCTGGAAAAACATCAGAGAAACCAAGAAAAACCCACCATGGAAATCACAGCCAAGGGAAAGAAATGTGGGTTCTTCATAAGCAAACAATGGGGATTTCTAGGGTCAGTAGGGGATTTATGTTATCCAGAAGATATTGTCTCTTATGAGACTTCTCTTCCCAGAAAAATGCTGCTTTTTTATGTATTCACAGTTCCTCACTGCTTTCTGTCTCATCTTAAAGAGGCTGTGTTTAAGATGTGCAGTAACTGTGAATGCTCCTTGTGGTAAACCAGTATAAAAATAAAACGAATGAAAGAGTGGTTAGGGAGTACAGATACAATTTGTCTGTAATATCTAGTTATAGGCCTTAAAACCACATTTACATCCATGGCTTTTCTCAGATTATAATCTAAAATAAAATTTAAAAAAACCTTTGTTTTGTTTCGGGTTATTTTTTTGCTTCTTATAGGAAGAGTAGATTTATTAAACTGAAGTTTAAGTTGTGAAGAACTTGGGGCTTTTTGTCATAATCCATCTATCCTCTCTCTATTTTAGTCTGATTTTGATTCTTTATAATTGTCATTGAATTATACACCTTTGTAGCGTTTCTACAGTGTTATTTAAACTACACTAAACACTATTAGCAGTTTCTACTCTAGTGTTTAGAAAGTGAAACTTTATTACCAAACTTTCATAAACATCATCTTTGTTTCCATTGCAGGGATCTATCTTGTCAGTTTCTGTGTTTAGTACAATATCATAGTAAGTATGTGCTTGCAAGAGCAATGTAGAGCTTTTCTGAAATAATTTTCCTCATCACATCACTATTTCACGTTTATAAAGAGCCTTCATTACAAATGGGGATCTTGAAAACTTAACCAAAGCATTTTTCTGTGCACTGTTTTACCATCAGTGGCTTCAAATTCAAAACAAAGTGGTTTTGGTGTTTTCAAAACCAGCTGTTCCCATTAAACAATATTTGTTCTTGATGGAGCTGCACTGCTTGTCTTTTTTCTCCCCTTCCCCTTAATGTATTCCATCAAGACATAACATCTAGTCATTCAACCCTCTGAGCAACTTAGTTTCATCTTTCAGTAGTTACTGGCCTCTTTGAGATGTATTGCAATAACAGTACAAATCTTGTTGTGGAAATACCTCAAAAATATGCAATAATTTCTTTCAAGAGGGTAATTTATTTCATGATTAACAAGTGCTTTTACATGACTGAGAAACTTACTATGTTTAGGACCTTTGAGAACAGTCTGAATAACTCCAGAGTTCATGTCCATTTTAAAAGAAACACAGGTCTATTGCAGTCAAGCTATAAAATGAAGGGGGGTTCTGTATTGAAATAACATACAAGACAAATTTCTTTTGTTTTGTCTCCAAACATAAAATTGCTAAACATTGTTCAGTGTTAGCTGTGTCCTGATTTTTGTAGAGGGCACCATTTTATTGAAGAACAGGGGAATATTACATAATTTTTAGATTATTCAGCTCTGTGCGATGACTTCAGGGAAGGAGCTACATTAGTTTCCAAATAACTTGCATTAGCTTTCTATCAGTCTTGCTTTCTATCTTTTCTGCTTTCTGTCTTGCATTCTTCTTTCTTTCCTTTCTTGTGCTTTAATCCATTAAGATTGTTAGGAATTACATAGATATTAGTTTCAACAGCTGCCAGAAAAAGTAGGTTCTCTATTCCACCTTTGTCAAGTACCGGTGCTGAAATGTTTGAATTCATGTGTTATTGTCAACACAGCTGTCTAACACCCCAGTGTTTCCTTACTGCAGTGTATGACACTGCCTCGTGCTTGCAAATGCTTCAATACATGTAGTGCATCTTTTAAACCATTTTGTGAAGTATTTAACAAAACCAAGATCTACTACGGTGCTGGAGAACAAATCATGCTAAATTCCATTTCACTGGCAGCTCAGAGCAGTCCAGCTAGAAAAGTGGTAGAGAAATGAATTTCCAGACATTGCCTTTAGCCAAACCAGATTTAAAGATATATACACAATGAGTTCTTATTTTCTACTCTTGAAGATTTTAAGTTGTGCCAATAACATAAATATAATAGCAAGATCAGTTTAATGGGAACTAGTAACATAAATTTTTGTACAAATGATTAATTATGAAATGTGATAGCTACGTTAATACAAAACAGCAGCATCCATTTAACTGTTTTTCTTTTATCTTATGGTTCTAGAACCATTCTTTCTTGCCATGGCCGTTTGAAATGCTTTGCCTTATTGCTAAAATAAAATAATGGTCCCAGAACCAATCTAGTTTATATAATAGCAAGATCAGTTTAATGGGAACTAAGTAATCTTTTCCAAGTCTACATTTCTAGGGCAAATTCTTCTTAGAAAATCTTAGAAGTTCAGCTTTTATAGTATAACCTTTAAATGTTACTTAGAATTTTTTGCATGTTTCCTTCCTTGTACTTCAGTGAAAATAGAATGTCACTAAATTTTAGTTCTGTGTTCTATAATTTGCTGGTGCACAGTAAAAACTCCTCTATGCCTCTTCGCTAAGATAATTGATACTGTGTGCATGAGAGAGCAAATGAGTTAAACAACCTTCCAGGAAAATTCAAGTTGCAGGATTTTAAGGCTTTTGCTTCATTTTTAATGAAGAAATGATGTGCCTGTGTCTCCCTCTTGTGGCATTAAAATATTTTGACCGTAGCTGTTAAACAACCACTGGAAAAAGAGGACTACAGGAAAGCCGGGAAGGGACATTTTACAAGTGCTTGTAGTGAGAGGGTAAGGGCCAGTGTCTTTAAACTCGAAGAGGGAAGATTTATATTCGATATTAGGGATAAATTCTTCTCTAGGAGGGTGATGAGACACTGAAACAAGTTGCCCAGAGAACCTGTGGAGATCCCCTCACTGAAAATGTTCAAGGCCAGGTTGGATGGAGCTTTGAGCAACCTGATCTAGTGGGAGGTGACCCTGCCCATGCAAGGGTGTTGGAATTCAATCATCTTTAAGGTCCCTTCCAACCCTAATTGTTCTATGAGGCTATGATTAACAAAGGTAACTTTGAGCTTTTTGTTTTCTTGCATTGTATTCAGTCCCAGCTTTTAAGGTCCAATTAATATGAAGACCTCAATTTTGTCACAGAAGGAAGAGTGAAAAACCCTGACATTCTGTTTCTGGACCAAGGTGATTTGTATGCAGCTTATTCTAATGTCCCTGCAATGTTCCTCCCAGGATTTCTGTTTCTAAGGTTGTTCTATCGAATACCAAGTCAGGTGCCTGTGTTCCGCACCTGCAGCAGGGTGTGTTAAGGCTTCAAATAAACAATCCATCTCAGATAGCTAATAAAACCCCTTCAAAATAGGTTGGTTTTTTTCTTGTTAAATATTTTTTTTTGTTTTATTTTAATGAGAATAACATAAAATGAATGAGAATAACGAGAAGAACACAAAGCTCAGTAAAGGCAAAAAGGAATATACATGTCTCTGTTCGAAGTGAGCTCCTTTAAGCATTACCTGCCTTTGGGCGGGGGAAAGAAAAACAAACAAAACCAAGGAAAACAAACAAAAAACACCCAAACAAAACAGGTCTTAAGAAATCACTGCTGTGCAGTTGAATATAAAGAATGCTGAAAGGTAATAAAATGTTTGCAAGTGCCAAGTCAATTGCAGCTGTTGTGCAACCAGGAAGTATATAGTTCAGAAGGAAGTGAAGGCACAGACTTATCCTTCAAACATGAGTTTGATCATTGCACAGGATTCATCAGCAGCAAAGTCTTAGATCCCTAAATAATCTGTCCTTGTAGGTCAGTGATTAGGACAGAGTAACAACATATCCAGAGTGGCCAGTCCAGTCACAGAGTTTTAGTCCCCTGTTTCAAATGCCAGAGTCTGTGGGGTGCTGTTTTGTTCCAGATTTTAGAAACAACACAGTAAGCAAGGAAAAATGCCTTTAAGTCAAAGAGTTTTTATCTCTGTTTGTCTAGCTGCAGTCCTAGGGGCTCAGACTCATTTGTTCTCTTAACCTGAGAAAAGACATGTCCTCGTATGCTCTAACCTGACCCAGAAAAGATGCTCTAGAGAATGTTTTCTGGCCTTATAATGTTTGGGTCTTTTTACCTATGTGAGATAAGGGATATCCCCTAAGAAAACGAGTTATGATCTTCAAAACACTCTTCTGTCTTATTCCAGCAGAGAGGAGTTTGAATTTTTGGTGTCCCAGATGAATGCCTCAACCATACAACCACAAAGCAGACAAATGTCATCTTGTCTAGTGAACAACTCTCATAAGTAGCATAACTTTTAACAGAGGAGTCTGCTAAAGAGCAAGTATAGGATTCCTAGTCTGGTAGTTGAAGGCATTTCCAGAATCTAAGCACCACTTGCTTTAAGTCATATAAGGGGAGTTTTGAAACCAAGACTAATGCCTGCAAGGAAAATAATATTTGCAGTAATACATAAAGGATTGGCACACTTGTCAAACAAGGGGAAAGAAATTCCACATTACCAGAAGTATAATATCTAAGTTAGCATGAGACCATGGACTTAGGTGTGAGTTACACTGTGAGCAGTTTAGGGGTTTTAGGGATCAGAACTCTCCTTCTCTGAGGATATTATCATTATCTCAGGGCTTCTGTAAGCCTAAATACTCAGAAGTTGTTATAAGCATTCTCATGACAACTTATTTCCGTCTGTAGATTATGTGCGAAAAAACATTTTGATTATGAGATCACAAAATATAAATTGAAATAAAACATTTTAGTTTGTCTTCAGTAGAAAAAAATATAGTGATTTTTTTGTCCCCAGTTTGTCCCCATTTGCAGCTTGATAATAGGCTACTTTCTTTTATTATGTCCCTGGTAAGTTCTACTTTCTGGTTCTTGTACACAAGGATTTTGACATACTATTTGAAATACAGTAAAATAGGAGTAAAAAGAAAATGGCCTTATGCTAGCTGTCAGAGGAAGGCAGTGTGCCAGGTGGGCACAGAGAGACAGATCCATAAAAAAGTTAAGTCAGTCCAGATTTTGAACTGTGCCTAATTTTTCTTTAATTGTTAATACATAATGATAAGATTTATTTTCATCTCTCCTGGCAGTACTTCAATTCTGATCTAGATGTTTTATAGGACTGTCCTCTCTTCTTGCTGAATATTTCCATAAGGCATTTTTTTCTAGTGAAATTACATTGCAAGTGAACCCTTCAGTGCAAGAGTTGTGATTCTGTTTGGTCATAAATACCATAAGACTGCCACAGAAACTGTAGTCAAAAATTTATATTATAGCTGAAACAATAATCTAACAAGTATATTTACCTTATTTGATTAGGAAGTTTATTCAACCATCAGTCTAGTTTTGTCCTACTGAAATGATTACTGCAGCTACACAAAACAAAATTTCAGTCTGGCTCTGAGGTGTTGGGTTAGCACTTTAAAAAGCCCCACTTGAATTTCTAGATGGAAGATGTCAATCCAGAATAACTAGTGTGCAAGACACAGTAACTCCATTAAGGCATTGTTTTTTCTATTATTATTTGAACAACTACAGAACTGGCTCTTCTACTGTGGCTGCCACGCTGAATTAGTACAAAATTGATAACTGCCTCCACTGGGTGGCAGCTCAAGCTCTTCTGAGACGTGCGGGCGATGTCTTTCCCTTTAGCATCACCCTCACTGCTCAGAGTTTTGCAAAACTCACGAGACTCTTCTGTATATTTAGTGAGTCGGGTGTTGGCCCCTTCATGCTTAGGGACTCTTCTGATTACCCATGGCAAGATGATCTCTTCTGTTAATGGCACTTCAAAATGTAGTTCTCATATTGTTTAATTAGGTTATAACTAATTCAAGCAAACTGTTGGTTTGTTGTTTGTTTTTTTTTTTATGAGGATTCCTGAATTGAACATCTTCACTATGAACACTCCACTCACAGAATTGATCGGAGACATACGTTTAAGCAGCCTACCTGGAAATTAAAGGAAAAACCATGTCCTGTGTGTCACACATAACCTTGCATTTTAAAGCATGCTGAAGCACCAGTGATGAGTGGATCTTTATAGCTGTGAAATATAGCAATTTTTATCCTCTCTTCTAAGAGGCTGGTGCCCATGACTGCAGTCACCATGACTGCAGTCACCATGACTGCAGTCACCATGACTGCAGTCACCATGACTGCAGTCACCATGACTGCAGTCACCATGACTGCAGTCACCATGACTGCAGTCATTGCTGTAGTCTGTTCAGGTGTAGTATTTCTAAGTCTCAAAAGCAGAGTCAGTGCTTGGATGGGGAGTATGCCCCATCCAAAGAGAGGGACCTATGTGCCCCTTCTGCTCTGTGACACTGGTGAGGCATGCAGTGCTGGGATTCTTTTTTACCAGTCATCAAGAAACAAAGGTCTCAGCTGCTTCAGGCAGCAAGGATCCCCTAGTCCTTTCAGGCTGGTAAAGAGAAATTGTGGTGTCCTGGCAATGTTTCATAAAAAGTACCTTTAAAGTTCCTTTAGGTACCTAAAGTCTTTCTGTACTTTCTGCTGGACACAGTTTTGCTTTCTTCTCTTTTCAGTAATTTTGATAGATTGCACAAAGAGTTGCTTGGCCTCACAGAATATATCACATTTTAGTCAGTTTCACAACAAAAAAGCATAATGCAGAAAGGAAAATTTTATGGGACTCTGGTGTACAAGAACTATCCTTTTTAGTAGAAGTCTGTTAATTTAATCTAAGATATGTAACCTTGGGTTATTTCAGGCCTTTTCATAGATGCCTTTAGGAAAAATTACACTGTTTGGCTCCAGGTGTTAAATCTGATAATGGATCTCAGTAAACTGTATTACTAGAATAAGATGCTAGCTTTGGAATTTGCCATAGTTTGATCTAAGAACTGCAAGTCAGTGTTCTAGCAGCTTCAAAGCCATGTCATGCAGAAAGAGGTATTGTACAACACAGAGGAAAAGGGTAATCTCCAAAGAAACTACACCTTAATCTAGAGCATTTATGCTAAGGTTAGTGACTCATTTTGAGAACCCAAGAGTCCCTGAAATGTATTCAGCAGAGTTTATTTGGAGATTTTCACTGAAGCAGGTGTTTCATATCAGAAACATACAAATGAAAATGAAAGTTACCTTTAGTTTCACAGGATGAAATTTCAGTACTGAAACCATGGTGTTTCTTATAGAGCTGTCCCCAGGAGGGTTGTTTTTTTGTTGTTGCAGCCAAGCTACACTGAAAATATCCTCTTGAAGTAATTTCTTTCTTGCTCTTACCAGGTGGGAAGTATCAAAGTCTTCTGCATCACTTCTGTGATGTAGGCTGCCTCACGGTCCAACGGCTGATAGTGCAAGCTGATGTAGCTGATCATAGTCCACCAGGAAAGGCAGAGCTCTTCACACTCACTCCTCAACTGCACAGGAGAGTTCTCATACCCAAAAGAGAGATATGTAATTTCAAAGAGTGGAAAAACTCTGGCCAGGTCAAACTACAGATAACCCTCTAGCAACAGAGGTCACCATGGACATACTAGTCAATGGACATACAAAGACATGCAATTGCACTGGCTCCCTAGTGCCAACACAGAACCTTGTTTGGCAGCTTTTATTTGGCTTTGCACAAGTTTTCTGGGGTTTGTGATCACATTTGTGATGGTGATCCCTGACAGCATTTTGAAGGAACAGGCCCCCGAGCAAGAGAAGCATTGTAGAGGAATTTTCCTAAGAGTGAGAACTAGACTTTAATATTTGCTTCTAAGAGAAGAACACAGACCTCAGCTTTGACTCCAGATAGTTCAACCACACTTGACACATCTTCCACCCAGACAAGTCACTAAATACCTGCAGTGATATAACACAACACACTGAGGGGGACAAATAACTTTTCTGTGCCTGTTGCTTTGTAACATGATGTGCTGTTAAAGAGTTTTCTGGTCTTCTTTGAAAACCAGCTGTACAACCTGGCCTGTGCCTATTGATGGGTCTCTTCCCCTCATCTGCCTCATGAGAGGGGGCTGTCGGAGTAAATTTTTATGAAGTGCCTCACAGAGACTACCTGACATGTGCCTAACTATAAAGCATGGTTAGTATAATAAAATAACTAAAAGGACTTTCACAGAACTGTTTTGCTTTAAAAATATCTTCTCTCAGTGCTCTCTGTTTTAATATTCCCATCTTCTTTCCATTTAATTCTCATCTCATGCCTTTTGTTTCTTTTCATTGGCCCTTCTGGACAATCATTTTTGGAAAAACGTTTTTATATATCTCTTTTTTCCCTCACTCTCTAATAGATACCATCATCTTTTAAAGACCAGCCACTCCCTCCCTCAGCTAAGTACTATCTTGGCAGGCAACTGGAGAGGAGGAGTCTTCTTTAAAAGGCGTTGAAATTGTGTTGTTAAAAAATATATAAATAAAGCAACAAACCTTTCAATCGGGCTTTGAACAATCATCCCTTTCATTCCCTTATGGCCTATTGTGCTTCTGGCTCTTTTATTATTTAGTGTGCATCAAAAAAAAAAAAAAAAATCCAAATGTTTTATGTTAAGCCATTAAGAGTTTATTTGGTTTGAAAATAAATAAATAAATGTGGTGCTCACAGTTGGGACTGTGAGCACATGCACAGTTGTTTGGCAGAGCCAACCTATAGGAGGCACATCAGACGGCCAGAATAAGCTTCAGTGAAAGACCAGAACAAAAGCATCAGCAGCATTTGTTTCTGGTTAAGTACTTTTGCATGAGCCTGACTACTGGAGTGGTTTACCCAGCTTTTATCTGTTTCAAATTCACCTCACTTCCCCCCACCCCTCTGTAGCGTCACCCCCAACTGTAACTCAGGAATTACATGAAAAGAAGGAAGCATAGGATTTTTTAAATTATTTTTTTTTTTCTTTTTTTGAAACGACCTGATGTGAGCATGTGATGGCTTGATATCCAGCATTGCTCCTGAAGTTGTGAGACACTTAACTATATGTTTTTTCATGGCTTGCCTGGGGGCTTTTTTTGTGCATTTAGATTTGGGATTTTTAAAGTTCTGGGTATATTTTGTGAAGATCCAGAAAAAGCATTTTGCTTGTTTCTTTCTTACTTTCTACTCAAATATAGAGCAAATATATAGCAAATATAGAGACTTCTGTTGGTATTATTAAAGAATTAATAGATTGCAAGAGGAAGATGGGAGGAACTTCTGAGACTGAGCTTGACTTGGCTGTCTCAGTTTTGAGACTTAAAAGTAAAACAATCTGACACTCCTTGTTAAGTTGAACGGAGCCACTGACAGTCCAGACCTCAGAAAGCTGAGGGAGAGGTGTACATCTGCAGTCAGGCTCCTAAAGAAGAACAGTGCCTAATGGGTGCTCTTTGATGAATGCAATGTTGCAGGTAAGACATGGAATGTGAGGTTGCAAATGACAAAAAAACTTATAACACATGTAATATCAGGCATATCAAAGCCTCCAAAACAGATATGTACCCACAGCACACACAAAAGAGAACAAGAAACTGCCTTTATGACATTTACACTTTTTTGCTCTTTTTGCAATGACATTGTTGATTTTAATGAAAAAAAAAAAAAAGGCTTATCACTTTCTCTTATAATAGCATGGAAAAGTAGTATGTTCTGAACCCAATTTTAAAATGCTAGACTGCTTTAACTTACAAAGTTCAGTAGATTTCCTTATAAAAGCAAGATGTACCTTTCAAAATCTAGTTATAGGGTGAGTAATCAAGAAGAGAAAATGTCAGATATTTGCACTTAGGCTTAATTTGTTGTAGACCTTGCTCTTGTGTACAGCCTTCTGTGTGCTGGTTCTGACCTGTTAAAAATAGGTACTGGAGCTCAGAAAAGGCTTAAGAGGGAAACTTAACTGAGGTCTTCCCAGTCCATAAAACATGGATTGTAAGCTTTCTGATCTCATGGTGAAAATAACTAACCTACTATAAATATGTGGCAGTATTTTAGTATGCATGGAATGTGTTCCTGAGATATGGATAATTAAGTGGAACAGTGAGGTTATTAGGAATATTTGTATACTGTTCTATAATGTTACTAATATTAATGAGGCAAGAGCATATAATGTAAATAATTAAAAATAATAAAAGAAATCAAGTATACAGAGATCAGTGGACAACTTCTTATTGGTTCCAGTGCTTTTCAATATCTACATTAAAAAGCAACAATAACAGTTGTAGTATCTTTAGCTGTCATGGAGAAGTGAACATATGCATATAAGTAAATTATTACTTTTGAAGAATGGTACTGCTTGACAAGGCACAACTGTAGACTCTGACCAAAGACTGGGTATTTGTTGGGTACTGAGAAGTAATATTTCTTTTCCTAAAAATCCTAAGAGATATGTAGAAAATTCTACTTGCATGATCATTCACCATTCATATTTTAAAGTAATTATTTTCAAGTGCTGATAAAATAAGTGTAGCTAGGTAGTTTAAGGGTTTGTGTGATTCGAGACAAATTTTACAGTTTTACAATTTTAAATTTTTAAAATTTTACATTTTTTAAAGCTGGCCTTTTGTCACCCAATTATTGTCATGAATCACTCAGCTGTTAAAGTATATCAGCAGTTGAATGCCCTTTGTGTCCTACCTGGACACAAATAGTCTCTATTCCTAGAATAGAGACTTGGAATAACCTAGTTCACAAACTTGTAAATAATTCTAAAGGCATTTCACTTGGGATGAGATCAGAACACACATTAAGCTACAGAACCAGACCCCACCAAATGGAAAACAGACTAGTGTTTATTTTACAACATAATGTCACTATGTCTCACATTGTCCTCTCACAAACATACACGACAGCTGTTTTATAACACCTGTCTTTTAGACCTTTGAAAGGATAAGAAAAATATTTACTAGGAAGTTGTAAAAAAAAATAAAATGTGAGCATGGCAATGACTGCCATGTAGATAAGAAAGAAGGATGGTTTGGATTGGATGGCAGAAACAAGATTCCAATGCTGGTCTGACAGTTAAAGACAGAAATTACAAACAGATCAACGAGAACAATTTTTCATCGTTCCACATCTGGAATAGTTGTTGTCTGTGATTTATAGTCAGCATAAAGAAAGAGCACCAGACTGGTTGAGTGTGAGTGGAGGGCAGGGGCTAGTATTGGAAGCACTAGGTCTATATGGTACTTCTCATCGGGAGCTGAAGGAAGTTCTGCTTCTCTGCTATGGTGTGGCTTTGTGTTTAGGTAGAGTTAGAGTGTTCAAAAAATAGATGGGTTTAAAATCATGAAAGTGGACAGAGAGGGTTTATGATTTTAGGAATACTTGAAATTACTGAACTGAAATGCAAAATCTAAAGTTTCTCTGATTTTCAGAGTAATCCAGAATTGTTTTAAGAATCCAGTTGTATAATGAGGCAAAGTCATAAAGTTGGGTCAGAATTTCCTCTTCGAATCTGGGAAATATTTAACACTTGAAACTTAAGTATGGCTTTTATAACTGAGGCATATTTCTTCTATGAACCAAAGCAGAAGACTTCCCTTTAGTCTTTAAATTTTGCTTGGTGTGAACTATGTTAAGGCACTGAGTTTCTTTGTCTGTTTCTGTGATGGGTCTGGAAGAATTAGCTTCTGCTGATTAACCTGGCTCCAGGGTTCCAAATCTAGATCCTTCACTAATTCCTGATGTTCCCTTCAGATCCCTTCTGGGAGAAAACAAAGGTGAGGAAAAAGTCATGCGAATACTAGAGCAAATGCACCCAGTAGATTAAGACTGAAGTTCTGAGATGATAAAGCAAATGTCGCTTAATGTTGAGACAGAGAAAAAGTAACACCCGCCTCCTCCTCTGCACACACACACAACTTGTTTACAAAAGTGCCTTGTAGTGACTGCTGGTGGTGTCACTCCGTCCCATGCCCCAGAGCTATCACCGGGCCTCATGGGAGATGTGACTACAGCATCGGACATGGGACTGTTTGTTCACTCACTTTCTGTGAAGAGAGTTTTGAACTGTGTTTTGAATAGACAGCATTTTCTTTGTGTGGTTGGTAAATAACACAGAGCAAAGTTAGTCAGCAAGCTGCATAGCTTCTGCATTCTGATTCTTTGGAGCCCTTTTGTACCAAGCTTGACAGGATGTTTTTAACAGAATGTGACCTCACTGGAATACCAGAGGTAAGAAAAAGTTACTGGGGCTGTTGGGGAATATTTTGCACAGAGCTGACCAAAAGTACTGCTCTAAAATACCTCTTAGAAAGGTGGTTTCACAGTGATCCAGTAAACACCTTGATCAATGGAAAGCAGTATCTTTCACTCCTTCATAAGTTGTAGGAAGTCTTAATAAGATTTTATGTTTCCCACTCATGGAAAAAGGTGCTGATTTGCAAATTGCAGAATGTTTATGTGCTTGCTGTAGTGTGTGGAGGAAAGGCCCAGTTCTAGTGACAGAACATCAAGATGTTTTCTTTCTAACACAGAACAGAATAAGCAGCTCAGATCCTGTTGTTCATCCAAGTCCTAGAAGCAGCAGTGCAAGAATCGGAGTGGAGGCAAACCCAGCACAGCCAGGAGACAGCGACCTTCTGGACACCTGTACACAATCACCAGGTAAAGGTAAGAAGGAAAAAACCACCAGACCAGCATCAGTGCATTTTCTGGGCATGATGAGGTGTGGGTTTTCACCGCATGCATTCAGACTGGGGCCACTACCTGTAGTTTTGCTTGGATGAGGAGCAGAGGTGCCTGTGGGGCAGCGTGAGCACTCCCTCCCCTTCCTCTGCTGGTCAGTGCCGGGGGATTGCAGCTCCTGGTTTGGGGCAACCTGGACCCTCTTTCCCCAGGTGGGGGATGGGAGGAGTGGGGAAAGGCCTGCTGGTCAGCAGCTCTGCAGGGCTTCCTCAGTGTGGAGCTTGTGAGTCTCAGCACTGACAGGTTTAGGAGGTAGTGGTGCAAGGTGCAGCAGGGGCAAAAGAAGAGAGAGAACTCTGACTGTTCAAAAAATCAGGGGGAGATGATTTTTTTAAAACCCACTCAGATGTAGTTTAGATATTTATTTATACAGCATAAAAATGTTACAGATTTATGCTGAATGAGCTGAGTGATTTGTTTATATTCACAATCTACAGAAGTTTTCTATGAAAAATGAGAAAAGAATGCATTATTGCATGAAATATCTGCATAAAGAATAGGCATCTTGCTGCTCTGAAATGGAATTAACAATATGTGATCTGCTTTACTATGTACACCAACATAATAACAAAGCTTCATTGTTTTTGTAGTCAACAATTGTTATTTTCCAGCCAGTACAGGTGACTTACAGAAAAAAAAAAAAAAAAAAAGGCAAAAATGAAAACTCTTCGGAGTAATGGCTGGAACAGTGAGAAGAAACTAAGTTCTCACTCTAAGTTATTCATAGTTAAAGACTTGCCAAACAAATAGGCCTTTAAAATTGGGAAGTTTTGAGTGCTGCTGACAATGAAAGTGTTCTTCGGTAAATGAGGATAGAAAAGTTTACTCATTTACTTATGACTAACTGGAGTTGGTCTTTACTTTAAGGCACATAAAGAGCTAAAAATTTGTTTTTTTCCTTGTGATCAGTTAGAAAGTGGATAGGTAGAACTTCATTTAGTAGTATTAAAATGCAATGAGCATGTCATGGCTCCTAGTAAGGCAGGGTAATGACTTGAATTTGACAAAGCATTTACAGTTGTACTTTCATAGTGTCAAACTTGCTTCTTTACTTTGATCCACTGGCATGTACCATACATAAGTTGTCAGCTCTTTTCTAATTAGAGCAAATATTTCTTCTGAGAAAACTTACAGAGAGAAGCATGTTCTCTGAAACAGAGGTGTGTCAAATGGGGATGACTGTAGATGATTAATTTATATGCACAACTCTGGTATTTATGAGCAGTAATACCTCTGCTCCTCATCCTGGGTCAGATGCTGGTTATCGTACAGTGTATACCAAACAGCTAATGATGCAGAGATGAGACAGCAGTTAAATAAATGTCATACATTATTCAGTCAGAGAATTCTTCTGAAGTATTAAGATGGAGTTGTCTGATTTTAATCTTTCTACTGCTGTATATAAACTATTAGGGCTTTTTTAACTGATGATTTTTCATAGTGTCTCACCCACTTTAGGTAAACTGCCACCAATAGTTGGAGGCCTGGTAGCTTTTTGATCTTCAATCAGCTGGCAGGTCACAGTTTGCCTTATCCCCTAAATTTGAATGAGAGGGCAAAAATTCAATAAAAGCCATTTAATATTTATGAAAGCTGTGATAGATAAACCAGTAGAGGTCAGTGCAGAGCGCTGAAATGGAAGTGGAGAGCCAAAGCTTTGTGCATTTATGCTCTACTTTAACTCTTTAACTTTTCCTTTAAAATGTGGTAAAGGCTTACAGTGGCTTACAGTAAATATTCCTGTACTCTTCAAAAGATAAAAATAGTTGGGGTAATATGATGATTAAAAACTGCTTAAACAGAGTAATTTAAGCAACAACATGCATTCTGCAGCACGTTATATCTTGCAGACTAATGCTGAAACTCTTGTTTTTTGGAAACAGTCTGTAATATGTATTACATATATTGCAGTAAAAAACACATCTAGCTGATGGCTATGTTGAAAAAAATAGGATAACTTTTAGAAACCAAATGTTCACATATTGAAGTAAAGTAATAAAAGAATTTTTCTCATTTTACATAACAGTTTTGGATAATTATAATTAAGTGTCATTTTAAAGGTGATTTCTTTGGGTGTATACACATATATACAGAGAGAGAGAGAGAGAAGCAGACAGACTCTGTATATAAAGTTGAATTATCTTTTGTTTCACTTTTTAAAGCCATTGTTTGCTCGTGGTTTCCTTTTGTGATTTAAAGCAAGGAAAAGAATCACCGCGTACAGTCTGTGCATGAAAAGGTCCTTCAGCATTTATTAGCTGTAAAAACTCATTTCTAAAAAGCTTCTGTTCAAGCTGCTGTCTGTGAATCTAGAAAGAACAACCTGCCTGCCCCAATTCTCATTCCTTGCACTTAAACTAAGTACTTTGAAAACTATCTTGCTATGAAATTGTAATTGTTGAATATTAAAGAGTTGTCAAAAAAATTGTCACCAGATAAGATGGTATGTTCTGTTTTGATTTCAACACTGACTTACATCTGCTGTCTGTAAGCTTTGGGAGAAATTTCCCAGTATATGCAGAGAAAACAGAACTATCCAATGGGGAAAACTTGAAAATCCCCTTAACTTGTTCTGCTTACCTTTCATGCTTTTCTTCAAACTGATTATGGAGGCACTGGAAACTGTAGCTTCTTTTTATGTGCTTTATCATGCACGTAAAAGTGATAAGTACTAGGCAGAAACTCCATAACTCTTTCTCACAAGCATTTATGTGGTGTGCCATTAGAGTCAGACAGTGTAAGTGTGAATGCAGCTCAGAGGGCTGCAGGGAAGGGATTCCCTGATAACTAACAGCTCTCAACAGTATAAACTGAGGTAGGAAGAAGACAGAGGTGGCATAAACTGAGGTTGCATATCTGATGTTTGGTCTGTTGTTTTTCCATGCTTTTCTCTCTGTAACATCACATCAGAGATCTTGCAAAAGATCTACCTTTATAGATGTAGTGTAGAAGCCAGGTTTTGCCAAAGGCAATGGAAATCCCGATGTTTGGATCAGTGGTGCGACCAAAAGCTCTGCAGTCTTGCTTCAACATTATTTTTCCCCTGTGGCAGAGGAAACACAGAAATAATCTCATTTCTTTCATAACACGGGGTCCATGACATAAGAGTTGGTAGCATGTTAAATGACAATTTCCATTTTGAGTCCAAATTACCAAAGGCTTGGATTCAATTCCATTCAGTTCAGTTCCATTCTTCTTGATTTGAAGGGAAGTGGAGGAACAATTTCTAGTACTGATTTCACTCTTGGCTTTGATTGTGTTTTGAGAAAATACACTTGAATCCAAAAGTCAAACCCAACTTCTTTCCCCAGGTATACTTCTGATGTCTGTAGTATTTTGGCACATAATATTTTCCTATTGCTTTTTTGACAGTTCTCTCTTTTTTTTTTTATTTTTTTATTTTTTATTTTTTTTAGCTAAAAAAGGTGTGAGGAATTGTGTTTTGCTAAGCCACAGCAGAACTGCTTAGAGTAACTGATATGCTTCACTAGCTGTTTTTGGGAGGGAACCCTCCTCCTCAAATGTCTTTCCTGAAAAGTAGTGCAAAAATAGAAGTTAAGGAGGTCCTTAAACTAATAAATGTTCTGGATTTAGCCAGTCAATATTGAAGTCCAAAATTTCGACTGTTTCTATTGCTTCAATTACATTTGTTTACATGTTAAATTTCATTAACATCTAGTCTGTTTTTTTGTTTTGTGTTTGTTTTTTTTCTGTAACATATGGGATATAAACCCCAAAAATGTAGAGAACAAAACTATGTTGCTGGAAATGTGTAGTTCAGTCAAGTATAATGTTATGCTAGAAGTTTGTTATTCTTATCTGTATTCAGAGCTGTTCATTATTAAGTAAGAGAAGGTCTATCTTATCACTGAAGTACTCATTCTCTTGGTAGATTAATGTTTGATATTTTCTTGTTTGTGATATTAAATTAATGCATTCTTACAGGTATAGTAACTTTATGTTCTCATTTTGTCCCTCTTTTCTGATGTCTTTGATTTATTTGTTTGTTCTTTTAAAAAAACCTTCCCTGCCAAGTAGCTATGTGTAGTTAAAATACCCTACCACTGTGTAGCTAGGTTTTATCTTTGTGTAAGTCAGAGATAAATTTCTCCATTCTTATTGTATGTGTGTACAGGGGTGACTTTGAAAATTTTGCCTTACCTGACATGGAGGTATCTGTCATTTAACTGTAAAGCTGTGGATCTGTTTAAGCATGTATCTGTTTAAGCATGTTTGTATCCAGGTGGGAATAGCACTAATTACAATATTAACGTTGTACCTGAGGTATAGGTGGAGTTAAGGCTTTCCAGAAACTGAAAATCTCTTCCTTTTCATAGAAAATTTCTCAGTCGATTTCTCTTATACCTACATATTTCTGAGATGTCAGTATTCACGCTAGCACCTTAACAGTGAAATAAATAAAAGTTAATACAGTTTTTGTAGGACATATTCATGATTATGTTTATAAGCAAAGTCATTTCTGAGGACATTTATGTTTTTAGAAAGTCTCTTCTACAAGCGAATCTTATGTTTGGGTCTCTTACACAGACTAACTCTTTGGTGAACAAACTGTAATACATCAGAAAGACCTTCCATATTATATGCTTGTTATTAGTCAAGAGGATATTCAGAAAAGAATTCACAGAATATAAAATATTTAACAAGTACATAATCTTAACTTTGGCCTTTTGTACTTTAAGAGCAGATCTCAGATTCAATGGTATACACTGGGTTTTTCCAAGACTGTAAAAATACAATTAATAGCAATGTTATTTTACTACATTTTTTGACAATTCTTTGGGGGTTTTATATAGGCCCAGAAAAAGAAACCTGCTTTCCTGAAAATTTTTATCTATGGTTGTTTGGGTTGTTTTTGGTTTGTTTGTTGTTTGGGTTTTTTTTTTGGTTGTTGTTGGTTTTTTTTCTATAATCATAGAATCTTATAGGTTGGAAAAAAACTTTAAGAACATGAAGTACAGCCATTAACCTAACCCTGTGGAGTGCCAACTAAACCTAAGTCATAACTAAACCCCAAAGCACCACATCTACACATCTTTTTTTCAGTACCTCCAGGGATGGTGATTCCACTATTTTTATGATCTCAACAAGTTCATATTGAGAATAATTATTTTTTTTTTCCCTAGGAATTAAGATGTTAGACTTAAGAAAATGTTTAATTAAAATTAGATTGAATATGGACAAAAGTCTTAAAAATATTAACTGTGGTTTTAAATAGCATGAAGCAGAAACACGTCTTTTCCCATGAACCTGGCTCCCAGAAATCTTTTATCTATTATCTCAGTCATAATGTTACTAGTACTGCTCCTACAGAAGTGTTACTCATGTGATCACATGTGCCAAAAACATTCTATTTTGCTAGCAGATTTTTACTACTTCAGAGAAAATGTATGAGTAAAGATTTTCTTGTAGCTTGATGGTGGTGGTAAAGATGACCACAGAGAATGTGAATGGTTATACCTGGTATTTTTATAGCAAGTTCTCTTGCAAAGTGATTTGAGGTAGCATGAATTTTAATTCTTGACTAACCCTGGTAACATCCTATGATGAAACGACTAGATTGACCGGATTCTTAGTTAAGGGGTGCAAGGGGTGTAATCTCCTTTTACTTTAGCAAGGTTTTCAGCACAATATCCCACATCCTCCTCATATTCAAGCAGGATTTTTACTGAGTAGATGGAGGGACTACTAGATGACTAGAAAACTGAATGGCTCATCAAACTCAGAGGATAGTGGCTAATGGTTCATGCTCTGCCTCAATGCCTGAGTTCCTCAGGGGACAGTCAGAAACCCATCCTGTTTAATAACTTCATAAGTGTCTTGGTGGACAGCAGGTTAAACATTGTATGCTGACAGTGTTAAGGCTAACAAAGCACTGGACTGTATCAGCAACAGAATAGCTAGTAGATCAAAGGAAGCTGTTGTTTCCCTTTATTTGGTACTAATAAGGCCACATCTAGAAAGAACACTGCATCCAGATCTGGGTCCCCCCATACTAGAGAGATGCTGATCACTTGGAGCAAGCTCAGTGAGGAGCTACCAAGATGGTTGAAGGCAGAAGCATATGCCCTCTGAAGAGACTCCATGAAAGTAGGGCTTGTTTAACCTGGAGAAGAGATGCCTGTGGGGAAGGGGCAGGGGTGGGGGGGG